>NW_028086142.1:584541-965682 GCF_014824575.4 Sturnira hondurensis | reverse complement strand
AGCAAATTGACAGGAATAAAAAGCCAATGTAGCAATACTTATATCAGACAAAATAAATTTCAAAACAAACGTCATAAAAAGAGACAATCACTTCCTAATACTGAATGGAAGAATACATTAAGAAGAAATAAACATTCTAAACATATATGTACCAAACATTGCAGTACCCATATATACAAGGAAAATCTTGGAGAACTTCAGGAAAGAAAGACAGCAAAATGACACTTAAACTAGGGGATTTTAATACCCCACTATACACAATAGACAGATCTTCCAAGCAAAGAATCAACAAGGATATTGTGGCACTGAATGACACTGTGTATCAAATAGATTTAATTGATATATACAGGATACTTCACCTCAAGAAGGAAAATATACCTTGTTTTCAAATGTACACAAAACATTTTCAAAGGTAGATCACATGGTAGGGAAAAAAACAAGCCTCAAGAAATTCAAGAAAATTGAAATCATATCAAACATCTTCTCAGATCACAATGGCTTGAAACTAGAAACCATCCTCAAGAAAAAAACTCAAAAACATTCAAATCTTAGAGACTGTGTAACATTTAATTAAATAATGAATGGGTTAGCAATGAGATCAATGAAGAAATCGAAAAGTTTGTGGAAACAAATGAAAATGAATGTAGAATAATCCAAAACCTATGGGACACAGTGAAGGCAGTCCTGAGAGGGAAGTTCATAGCAATACAGGCCTACCTACAAAAGATAGAAACATTTCAAATAAACAACCTAACCCTACACATACAAGAATTGGAGGAACAACAACATTCAAAGCCCAGAGCTAGTAGAAGGAGGGAAATAATCAAGATCAGAGCAGAATTCAATGACATGGAGACTAAAAGACCAATTCAAAAATCAGTAAGTCCAGGAGCTGGTTCTTTGAAAAGGTAAACAAAAATAAAAACCCCTTAACCAGACTCATCAAAAAAAGAGAGAGGACCCCCCAAAATAAAATCAGAAACAAAAAAAGTAGGTACAACTGATGCCACAGAAATACAAAGGATTGTAAGAAATTACTACAAACAACTGTATGCTAAGAAATTTTAAAGCCTAAGCAAAATGGACACATTTGTAGAAACATATAATCTTCCAAAACTGAATCAAGAAGAGGCAGAAAGCCTCAATAGACCAATAGCAGCTGGTGAAATTGAAGGAGTAATCAAAACACTCCTGGCACACAAAAGCCCTGAACCGGACAGCTTCACAGGAGAATTTTACAAAACATTTAGGGAAGAGCTAACTCCTACTCTGCTTAAACTATTCCAAAAAATCCAAGAAGAGGGAAGCCTCCCAAACTCTTTTTATGAGGCCAGCATCATCCTAATTCCAAAGGGATCACAATACTTGATATCAAGCTATATTACAAGGCCATGGTAATCAAAAAATCTGGTACTGGCATAAGAACAGACACATAGATCAATGGAACAGAATAGAGAGCCCAGAAGTAAATGCAGGTCTCTATGGTTAATTAATATTTGACAAAGGGGGAAGAAGCATAAAATGGGGTAAAGACGGCCTCTTCAACAAATGGTGTTGGGAGAACTGGACTGACACACACAGAAAGAAAGAAAGAAGGAAAGAAAGGAAGGAAGGAAGGAAGGAAGGAAGGAAGGAAGGAAGGAAGGAAGGAACTAGATCACCAACTTACACCATACACCAAAATAAACTCAAGATCAATAAAAGACTTAAATATAAATTGTGACAACATAAAAGTCCAAGAGGAGAACACAGGCAGGAAAATATCAGATATCCCATGCATCAATATTTTACCAATATGTCCTCTAAGGCAAGGGATAAAAGGTAAAATAAACAAATGGGACTACATCAAATTAAAAAGCTTCTGCACGTCTGAAGAAAACATCAGCAAAATGAAAAGGGAACCAACTGCATGGGAAAACATAAGTGCCAATGACACCTGAGACAAGGGTTTGATCTGCAAAATATATAAAGAACTCACATGACTCCACACCAGGAAGATAAACAATCTAATTAAATGAGCAAAGGACCTGAATAGACGTCCTCCCCCAAAGAGGACATGCAGAGGTCCCATAAGAGGTATGAAAGGGTGCTCAGCATCACTAGCCATCAGAGAGACGCAAATTAAAACCACAATGAGATATCACTTCACACTGGTCAGAACTGCCATCATTAACAAATCAACAAACAACAAGTGCTGGTGAGGTTGTGGAGAAAAGGGAGCCTTAGTGCACTGTTGGTGGGAATGCTGACTGGTGCAGCCACTATGGAAAACGGTATAGATTTTCCTCAGAAATCTGAAAATGAAACTGTCTTTTGATCCAGGGATTCCACTGCTGGGATTATACCCCAAGAATCCTGAAACCACGATTCAAACAAACCTATGCACCCCTGCGTTCATAACAGCACTATTTATGATAGCCAAGTGCTGGAAATAGCCTAAGTGCCCATGCATAAACGAGTGGGTCAAAAATGGTGGACATTTTCACAATGCAATGCTATGCAGCAGAAAGAAAAGAAGAGTTTCTACCCTTTGACACAGCATGGATGGAACTGGAGAGCATTATGCTAAATGAAATAATCCAGGCAGTGAAAGACAAATACTATATGATCTCACCTATAAGTGGATCTTCATCATCAAAACAAATAAAAGAACATAAAAGAATCAGACATGGACATAAAGAACAAACTCACAGTGACCAGAAGGGAGGGAGGAGGCGCATAATGGGAAAAAGAAGAAAAACATGTACAAAGGTCCCATGGACAACGATAATGAGATGGGGACTGGCTTTGGGAGTGGGGATTGGACAGGGTAGGGGAGAGCCATTGCGGGGAATGAAGACAACTAACTGATCAACGATGAAAAAAGGAAGTACAAATAGGTAGTTACAAAATAGCCACGGGGATATAAAGTACAGTACAGGAAATGAAGTAGCCAAGGAACTTAGATGCATGACCCAGGGATATGAACAAGGGTGGGTAGATTGCCTGAGGGAGTAGGGGTTGCTGGGTGGAAGGGGACGAAGGGGGAAAAATCAGGACAACTGTAATAGCATAATCAATAAATATAATTTTAAAAATTCTTGTACCATAATATGTTCAAAAGTAAATGATAAAATTCCTTTATAATATAAAACACAAACATCTAAATGTAAATAAATGAAAAATTGAATTAAAAAATTAAAGGTAAAGATTTTTTTCCCTGAAAGTTTGGGCTCAAAATATGGATGCACATTATACAGGACAAAATACAGCAATCTTCCTGGCTTCCTTTTGGTAGCCAATTCCATACTCTTCATGTCCCAGTTGAATTCCCCAAATATAGCAAATAAAACGTTCTCTTCTACCCGCTGTCTAGTACATCATCTCTGAGGAAACATATCTCTAATGTCAGTAATGTCTATTCAAACAGCCCAACCCCCTTGAGAATGAACAGAGACAAGTAATGAGCTTGTGAAAATCTCAGAAACTTAAGAGGGGAGAACATTCTGAGGAATGTTTACCTTTGAAATATTCTCATTGAGATTTGAAAGGACATTCCATCTTTGAAGAGGGAATAATCTAAGCTTACTTTCAGATAAAAAACAGGATTTTCAAATTTGAAAACACAGTGGAGATAGTGAACAGTACAGCAGATACTGCCACAAACCAAGTCTGTTATCGAAAATAAAGGCTAAAGAAATTCTTCTATAATCTATAAAATAAAAATATGATGATAATGACTCAAAAGGAAAAGAACATAAAAAATTTTTGGAGTAAGGAAAGAAATTCTATAAGAATCCAGAAATAAAAAAGCAGGTTAACCACAAAGGGAAAAAAATCAAGTCACTCTCAGATTTGTCTTTCACACCACAAAATATGAGAAGACCATTGACCACTATCTATAGTTTTATGAAAAACCAAGGTCGTAATCCAAGAATTCTATATCCCACCAACCTATCACTCATGTATGAAGGCAGGGAAAAAATACTCCCAGGTGTGCAGGGATTGAGAAGTATATACTTTTTTAAAAAGTTTTTTATTTTTTATAAAGATTTTTAATTTATTTTTTTAGAGAGGGGAAGGGAGAGAAAAAGAGAGCTAGAGAAATATCAATGTTCAGTAGAGACATCCATCTGGTTGCCCCTTGCACATCCCCAACTAGGGATGTGGCCCACAACCAAGGCATATGCTCAGACTGTGCATCAAACTGGCAACCTTTTGCTTCAAAGGCCAATGCTCAATCCACTGAGCCACACCAGCTAGGACTTATTTTTTTATTGTATTTTCTCCATTACTATTTAGGCCCCACATGTCCCCTCAACCCCCCACCACAGTCACCACATTGTTGTCCATGTCCACAAGTCCTTTTTCCTTTTTGCTTGATTCCTCCACCCCCTAACCTCCCCAGAGCTGTCAGCCTAGTTTCTATCTATCAGTCTGTCACCACTTTGCTTGTTAGTTAATTTGTTCATTAGATCCCATGTATAATTGAAATCATATGGTATTTGTCTTTCCCTAACTGACTTATTTTACTTAGTAAAATGTCCTCCAGGTCTATTCCTGCTGTCACAAAGGGTAAAATTTTCTTCTTTTTTATAGCCAAGTAGTATTCCATTGTGTAAATGTACCATCACTATTTTATCCACTCAGCTACAGATGGACACTGGGCTGCTTCCAAATATTGACTATTGTGAATAATACTGCATCGAACATAGGGTGCTTATGTTCTTTCAAATGAGTGTTTTGGGTTTCTTTGCATATATTCCTAGAATTGGAATACTGGGTCATAAGGGAGTTCCATTTTTAATATTTTGAGGTAACCCCATACTGCTTTCCACACTGGCTGCACCAATCTGCATTCCCTATTTCCTCCATGCCTAATCTTTCTTTGCAAAGAAATTTTCCTGAATACAGATTGTGGAAGGAGGCCTCAAGCATCTGACCACAGGTCTTGGAACCAGTGCTAGACACATATCCCAACCTAAGCCAATTAGGTTATTCTGAGAACTGGAAATGGCATTCTGAGGGACTGGTCAGGAAGACAGCTCTAGGCATTTTGAACAGAGAGGTCATATAGAAGCCATGCGGACTCAGGTTGGGAGACCCTAGCATTGTAAACCTGCAAACTGAAACTATGGTGGAGCAGTGGGGCTCTGAGAGAGAGGAAGAAACTGATTTGCAGAAAGAAGCAGGAGAATGGAGTATATCCAGAAGAAGAAGGAAAGAAAAACAATGATGTATTTTCCTGTTCTTGATTATCTAAAGAGGCTGCCTGTTGTTTTTGTTTTATAAGACCCCCTTTTTGAGGGAGGCGGGGAGCATGGGGTGGGGGGCGGGCAGGGTTGGGATTATAAGACAGAAACCTGTACTTGAACAAGAATTAAATAAAAATTATATTTAAAAAAAAAGACCCCCTTTTTAATCATTTTTGTGTGTTTTTTCTGTATTAGTTCATATATTTTTTGGTTGCAAGTAGCAGAAACAAACTCAGATTAGCTTATGCAAGAAGCAGAATGTTTTATGAAGATATGAGTGGCTTGAAAAATCCAAAGGCAGGAAGAAACTGGGCCTCAGGAAGGAATCAAAGTCTCAAACACCCAGGAAGTCCTCTCTTTCCATATCTAATCTCTGTTTCTCAACATACATTTGCTGCATTCCTTTCTCTCTTACTGAGCATTGATTCTTGCTGCTTCCTGGTCCACAGGGTGAAAAATGATTACCAACAGCTGTAGAGTTTCCATCTCCTCCTTTGTTTAAGAGAGCTGTTAAACTGAGACTGGAAAGAGTCTCAATTCCAAGAGCTACAGAGAAAAGGCTTATTAGTTCTGTGAGGATCAGATGACCACTCTCAGTCCAATTATCTGTGTCCAGAGAACAGGGTCATAATTACAAACTTCGTGTCTGGAATCTCACACTTGTATATCCAGCATGGTTCCCAAAGTCCTCCTAAAAGATGTCTATCGACAATTTAAATTACAAAAATAAGTTCATTGGACAATAACAAATGTTGGTGAGGACATGGAGAAATCAGAGCCATCATACATTACTAGTGGGAATGTAAATGGTGCAACTGCTTTGGAAAAAATTTGTCAATTCCTTCAATAGTGAAACATAGAGTTACCATATGACCCAGCAATTCCACACCTAGGAATAAGCTCAAAAAAATTAAAACATGTCCACGTAATTGCTTGTATGCAGATATTCATAGCAACATTATTTATAATAGCTCCAAAGTAGAAACAACTAAAATGTTTGTCAATTAATGAGTTTATAAACAAATTGTGGTGTATCCATACAGTTGAATATTACTCACCCATAAAAAAGAATGAAGTACTGATATACGGCACAACTTGGATAAATCTTGGAAAGTGCTAAGTAAAAGAAGCCAATATGCAAAGCCAAGGCAACCCTAGTACACTGTTGGTAGAAAGAAGACTAGTACAGCCACTGTGGAAAACAGTATGGAATTTCCTCAAAAAACTAAAGGTGAAACTGCCTTTCAATCCAGTGATCCCACTGCTGGGACTATACCCTAACAATCCTGAATCACCAATTCAAAAGAACCTATCCACCCCAATGTTCATAGCAGTATTATTTTCAATAGCCAAGTGCTAGAAATAGCCTAAGTGCCCATCAGTAAATGGGTAAAAAAACTTGGTACATTTACACAATGGAATATTACGCAGGAGAAAGAAAGAAGGAGCTTCTACACTTCGTGACAGCATGGATGGAACTGGAGAGCATTATGCTAAGTGAAATAAGCCAGATGGTAAAAAATAAACACCATATGATCTCACCTATAAGTGGAACATAATCACCAAAACAAACAAGCAAGCAAAATAAAACCAGAGACTTGGAAATAAAGAACAAACTGACAGTAACCAGAGGGGAGGTGGGGGAAGGGTAATGGGGAAAAACAGGGGAAGGGTCATCAAGGAACTTGTGTAAAGGACTCATCGACAAAGCCAAAGGGAGTAGGATTGAGAGCGGGAGGCAGGTATGAGTGAGATGGGGAGGAGTGACAGGGGGAAATGGAGACAACTGTACTTGAACAACAATAAAAATAAATAAATGAAAAATTAAAATAAAAAAAGTTTAAAAAAGAAGACATGCTATCCCCCAAATCTACATAATAAAAACTCCATAAAGCAAAGTGTGAAAGCAGTTTTCTGGTCACATCTAAGGAATAACTATTAATTGATTGCTGTATGTTTTTCCAGAGCCTTTTTATGCATATAAAATATATATTCACTCTTTATAAATAGATTTGGTGAGTTTTCTTTTCCACAAAGATCAAATAAATGGAATCATCAGATATGCTGATTTGAACCTTGCATGAGTATTATGTTAACCATAATACTGTACTCAGTACTTGCTGCTGAACAGAGTGCATTTGTAGGTAGTCTTCTATAAGGTATATTCCTTCTATAAGGAAGGTAGGAGAATTCCTTGCCTTCCAAGAGCCCTTGCTTCTGCAGTCCAAGGACTTCTCACACAGCTGCCTTTGTTTCATCCTTCAAATAATCACCCTTGGCTATCTTGCTACAAGTTTCTATTATCTCTACTCTTGGAATACTCCCTCCTCCAAGAGGATTTAAACTTTTGTAGCTTTTTTTATTGCTTGCTTGTGTGATTCAAGGTTTGGTTTCCTTTATCCTTCCAGTCACATTTGTCTTTCCTCTTCCACAGAGAATTCCTCATAATTCTAGATCTATTGAAAGTACCTCTTCTAGTTTTCAAGCAACATACTTATTTCTTTTTTGCTATTTGTAATGGCTATTCTTTCATTAAAAATTGTTGTTCTATTACAGTTGTCCCAACTTTCCCCCATCGCTTTCTCCTTCCCCATGCACCCGTAGCTATTTCTTTTAAAAATAGATCATTTTGGGGGGCGGGGGGCGGGCAGGGTTGAGAATATAAGACAGAAACCTGTACTTGAACAAGAATTAAATAAAAATTATATTAAAAAAATAAATAAAATAAAATAAAATAAAATTACTGAAACAGAAAAAAAATAAAAATAGATCATTTTTGTGATTTTCAAATATTTAAAGTAGAAGCAGGATGCTGGAGCATGTACTCAGTCCTGTACTCTCCATACTGTTTTGTGACTTGTTTTATTCATTAAGCAGTATATGAGGTATCAGTCAGGGTCCCTTAATTGCAAGCAATGAAATCTGATTTACTCTAACAAAAGAATAAAAGAAATTTACTGGAAGAAGAATGATAGAATTCATAGAATCAAGGAAAAAACTGAACATAACCTCAGAAAAGACAAGAATCAGGTCAACTTCTAAGATCTAGGTAATCACTTGGACAGGATGCCATTGTTGAGATTTTTTCCAGCAATATTTTTCTGTTATTATACTAAAAAAAAAACCCTCATAGACACAGACAAAAGTATGGTGATTACCAGAGAGAAAGGGGGTTAAGGAGGGAGATAGAAGAGGGTAAAGGGAGGATAAATGATGATGAAAGGAGACTTGACTTTTGTGGAGAACACACAATACAATATACAGATAATGTATTATGAAATTGTGCATCTGAAACCTATATAATTTTATGAACGAATGTCATTAAAATCAATTCAATAAAATATAAAAATATTTATAGAGTCCTGGCTGGTGTAGCTCAGTGGATTGAGCGCAGACCTGAGAAACACATGATCGAGGTTCAATTCCCAGTCAGGGCACATGCCTCGGTTGCTGGCCAGTTCCCAGCAGGGGACGCACAAGAGGCAACCATACATTGATATTTCTCTCCTTCTCTCCTTCCCTTCCCCTCTAAAGATAAATAAATAAAATCTTTAAAAAATATTTATAGATATACATACATGTGTGTAACATATAAAGCAAGGATGTGCAAATGGAAATCTTTACTTCTACAACCAATCAGAAGACTGTGACTGGTATTTATTTTTGTTTGTTTGTTTGTTGTTGTTTATTATTAATTTTTATTGCATTTTCTATTATCATTTATCCCTCTTATGCCTCCTTCCCCACCCCTCAGTTACCACACTGTTGTCTGTGTCCATGAGTCTTTATTCCTTTTATCTGGATCCCTCTACCCCTTAACCACCCACCAAACGCTGTCATCTGCTCTCTATGAGTTGGTCTCTATTTTGCTTGTTAGTTTACAGTTTGTTCATTTGATTCCATATGTGAATGAAATCATATGGTATTTGTCTTCTCTGATTGGCTTATTTTGCTTAGCATAATGTTCTCCGAGTCCATCTATGCTGTTGTAAAGGTAAATTTTTTTATGGCCAAGTAGTATTCCATTGTGCAAATGTCCTGTAGTTGTTTTATCCATTCATCTACTGATGGACACTTTATCCATTCATCTACTGATGGACACTATGCTGCTTTCATATCTTGGAAATTGTAAATGACTCTGCAATGAACATAGGGGTGCTTATGTTCTTTCAAATTGGTGTTTCTAATCAGTGATATCTCCTTCCAGTTTTTTAATTTTTTAAAAATATTTTATTTATTTATCTTTAGAGGGGAAGGAAAGGAGAGAGGGAGAGAAATATCAATGTATGGTTGCCTCTCATGTGTCCCCTCCTGGAAATTGGCCTGCAACCCAGGCATGTGCCCTGACTGGAAATCAAACCACAATCCTTTGGTTCACAGGCCTGCACTCAATCCACTGAGCTACACCAGCCAGGGCTCCTTGCAGTTTTAATTTGCATTTTCCTGGTGATTAATGACGTTGAGCATCTTTTTACATGTCTGTATGTCCTCTTTGGAAAAGTGATTATTCAGGTCCTTTGCCCATTTTTAAATTGGATTGTTTGGGGGTTTTTTGGTATTGAGTTTTGTAAGTTCTTTATAAATTTTGGATATTAACCCCTTATCAGATGTATCGGTGAATATGTTTTCCCATTCAGTGGGTTGTCTTTTTATTTTGTCGATGGTTTCTTTTGCTGTGCAAAATGTGCAAAAACTTTTGAGTTTAATGTAGTCTCATTTGTTTATTTTTTCTTTTGTTTCCCTTGCCTGGGGAGATCCATCAGGAAAAATATTGCTATGAGCAATGTCTGAGATTTTATTGCCTATGTTTTCTTCTAGGATTTTTATAGTTTTGGGTCTAACATTTAAGACTTTGATCCATTTTGAATTTATTGTTGTGTGTGGCATAAGATGGTGGACTGGTTTCATTTTTCTGCATGTATCTGTCCAATTTTCCCAATACCATTTATTCAATAAACTATCTTTAGCCCACTGTATGTGCTTGTTTCCTCTGTCAAATATTAATTTACTATAAAGATGAGGGTTTACTTCTGGCTCTCTATTCTGTTCCATTAATCTATGTGTTTGTTTTTATGCCACTACCAGGCTATTTTAATTACTATGGCCTTGTAATATAGTTTGATATTAGGCAGCATGATTCCTCCAACTTTGTTCTTCTTTCTCAGGATTACTGTTGCTATGCAGGGCCTTTTGTGGTTCCATATACATTTTTGAAATATTTGTTCTAGTTCTGCGAAATATGTCATTAGAATCTTGATAGGAATTACATTGAATCTATAGATTTCTTGGGGTAGTATGGACATTTTCATGATGCTAATTATTCCTATCCGTGAACATGGTATGTGCTTCCACTTATTTGTATCTTCTTCAATATCTTATAATATTCTTGTGACTGAGCCATTGGTGGTCCTGCCTTCATGGAGTTCCCTTAGTCTTCCACTACCTTTTACTTCTGAACATGGTGGTATCAGGAAGTGCCCAGGAGATGGTACCATCCACACTCACCTCTGCCCCACTGGGCAGCAGCAGCTCTATTTCCCCTGGCTAGAGTCAATCATGCCAGCCTAATCAGTAACTCCCTCCCTTTTTTCTGGCTTGTCTCTTCAATGGAATGAGAAGCTTGATATGGTAAAATAGTTGTCCAATAATACCTCAGGGGAAACATTCTTCTCTTCAGTATTAAAAACTTTAAACTGGAAGAGTTCAGAGTCACAAAGAAAGGAAGCAATATGTTTACAAGTGATTCATTATGTGTAATTGTGAGACAAGCCAGTCCTCTTTCCATCCCTTGATTCCTGGATCCATGTGTTCTAGCTATGCAATAAAAGCATCACATATTTATCAGTTACTGTAGAATGGTAACCCAATCTAGCAAGGTGGTGTCTCCCAACTGGTACCACTATTACCCTTCCCATTCTATAAGGCTAGTTTCCCTGGGTAATGGAATATGTGGTAAAACCTGTGAATACCAGGTCATTGACTGAGTTTTTCTGTTGTAAGATGAGTTTCTTGGTCAGAACAGTAATCTATGTGATATCATAATGGTAAGTGAGGTGTTCAATAAGTGAGATTTGCAGAAGTATAGTTGACAAAGAAGGTAAATCCATTTCCATAACAGACATTAGAGAGATAGTAAGCCACTGCCTCCTCCACAAGTGAGGGGGCAGAGTATAATCAACATGCCACTGTGTAGTTGGTTTGTCCTCTTGAGCCATAATGCTTCACTGGGAGCTTATGACAAGCAATCAGGTTTAATAAAATGTCAATCAGCAAAGACCAATTCAGTCTTATGAGGAGGAGTTGGTCCTTTGTTCATGAGTCTTCTGAGCAAGCTCTGGGTGACTGGGAAGGGAAGTTGACTGATAGTCATGGGATGAGTCATCTTATCCACCTGAATATTTAGAGCCCCTTCTGTAGTTGGGGCCTTTGGTGAGCATTCTTGGGTTGTATAAATAGTCCAATACTCTGGTACCATTTTGAGAGTTATATGTGCATGCTTCTTCCCCAGATCTCTATGCCATTATACTACCAATCTTGCTCCTTTCCAGTTCCCAACCCTCCAACTAAACTATTAGAAATTGCTTATGACTTAGTGTAGATGCACACTTCTATCTTTCCTTCCTAACAAAATGTACTACCAGTTTTATTGTTTAAAGTTCTGCTCACTGATAAGATGTTGCTTCACCACTGCCCTCCCTGAGTAGAACTATAACACTGTAGCAGTCTATTTCTAACTGGTTATAGCAACCACATCATAGAACAATCAGTAAACTAGGCCAAATAGTTTTTTTTTATTCCTCTATAATTTTGCCATAAGTAATTCTTCATAATCCCATAGGTATAGGATCCAGGGCATGTTAGCCACCTGCTCACAAAACTTACCTCTGCCCCTAGTACCTGCTTGAGTGAAATCTTGTATTTACTTTCCTTTCATTATAGAATACTTGTGGGAACACCATATTTTATTGCTTGGTAGATCAGAAATAAAAATTAATGATAAGCATCTAAGGTTGTATGCTTAGGGCTATTGTATGCTTAGGGTAATGCACTCAGTCTCTGCCAGAACAAAGCAAGATGTACTATTCAAAAGGAGATCAGTGCTTAATGAAGGGGTACAGATTTATTTCAATCTCCTAAAAATCTCAGTTATGAGTCCCCCATCAGAATCTTCCATAGGACCCCTTTCCATTGCAGATTAACCTGTTTGTTTTGAGATACGGGGAAAAGTCTGAATGAATTTTGGATTTTGTGATGTCTACAGTTCCCCTCCCCCAGTCAGTACCTAAGAGAGAAAAGGAGCTTTCCCCCAATTCTTTTGTGATAGCCTGAGGTGGAGGGATTCCTGGAGAGAAATGCAGTAATCAGTTGAGAATGTCCTTATCGCTATAGTTCCCAGGAGATCCATACTCTCGAGATAGCGCATACTTCAACAATTGCCTCCAGCAATCCATCAAAATTTCTAGTTTAAAGTTCTTACTCTCTTATATGGTATCTAGCAGTACCTGCCCCAGGGAAGCAAATGCTCAGGTCCTGTTTGTCCCTGTGGAGCTTGTCTCCCTCTAGGTCATTTGACTTGTGACTTTAAGTCTCTGAAGGGTTCATGGAGTTCTTAATTTTCACTCTGTTCAGTGTTTTTTTTTCTCATCAGGGCAGGAGTGACATCTTTCTAGCTCTTTACTTCTTCAAGTCGAAAATTGAAGGTCTTAACCCAGCAATGCCACTGCTGGGATTATATCCTAAGAACCCTAAAACACCAATCCAAAGAAGCTCTGCGCCCCAATGTTCATAGCAGCACAATTTACAATAGCCAAGAGCTGGAAGCAACCTAGATGCCCATCAGTAAATGAATGGATAAAAAAATTATGGTACATATACACAATGGAATTCTATGCAGCAGAGAGAATGAAGGAGCTACTACCCTTTGCAACAGCATGGATGGAATGGGAAAGCATTATTCTGAGTGAAATAAACCAGGTGGTGAAAGACAAATACCATATGATCTCACCTTTAACAGGAAGCTAGCAACAAAACAAACAAGCAAGCAAAATAAAAACAGACATTGAAATAGAGAATGGGGGACAGTGACTAGAGAGGAGGGAATTTCAGGGGAAAAGGGGGAAGGATTTACAGGAATAAGTATAAAGGACACATGGACAACAACTAAGGAGGGTGGAAATGAGAGGGAGGTGGAGAACACTGGAAGGGTGGGCTGGGATGAGAGTAAAGGACAGAAAACTGTACTTGAACAATAATTAAATTTTAAAAAAAGAAAATTAAAGGTCTTAAGACATTGAAATTTGAATTTCACATAATTTTCACATGTCGCAAAATATTATTCTTCTTTTGACTTTTCTATTTCTTTAAAAATGTAAAAACCATTGTTACCTCACTGGCTGTACTAAAGCAGGCAACAGGCTAGATTTGGCTCACTGGTGCTTGTATGTCAACATTTGACCTACGGGATTTAATGCTAGTTTATGAATTGTCATGTCTTATGGGAAAAAGTCTGTGGAGGCTCTTCCAAAAAAGGTTTTCTCACTCTGAGAGATACATAGAAAAGACAGTTTAGATTTTTCACTTTGATGGTGCATGTCTAAACACGATACACAAAACTTCAGCAGCCACCCTGCAACTCTGAGAGGGACTAGCCTGAAGGTAATGCCAGGAGGCTGAGGATGGCAGAGCAGAACGATGAAAAGAATTTGGTTTCTTGAGGATACTATCAAGCACCTAAATTAACAAACACTATAGCCATAGTACTTCAGAACTTTTTGTCTTTTAATTAAAAAAATTATTCATTGATTTTGAGAGAAAGAGAGAAACAACTTGTTATTCCACTTATTTATGCATTCATTAATTGATTCTTATATGTGCCCTGACTGGAGACCAAAACCACAACCTTGGCATATCTGGACAACTCTCAAAAAAACTGAGCTATCTGCCCAGGGCTCATAAATTTTTATGTGAGATAATAAAATGTCCTTATCTTTAATTATTGTTTTCTTACCAAGTTATAGTTTCTAATAGGCATCCTAACTAAAACAATGAGTCAAATATTCTAGTTTCTTTTTACATCATGAAAATAAGTATTCTGGCCATTGACAAGTACTGTTACAAGAATGAAAATACAGCCACAGAATGGGAGAAAATATTTGCAAATCATATATTTGATAAAGGACTTGAGTCCAGAATCTATAAAGAGCTCTCAAAACTCAATAATAAGAAACAAACACCATTAAAATAAATAACAGGCAAAAGATTTGAGCAGACACCTTACCACAGGAAATATATGGATTGTAATAAACAAAAAGATTCTCAACATCATTAATCATTGGGGAAATGCAAACCACAATGACATACCACCACTCCTTATTAAAATGTCTAAAATTAAAAAGGCTAACCAAACCAACTGTTGGAGACTATAAAGGAACTGGAACTCTCATACATTGCTTGTGAAATACAAAATGGTACGACCACTATGAAAAACAGTATGGAGGTTCCTCAAAGAATTGGCAGCCCCTCTTCTGCATATCTGCACAAAATATTTGAAAACATTTATTCACAAATATATGTGAACCTTAATGTTCATTACATCATTATTCATAATGGCCAAGACACGGAAATAACTGAAGTGTTCCTCAATAGATGATTGGATAGAAATGTGGTACAGATATACAATGGAATACTACTCAGCAATAAGAAAAGATAAAGCAATGCCATTTACGACAACATGGATGGATCTTGAGAATATCATGCTAAGTAAAATAAGTCATACAGAAAAAAGTCAAGAACCATATGATTTCATTCATGTGGAACATAAAACTGAAAGCAACAAATGAACAACCAAGACAAACAAAAACTTGTAGACACAGACAACAATATAGTGGTTACAAGAGGAAAAAAGAGGTGGTTAGGTTAATAAAGGGTAAATGGGGTCAAATATATGGTAAGGAAGGAGATCTGACTTTGGGTGGTAGACACACAATGCAATATACAGATGGTACATCATAGAATTGTATTTGACATGGGGTGTTGAACACACAATACAGTGTACAGATGATGTGTTGTGGAATTGTGCATCTGAAACCTGTGTAATTTTTGCTAATCAGTGGCACCCCGATGAATTCAAGAAAAGGATGAAAAGAATTGTACACTTAAAAGCTATGTAGTTTTATTAACCAATGTCACTCCAGTAAATTTAATTTTAAAATGTCAAATATATATATATATATATATATATATATATATATATATATATATATATATATGAAATGTGATTGAACCATTTTTCTTCTAGGAATTTACCCAAGAGAAATCAAAGCACATTTTTACAAAAAGACTTGTACAAGAATATTTATAGCCTTTTTTTGTTTGTTTCCAAAGGCTCGATGGTAAATATGCTTTAGAAAATAAAGATCGATCTTATTGCTTCCAAGTCAATGAATGAAGAGCTGTGTCTAGGGACACATTCTAGTTGAGTGGAAGGTGGCTGATGCTTTGTCTACCTCTTGTTCATAGATCCAGTCAAAAGAACAAGACTTATAGTCAATTAATTCTTTGGGCTTAAACCATAGCTTGAGTTCTCTCTCAGCATTTTTTACTGAATTGCTGCTGTGAATGATGTTCCTGCCAACCTGAATGCAAAAACCTCCCTGAATGGTACCTGGCTTAGAATCTGCTGGATTGGTCTCCCAAGCACCATTCTCTTTGTCTCCACCACATTCAGACCATGGCCACTGCAGGCCCTGAGTTCATGTACTTCACATTCATGTACTTCACCAGCTTGGGATAGAATAGGTGGTCTTTCAGGTCAGTGTAGTGCTGCTTAAGGAGTACCTCAAAGGCCTGAAGAAACTTCATGACCACAAGGCTGAATGCCTTCTGCTTGAAGCGGTTGAGGATGTTGCCCACTAGGCTTCACTGCATGCTATCCTTGATGGCAATGAAAGTACGCTCCAAGTTGGGCATGGTTGGAGGAGCTAGCTGGGGGTTAGGGGGATTGAGAAAGGCGACTGAAGAGACTGCTGGAGCCAGGAGTCACCCCAATAGCCACTTTTTTCTTGCTTTGTTCCCAATATCCATGCTATTTTGATATCTATCTAGATTCTTCTTTCTCTCCCCTATCCCCCTTTGGCTTGGGAATTGTGATCTCTTTCAACACTGACTTTTTTGTTCAGATAAAAATATTCTCCCATAACCAAGAATCTAGTATGTAGCATTCTCTGACATTTAAGAAACAAATATTTCTGTGTATATAGAATCCTACATAAATAATTACATATATATGTTACATACACTGAGTGTTGTCTTTTAGAATCTAGCCTGGGTAGATGGTGATATCACTAACAGAAATTAAGAGCATAGATGCCCAGGTCCATGTGTCCACACAAAAAAAAATTAAAAACACAGGAAAACCCATGTCTTTATGACCCGTTACTATTTGATAAAGGAGTCAAGAGCATAAAATGGAGCAAAGACAGTCTTTTCAATAAGTGGTGTTAGGAGAATTGGACTGGTACGTACAGAAAAAAAAAAGAATGAAACTGGGCCAGCAACTTATAACATACACAAGAATAAACTCAAAATGGATAAAAGACTGAAATATAAGTCCTGATACCATAAAAATTCTGGAGGAAAATATAGACAGTAAAATTTCAGATATTTCACATAGGAATATTTTTGCAGATACATCTCCTAGGGCAAGGGAAATAAAGGAAACATAAACAAATGGGGTGACATCAAATTAAAAAAAGCTAAAGAAACCATCATCAAAATGAAACAGAACTGACCATATTGGAGAACATATTTGCCAATGATACCTCAGACAAGGGTTTAATCTCCAAAATATATAAAGAACTCAACCCCAGGAAGACAAACACTCCAATAAAAAAATGGGCAATGGATCTGAAGAGACACTTCTCTAAGGAGGACATACAGATGGTCCACAGACATATGAAAAGATGCTCAACATCACTAGCCATAAAAAGAGATGCAAATTAAAACCACAATGAGATATCACCTCCCACAGGCCAGAATGGCTATCATTAATAAATCAACAAACAACAAGTGTTGGTGAGGATACGGAGAAAAGGGAACCCTGGTACCCTGATGGTGGGAATGCAGACTTGGACAGCTACTGTGGAAAGCAGTATGGAATTTCCTCAAAAAAACTAAAAATGTAACTACCTTTTGATCCAGCTATTTATTTTTACCAATAACTTTATTGATTTGGATATTTTGAATATGTTGGCTATCTCCTGTGTGGTATAACATTGATTGTTCTCAATTAATGTCTCATTTTGATTGTTATCAACTTCATCTGTTCTACCCAACCATGGAGCATCATCATCCAGCGAGAAATCTCCAGCACAAAACTTTGCAAACCACTTTTGACATGTTCAATTCGTCACGGCACCTTCTCATACACTGCACAAATCTCTTTTTTCACAATTCAGTTTCATTTTTACCTTTCTTGAAAAATAAGCATAATATGCTGAAAATGTTGCATATTTTCCTCCACCTTCAATATTTAAATGGCTATACAAAAATTCAATTTTGATAAGTTTTTTAAGTGCATACTGATATGCAACTTACAATACATTCTAATAATACATTCTAACAAATTGTTTCAAATGAAGTTAAAGACAATTAAGCACTGCTAGAGCCACCTTACAGAAAAAAAGCCAAATGAAATTTTTGGTCAACACAATACAATAGCCAATATTTGAAAACAACCTAGGTACCCATCAGTAGATGAGTGGATAAAAATGCTGTGGTACATCTGCACAATGGAATACTGCACAGCAGAGAGAAAGAAGGAATTCCTATGTTCTACAACAGCATGGATCGGAATGGAGACTAGTATGCTAAGTGAAATAAGCCAGTCAGTGAAAGTCAAATACCATATGATCTTACTTATAAGAAAAATGTAATAAACAAAATAAAATAATGAGCAAAATAGAACCATAGGCATAGAATCATAGAACAGAAGGACAACTGTAAGAGGGGATGGGAGGAGAGGGCTGATTGAAAGAAAGTGAAGGGATTAGTCAAAAAACACATATAAAGGACTCGTGGACATGAACAACAGTGAAGGGGCTGATTATGAAAGAGAGGGTGGGTGGAGAGGAACAAGGGGGGAAAAGTGGGATAACTGTAATAGTATAAACAAAATATAAAAAGAGCACAGGAAAAACAGTAGGTTTGGGACTTATCTACTGATAGCCACAAAAACACTGAAGCACTGTCCCAATATCTTCTCAAAACTTTTTTTTTCCATTACAGGACAGGACAGAATTCACATGTTAAGGAGAGTTGTTTTCATTGACAGCAAATTCAATGTGTGTCAATACTGAGATGTAATTGGCAAAAATAATTTTTTGCAGATTTTATTTATTTATTTCTATAGAGGGGGGAAGGAAGGGAGAAAGAGAGGGAGAGAAACATCAGTGTGTGGTTGCCTCTCTTGTGTTCCCCACTGGGGCCCTGACCCACAACCCAGGCATGTGCCCTGAATGGGAATTGAAGCAGCAGTCCTTTGGTTTACAGCCCACACTCAATCCGGCGAGCGATACCAGCCAGGGCTGCCAAAAATAATTATAAGGTTATAATCATTTTATTTGTAATAGTCTCAAAATGGTAACAATCCAAAAGTCCATCAACAAGTGAATGGATAAGCAAATTGAGATATAGCCATACAATGTAATTCTACTCAGCAATAAAGATGAGTGAACAACTGATACAACAGCATGGACGAATCTCAAAATACAGTGTGCTGTGTAGAAGAAGCCAGACCACACACCCCCCAAAAAGACTATATACTGCATGACTCCATTTATGTAGAGTTCATATGTAAAATTGATGTAGAAATTTCAAATTAATCTATAGTGATAAAAAGAAGAGCAGTGGTTGCATGGGGGGGTGTGCAGGGGGGCAAGGGTAGGTGGGAGGGATTACAAAGAGTCAAAGGGAAATTCTGAGTAGTGATGAATATATTCACTACATTGATTGAAGTGATAGTTTTACTGAATATATATATACATATATATGTATACATATATATATTCAATGAAACTATGTTCAATTTATTACATATTAATTGCACCTCAGCAAAACTCTTAAAATAAAAAATCTTTGTTTATGCAAGTTTAGGTGGGGTTTCTATTATTTCAGCTAAAATTTTTAACTGATATGGCCATCAGAGTTAGGCAAATTATGTCTAAATGATACATTTAACTGATCTCCAATTTACTTGAACAGTGGTAGAACAAAAACCAGATCATTGAAATTGAAACTAGATGAAAAGAAAAGAAAATAGCGTGCAACAATCCTTATGAGTTCAAAGTCTAGACTCTACTGGGGTAGCAAAGATTCCCTTCCCTGCTATCAGTCCTTGATCAACCAATCTATCTGCTCTTACCTGTGTGTCTGTCTTGGGAGAGTTTCTTTGGCTTGTTGTCCTCCTTGGCACCATAGAAGATACTTATTGGGGAAAACTCTTTTTCTTGGGGCTGTATCAGTTTAGTGGCCCACTTCCTATTGCCAGGTTCAGTAGGTTCAGTATTTCTGAAAGCATGTTATGTAATCTGACCAGATTAGAATCACCTATTTAAAATGCAGAGTCCTGGGCCTTACCCTTGAACTACTGAATCAGAATTACTCGGACCAGGCCTAGGAACCTACATTTTACCAAACATTCTAGGTGATTCTTAGGTATACTGTAGTTAAAAAACATTGGATTAAGTCTTTAATTGTCACCCTTATGTTATAAAAAGAAAAGTCTAATTTAGGTTTCAATATTATTTCTTTTCATATTGATAATTTCTTCTGAGACTGTCAGAAACTAATGTTTCTCAAACTAGGGTCCATGGTCTGTGAGGGGTCCAAACGTGTATTCTCAGTTGTCCATAAATTCTTCATAAAATATTTTAATTTTGTGTTTTCTTTTGGTGATAATCTAAGTACAACAATTATAATTCTAGATTTGAATGACTGCCTTACAGTGAAGTCCAGTTATATGTTATATAATTTTAGAACCCATGTTACCACTGCTTTTTATAGTAAAGTTGATACCAAGGCATATTATTTCAGTTGTCAGGTGTGTCTATCAGTATCTATGCCCCCTCTGTCCATAGCAACTGATGTGTTAACATGTCTCATTCTTGTCTCAACGTGAAGTAATAGGAGCTCCTCTCTGACACCAGTAGATGTCCAGAGTGATCTGAAAGCATACCTTTAAGTACCATTGCTAAGGGTCCTCAGACATTGGCTAGATGACTGTGGTACAAGGTCTCAGGGCCCAGACAGGATCTTATTTCCATTCCTGTTACAGGAGGGCAGTGAGAAGGTGAGGTCCTGGGATACAGGCAGGATAACTGTTCTCAGATAGATGCTTATGTGGCAAGATCTCCAAGCAAAAATAAGGCAATGCTTTCATTCATGGGATGAACACTCTTGAGACTTAGCCCCTGGCCATGATTCTGGGTTCTGCTCCAAATCGGTGCTTCTTGTGACAATACTGATCCATTGACCTACCTGGCCCTTCTCAGGCCAGTGACCATCTATGTAACTACGCCTAGTGGCTGCTCTCCATTACCTTGAAAGACAGGTAAATGTTTTCATTTTTCAAGATTTCAGCATACCCCTTAGAAGGACTTCTTGCTACAGAGTGTGTGTCACAACCTGAGCTTTCATATTTTCCCAGTTAAACAAACAAACAAACAAACAAAAAACCTTGTTCCTTCACAAGGAAAACTCACTCCCTATCCCACAGCCCTCTCCAAGAGAAAAAAGAGTGGGTCACTTTCTAGAACTGGTTCAAAAATTCCTATGTGGTAGTTTCAGGGTTGATTTGATCACTCATCAGATGACATCATCAAAGGCACAGAGGCTTCTTCTTTTACTAATCTTTTTTTTAAAATCTTCTTCTACTGACAGCAGATCTTTCTTCCTGGTTCCTGACTATAGCAGTTCTAGCACTGCATGCAGGCACAGCAACATCCTATTAAGAGGGGAGTTTCCCTCTATACATCTTTTATTACTGAGGAAAATATTCCCAAAAGTAGCCCCAGTAGACTTCCTCTCAGACCCTAGGACTGGGTCACATATCTGTACCTAAACTACTCTCTAACAGGAGAATAAACCCATCAATGATGGGCATTAACTATCCAAGATCCCACCATCACCTCAACACAGGGCTGGGGTAGAGCCCCTTTCCTAAACACGTGACTACTTCAGGACCATGCCAGAAAGGAAAAAAGGGGGAGAAATAGATTTGGGCAAACAAGTAACATTGTCTTCTTTACCCACCTACTTCCAGATTCCCCACATATGGACAGTTTGGTTCAGAAGGTGCTGCACAGGATTCCCCAGGACTATTAAATAGGTGGGCAGCTTGATAAGCTGTCTCCATCTTCCTTGATGGACTGTCGCATCTCCCTACTCAAAGTCACCACTCAAATCCCTCATTCTCTGATGGTTAGGTGTTGTTTTCCTCAATTTCATACAAAACTGAATCCCTCAAAGGATTTGTTCTTGCCTTCTATTCTGGGTATGGAGAAATTGTACACTGTCTACACTGGGGTATGTGAGGGTAGTATTCCTAACCAATTCCTTTATGAGAAACAAATTATTTTAATAGACCACTTTCTCTAGACTTGCCCTACTTCTGACTGTACTTTGTACAAAGTATAGAGGGACTCAAATTTCTTTACCACATGCTAGGACTAGCTGTCTAGTGATGGTTCACTTGGCAGCCCCAAATTTCACAGCAGTATCTGGGCCCCTTATCCTGTCTTTTTTCTCTTCTTATGCTGTGAAGCATTAGTGGTTACCTTAGCAGCCTCTAATAAGAATACTAATGGTGGGAAAAGGCAGAAAACTGTACTTGAACAACAATCAAACTTAAAAGTATTTTTAAAAAGAATACTAACGGTAGGCGAACACTGAATGGAGTTTCCTGGAGTCTTTCCTCCCTTGCCCATTCCAAATCAGAGATCAGTGAGCAGCCAAGTGTATTGCAAACAACAAAAAGCAGTGGTAAAACCTACTGCATTAATTCATCCTGGTGGCATTCATTCATCCTGGTGGAATTTCAGACCTGTGCCAAGAATGCCTCATATTGGTTTCACTGTCTTTTCTAACAAGGCCTGAGCATCCCAAATATACTTAATAAAAGTCAATTAAACCCCTCTGGTTGTGGGTGTCCCCAGGGACAGTGCTCAGCCCTGAACTTCTAATTGAAGTCCTGTTGTCAGCAAATGTAAAACTAGGGGAGAGTTTATATGCTGAGAATTTTAGAGCAGAAATTCCCTAGAGTTGTTATACATAGACTTCATATCTTTGGAATCCAATAGCTGCAATCAGAAAATACACTATGGTGCCTGATTTTGTCCCCAGGTATGTCCAGGTGCATGCCATCGAGGGATCAAAGGAAATGGCTAGTTGAGAAAAATTCTCTAAATGATCTCCCTCTACCTACTACAACGACCCACTTGCTCCTAGATCACCCAAGTCATCATGCCAGCGTCTCTAGACGAGGAAAGTACATTCTGAGGAGAACACCTACTGCTTTCTCTGCCTTGAACAAGGCTCTGAAGTTCCCAGCACAGCCCCACCCCCAACCATTAGGCAGTTCTCCTTCCCTCAAATTTTGCAGCAAAATGTTCGGGCCCTGAGGGAAAGAGCCCTTGTTTCTCTCTTTGATCACTTTCCTAAGCTCAGAGTCCTCTATTCTGTCCCCAAATGAAGTAGCAAAGACTAACTTTGTGCCATGTGATACCAAGTAGCCCTCAACCGTCAGCCTGTGTTGGGTCTTTTGCTACTCTTTTTGGGTGTGCATTTGAACCCACTTCCTCTGGTTAGGGACTTCCCCATCTCATGATTCTTGGAAGGAGACAGAGCCCGCCTACCTCTACAGACTTAAGAATGCCACATTTAGCCTCACTCCTAGGGTGTTGGCACAATAACTTAGACCAGTCTTCCTATACTTTGTCTCAGGAGTTAGAGACAAATAATTAGGGACCCAGGCAGTCTCTCTCTCTCTCTCTCTCTCTCTCTCTCTCTCTCTCCCCCTCTCTCTCTCTCTCTCTCTCTCTCTCTCTCTCTTTCTCTCTCTCTCTCTCTCTCTCTTCCTCTCTCTCCCCCACCCCCCTCTCTCTCTCTGCCCCTCAGGCAGCACTGCCATTCATATTAAGATAGAGGTCTCTGCAGGGCAGGGCCACAATGGTGAAAGCTGCATCGGAGGAGTACTGCAGTAGGCTCCTCACCAGACCAGTTCTGCGACGTGCTTTGAGTTTTGTTCCTGCCTGCAAACCTGTCTCTTCAACCCTCCTGCTGATTCTGGGAGCTGCCCAATATCCTTTTTTTTTTCCAATATCCTTTTAATGAATTGTTTTCTACCTAATTCATCCAGAGTCCAATTCTATTGCTTGCAATCAAGGATCTGGACTGATACACAGCTGTATCTCCTTCAGGAATTTGTCCTACTTCTGAGAAATTCCAAAGGGCTTTCTTTGCCTTGAGGGACAGTTGAAGGGGATTCTTTGTAAATGTCCACTCTGTTATGCATACTAAAATTAGAAACAGTAGGTCTACCCACCATTGTCACCAGTATCTAGTTTAGTATCAGTGAGCACTTATGTTCTGAGCAATGCTGGAAAGCCCCTTGTGAAGAGATTTTGCCCTGGCAAAAAGACTTCATAATGTTTCCAGAAATAATTAGTTTCATGGTGTCCTTTATATAGTAGACCTGATCTCTGTGAACGTATTATTTTGAAATTGGGGTTTTAAATGAGTCTTGGCAAGAGTTGAATATTCAAATGTAAAAAGTTTAATTGATTGTAAGAGTGTGTCTTTTGAGATGATGCAATGTGCGCCTCATATTGAGTCTGCTGCTTTGCTGTGTGCTGGCAGGAAGGCTTTCAGAGTTTATCTTGGTACATTTGAAATCTGGTAGGCTATTGGTTCTCTCTAGGCTCTGGTTACAGACTCTAGCCTTAAATGATAAGCACTAGCAATGCCCCAAAGCCTGACGAAGATAAGGCCACCCCTTGCTGAAACTTTGAATTTCAGCCATGTGGATCTGTCTGGGAAGACCATGGGGCCATCCTCCCTCTGATGGCTGCCAGGACTCACATTTTCCTCTTATCTCCATCTGCTGTGCCTGGTTCAGGAGGGCCAAAAGTGGACTGCATTGGGGTTATGCCAAAAATGTCCACAGAGGTCCTAAGCTTCTGGGGCTTGTGGAGATAGATGAAGAATGTCTGCATGTCAGGCATGTATGTGCTGGTAAGGGGATTTGGGAGTGTGATAAAACTATTCTATATCTTGATTGTAGTGGTGACTGTATGACTCTACGCTCTATCTAGACCCATAGAACTACATACACTAGTAATAGTGATTTTTATTGTATGTAAATTAAAAATCAATTTTACAAAATGTGAAGAACTTTGGTGCTGTAATATCTATTTCCCCTGAAGGAACTGTAGCTGCGCAGTGGTGTGACACGTAGGCACAGGACAGTGTCTCCAGCTAATCTAAAAGCACAATGTGCCGGTCAGGTGACATTTCAATAGCCACCTCAAATATGAAAGTCTAAACTTTGTGAGTGACTGCCCATTTTAAGGGCCAGAAATTCAAATTTGTAAGGAAGTTATTGGGTGTGGCTTTCTTTTAGGTTCCTGCTGAAGGCCGAAAGAATCTGTTCCCCTTTTATCTTGATACAGTATGATTTATTTCCAGACACTAAAAACTGGCATTTGCGTGCATAATAGTAGAATCACTAAATGATGAGAAAGCAATTTACACTGTATAGTCAATGGGGTCCAAATTCCCAGTAATAGGACCAACTTTCCCTAAAAGTTTTGCAGGGTGGCTGGATACTTACAATTCCCCTGCTTTGTTGGTGAAGCCCTGGTATCAATTATCTTCAGCTGCTATACCACACAACTCTTTTCTTAAAAAGATTTTATTTATTTATCTTTACAGGGGAAGGGAAGGAGAAAAGGAGAGAAATATCAGTGTGTGGTTGCCTCTTGTGTGTCCCCTGCTGGGAACTGGCCTTCAACCCAGGCATGTGCTCTGACTGGGAATCGAACCACAATCGTGTAGTTTGCAGGCCCGTGCTCAATCCACTGAGCTACACCAGCCAGGGCATATACCACACAACTCTTGAATAATCTCCTATCCCAGCAGTTCTCAACCTTGGTTATACTTTAAAATCACCTGATACCCAGGTCACAACCCAGACCAATTGGATAAGAGTCTCTGGGGTGTGGGGCCCAAACATCAGTATTTACTTAAAACCCCTCAGGTGATGTCTATAATTCTAAAAGGGGCAATGTTTCTACTTTATAGACAAGCAGGAACACAGGAAGTGGGATGCATTAGTCTTCTTAGGCTGCCATAACAAAATGCCAGAGTGAGGGGCTTAAACAATAGAAATTAATTTTTTCACAGTTCTGGAGGCTGAAAGTCCAACATCAAGGTGTCTTCAGAGTCAGTTTCCTGAGGCCTCTCTCCCTGGCTTGCACGTAGATACCCGCTTGATACCTCTTCACAGTTAGCCCTCTGGGAAAACAGGCCCTTGATGTCTTTTTCTCTGTCTTACTCTCCTCTACTTGTATAGACACTAGTCAGATTAGAGTAGAGCCCCTTTAACAGCCTCATTTTATTTAATCTCCTCTTGAAATTCCCTATCTCCAAATACAGTCACCTTCTGAGGTACTGAGGGTTAGGGGTTCAACATATGAAGAAGGGAGAACACAATTCAGCCCATAACAAAGACGATTAAGTTGCCTCTAACACTCCTCAACAGTTTTGTCATCTTAACCTATTGGGTTTAACAGCTAACCTCATGGTCTTTTGGGAGTGTGGCTGTCCGAATTAGAGGTAGGAGATAAGAGTTCAAAGGGGCAGTCCAGGTTCCACCTTCAGGAGACCATTCACTGGCACCACTGTTCCTCTTAGGACCAACCTCGGGCACTTCTGGTTTGTCTCCAGAGGGCTCTGAGTGCATCAGAGCAGAACACCAATCAACTCAGCTCCAAGTTTCCTGCTGCATCCTAGGCTATACAGTCTATCCATATTGTATTTCCCATCGTAAAGTATGCTTGGCCACGTTGTCCAATCATGGTTGACCAGAAGTTGCATGTTCAGCCCAAATTATAGCATAAAATGTCCCAAATAATGTACATATGTCCAAAATATGAACAATGTGAAATTCTTTGGAGGAAAATAAATCCCAAAACTCCGAAGAAATTTAAGTTCAGAAGTATTTCCTCCCTCATTTGTTTCTGCTGACTCTCAGTTATAAGGGTCTCACTCTGAGGTAGCAACTGGAACCTGGACTGGTGTTACTGAAACAGGTGAAGTTCATGCATGACCTCCAGAAAAGAATTAATCCAACTCTAAGATTCTCATATGTCCCACTGTCTAAGAGTTCAAGTTAACTGGACACAAGATTTCCCTGGCACCAATGCCACATGGACAAAAGTTTAGAAGAAAATACTGCAAAGAAAGAAGCAGACAAATCCATTAAGTGCAATATTCTGCAGGACTATTGGCCCGGTATCTTCAGCAAATCAATATCATTAAAAATGGTGTCTGTGCTAGATTAAGAGACTTAAGGGACATAAGAACCAGATGCAATGCATGGTCTGGATTGAGTACTGCTTCAGATGAAGCAACTGCAAGGGCCATTTTTAGGTCATTTGGGGAAATATGAATATGATCTGGGTGTTAAATGAGTGAAAATTTTACTGAAATAGCAAAATAGAGGTTGACGACGGAGAAAAAACAGGCTACAGAACAGTATGGGTAGTAAGATCTCAGTTTGGTAATGAAACAAAATCATGTATAGACAGATGGGGTCGGGGGAGAAAGAGAGATCCTACCGGTTATGCAATAGGATCTTACAGTGGTGATTTCTGGGTAGTAGAAATTTTACTTGTTTAATTATTTATTGTATTTCCACTGTTTATATTGTTTAATTTTTTACAATGCTTCTGTATTGATATAAAGTTATTTAAAAGAATATTTTTCCTGTTATTTTATAACACCAAAGTACTACTTTATTACATGAGTTATTTTAAGTAATATGAACATCAATATAATCACATATACATAATTTTTAAAAATATATTTCATTGATTATGCCATTACATTTGTCCCATTCCCCCCTTTCATTCCCCTCTACTCTGAACACCCCCTCCCCCCACATTCCCCTCCTTTAGTTCATGTCCATGTGTCATAAGTTCTTTAGCTTCTACATTTCCCACACTACTCTTGCCCTCCCCCATTTTCTCCCCACCATCTATACTACTTATACTCCGCACCTTCTCCTCCACTCTCCTCCTCTCACTACACTGTTGCTAACCCTCCATATGTTCTTCATTTCTATGGTTCCGCTTCTGATCTAGCTGTCCTTTTGGTTTGCTTTTGTTTTAGGTGTGGTTGTTGATAACTGTGAGTTTGCTGTCCTTTCACTGTTCATATTTTTTATCTTCTTTTTCTTAGATAAGTCCCTTTAACATTTCATAGAATAAAGGCTTGGTGATGATGGACTCCTTGAACTTGACCGTATCTGAGAAGTGCTTTATCTGCCCTTCCATTCTAAATGAAAGCTTTGCTGGATAGAGCAATCTTGGATGTAGGTCCTTGCTTTTCGTGACTTGGAATACTTCTTTCCAGCCCCTTCTTGCCTGTAAGGTCGCTTTTAAGAAATCAACTTGTCCAACTTGCTTTTTGGCATTTTCTGCTGAGACTGAATCTCCTGCTGCCCAGGAGCCATATCCAGGCCTGGGCTGTTTTTTTGTCTAGTATTGGAGGTTACATGCAGTGTGAAGGTGGCGGGGGCAGGGGTGAGGAAGGGGAGAGTGTGCCCAGCACCACTTAAGCTTCCTCCACCCACCACAGAGGGGAAAGAGGAAAAAGAAAAAATTCTTAGTCACTATCAAACCTCAACCCTAAAGCAATTATCCCAAGCAAAATCATGTGGCTAGAAACTAGTATGTAATACAGTCCAGCCTCACACTGCCATCAGAATGCAGAGCTTATACCAGAGACAACAATATTTGGTGGAAAGAAAAGTAAACATAGAAAACGTGAGAGAAAGAGGAAATCACCTTTCATGCAGCTTCAACGGTAGGCAAGTTAGATGGTGCTGGTTGTCTATGGCCCATAACTTCTCAGTTTAAACTCTACTGCCTCTTGCTCTGGAGTTTCTTGGTTGTATGAAGCCTGTCTCTTCAGGTGGTTTTCTCTCTCTCTCTCTCTCTCATTTATTTTTTTCATGAATTACCCTCAGTAGTTTCCTAAAACAGGCATTCAGAAGCTTGTCTTCTTGGGTGCTGATGAGGAAAAATCCATCTTCCCTGGGTTTGTTACCCTTAAGAAAACCCTATGACTTTTCCAGGCCTTAAATACCACTTTACCCATGCAGAAAGAGTTCTTTCTCTCTACTCTTATGGCTTGCTTTCTCTGAGGCAGACTCAACTGAGTTTCTTCTTTTTTTAATTGTGAGAAATGCAAAACCTATACAAAAGAAGTACAAAGAATATTGTAACAAAATCCACATTCCTCTCACCCAGAATTGTAGATATTTTGCCATATCTGCTTCCTGCAATTAAAAGACATTAGAGATATAGCTGATTTTCCTTTTAAACATCACCTGCATTGCCATTCCCCTCTGAGGCAACCACTGCAGTCTGAAGTGTATTCTTATCCATTTTCATGCTTTATAAGCATATTTACACCCATAAACTGTATATGGCATTTTTGTACCTATCCACTTATATAATTGTTTCATTTTTAGTTAGTATTATATTTTTTGAGACTCATATTGCTATGTGGAGGTCTAGCACCATTTCTGTGCAGTATTCCATTGTATAACATCACCACATTTTATTTTTCGGACAGCATTTTGATGTATTGCTCTCCAAATTTGTTGAAGCAGTTGATGTTCCCACCAGCAGTGTAGGATTAAGCCTATTTCCCCACATTTTCCCAACATTTGAAATAGCCAGATTTTAAAGTATTTGTCTGCCTAATGGTAAGAAACAATACCTCATTTTTCTTTTTATGCTCCTCTATGAAGTGCTGCTTGCTCTAGGCTGATTTCCTGACTCAGGTAGGGCTAACTTGGCTTCTCAGCTTCACCAGGAACTGATACTCTAGCCCCTACAGCCTGTGTCAGTCCTGGCTCCCTTGTAACATACAGGCATGTCCATCTCACCTTTAGGGAGTCTCACTCTGTTTCTGGCTCCTGGAGAGCTCCTTATTTGTTTGTTTTTTTGTTCGTTTGTTTGCTTCCTTGCTTGTTTTCAAGCTCAGATGTCCATTTTTAACTTTAAAAATATTTTATGAAAACATGCAACAACTGTTTCAAATTCAAACAAACTAAACACATGAAGTACGATGCATAAAACTTAACTGAATAATGGCTATTTTAAATATTTTCTTTATTTATTTTTAGAGAGAGAGGAAGAGAGGGAGAAAGACAGGGAGAGAAACATCAATGTGCAAGAGAAACAGCAATCGGCTACCTCTTCCATGGACCCCAACTGGGGACCAAACCTGAAACCCAGGCATATGCCCTAACTGGGAATTAAACCAGTGACTTTTCACTTTGAAGGATGACGCCCAATACCAACTGAGTCACACAGGTCAGGGCTGAATCCTAAATTTTTAAAATGCTTTGAAAAGACATTTTAAGCACAGCTAGGGAAATCTTAATATGGCCTGATATTAGATGACATTAAAGTGTTATTGCAAGAATATTATTGTTCATTTCCTTAGGTGTGGTAAAGGCTTTGTAATTAAGTAGGAGCATGTCTTTTTAAGATGTGCATTGAAGTTTAGGGATGATGTAAGACAACTCACTTTCAGATGAATAGATAAATAGACAGGTAGACAGATAGACAGATGATAGACAAAGCAAATATAGAGAAATGTTAACAGTTGAAACTGAGTGGGGGGCATAATGATATTCATTGTACTAATTTGAACTTTCTATATATTTGAGATTTTTTACAATAAGAAGACTGGAAATATTTTACACTAGGTTTCTAGGTATTTGAGACAGGGATAATGGCAGGTTTTAACAAATGCTTAAGTCACCATCTTGATCTAGAAGCTCAGCTAAATTTTTCACATTTTAATCTGCTTCATAAGAGACTTCTGGCCAAGATGGAGGCATAGGTGGAATTACTTGCATAGCTCAGTGGATTGAGCGCGGGCCTGTGAACCACACGATCGCGGTTCAATTCCCAGTCAGGGCACATGCCTGGATTGCAGGTCAGTTCCCAGCAGGGGACTCACAGGAGGCAACCATACATTGAGACTTCTCTCCTTCTCTCCTTCCCTTCCCCTCTAAAGATAAATAAATTTAAAAACCTTAAAAAAAAGATTTAGAAACAAAAACACAACCAGAAGAGACAGAAAACTGAACTGTACCGAAGTCCGACAACAACAAATCATTCATCCAGACTGGTAAGAGGGGTGGAATCAGTGGCCAGAAGAGAGAGGTCCCGGTAGGAAAAGGTGGTGGTTGGTGACCCGGGTGTGGGGAGAAAACCAGCAAACCCAGTAAGGTACACAAGGAGGTTGGCTGACTGTGGACACACATTTGCACACAGATAAACCAGGCAGGTTTAAAAACAGTCAGTGAGATAGACTGTACAACCCAGGGCCCCAGTGATGGGAAATAAAGCCTAAAAGCACCAATTGAGAAGGTGTCGGCTTCCGGGAAGTAGCAGAGGGGACTGAAATCTGAGAGAGCACAGAACAAACGCCACCCCCACATATATTGTCACAGCCCAGCCACGTGCATAGCCCCACCCTTGTGAACACCTAAGGCTCCACCTCTCAATGTAACAGGTGCGACCTGACCAAAAATGGCTCAATCAGAAGGACAAATCAAAGCCCCAGAGCCAATACTGCTAAGCCACAAAGAGGTAGCTAAAGTATCAGATGCATAGTTCAAAACACTGGTGATCAGGATTCTCAAAGAACTGGTTGATTTTCGTCGCAAATTAGATTTAAAAAAATGAAGGCTACATTAAGTGAAATAAAGGGAAATGCACAGGGAACCAATAGTGATGGAAAGAAAATTGGGACTCAAATCAATGGAGTAGACCAGAAGGAAGAAGGAAACAACCAAACAGAAAAGAATGAAGAAACAAGAATCTAAAACAATGAGGAGAGGCTTAGGAACCTCCAGGACATCTTTAAATGTTCCGACATCCGAATTATAGGGGTACCAGAAAGGGAAGAGCAAGAGCAACAAGTGGAAAACTTATTTGAACAAATAATAAAGGAGAACTTCCCTACTCTGACAAAGGAAATAGATTTCCAGGAAGTGCAGGAAGCTCAGAGAGTCCCAAAGAAGTTGGACCCAAGAAGGAACACACCAAGGCACATCATAATTACATTAGCCAAGATTAAAATGAAGGAGAGAGTTCTAGAAACAGCAAGATATAAGGGGACAGTCACCTACAAAGGACTTCCCATCAGACTGTCGGCTGATTTCTCAAAAGAGACCTTACAGGCAAGAAGGGGCTGGAAAGAAGTATTCCAAGTCATGAAATCCAAAGACCTACATCTGAGATTGCTCTATCCAGCAAAGCTTTCATTTAGAATGGAAGGACAGATAAAGCACCTTTCCAAGGTCAAGTTCAAAAAGTTCATCATCACCAAGGCCTTACTATACGAAATGTTAAAGGGACTTATCTAAGAAAAAGAAGATAAAAATATGAACAGTGAATGGACAGCAAACTCAGTTATTAACAACCACACCTAAAACAAAAGCAAACTAAGTGGACTCCTAAAACAGGAGCAGAGCCACAGAAATGGAGATCATATGGAAGGTTAGAAACAGGGGAGTGGGAGGAGGAGAAGGGGGGAGAAGGTACAGAGAATACGTAGCATAGATGGTGGGGAGAAAATAGGGGGAGGGCAAGAGTAGTTTGAGAAATGTAGGAGCTAAAGAACTTATGACACATGGACATGAACTAAAGGAAGGGAATGTGGGGGGAGGGGGTGTTCAGGGTAGACGGGGGAAAGGGGGGAAATGGAACAACTGTAATGGCATGATCACTAAAATATATTTTAAAAAACATACTGCATAGAAACCAGAAAAAAAATCTGCTTCATAGGTTGGTTACCTTTCTTTTTCTAATGCATGCATGGCTATATTAGTTAGGATATAGGTCTAGCTTCTTGTAACAGAGACCTAAATTAACAGAGGCTTAAATAAAGCAAAATGTATTTCCCTCCGATGTAATAGACCAGAAGAAAGCAGTCCAGGACTGTATGGTAGCTGTTCTATGAGGTTATTCAGAAATTCAATTTCCTTGTCATCACCAGAATGGTGCTCCCATCCATGTGCTACAAAATAGCTACCATTTTAGCCAGTAGGGTGGAGAAGAAAAGGGCTTTCATGTTAAGGACTGGATCTAAAAGTTGTACACATCCTTTTCAGTCACATTTCATTGACTAATATTTAGTCACACCTAGCTGCAATGGTGAATGGGAAATGCAATCTTTAGCTGGGCAGGTATGTGCATACCTAAAAATGTAATTATTTTGAAAGAAGGTTAGAACATATATTAAAGGACAATTAGCAGTGTCTGATACAATGGTTACTACTTTTTAAATTGCAGTGTGTTCCTTCCTTTTTCTTTGATTTTGTTTTCAGATGCAGCCACTTCTTTTTGTAACAACCTCTTCAGTATTTTGTCTTGTGAGGTCCATCATATGGAAAAAGATACACTCAAAAAAATCTAGTTAATTAAACCTATATGGTGATTATTTTGTAATATATACATATATCAAATTGTTATGATGTACACCTTAGGCTAATACGATATTATATGTCAATTATATCTAAATAAGACTGGGGAAGGACAGAAATTCTAGATCTGGCAAAAGCATCCATGGTTCAACAATTCTTGTCTACTTTGACCTCATAGAATTGGGTCATTTCACCAGAAGGCATTCTCCTATTAAAATCACTATCTAGTCTAGGCTTAACTCAATCTATTATTGTCTTACCTGATTCTCCTGTTGTTTGTCTCATCTTCCCTGATTTCTTTTTCTTGGAGTCTTAATCCCATACCTATTCTGAGCATGTGCCCATGAGAACATGTCCTACCAGCTTCCACACCCATAATTGTGTTGCCTAGGAGCACACCTTAAATACCTGAAGTATTTTACAATCGTCTTTTTAGTCTCCCTTTTATAAATCTGTCCAAATTTTTGTACCCACTTTAGATCATGGCATATAGTAGTTTTCTACTGCCTTTTTAAAAAAAAAAAACAAGTTACCACAAATTCCAAGACTGAACAATACAAATTTCTTATCTCACTGTTCTGTGGACCAACAGTCCAGATTGGCTGAACTGGTTTCTCTGCTCCCAGTTTCCCAAGGCTATAATCAAGGTATCAGCCAGCTAGGCTCCTATTGGGAGGCTCCAATTCTTTTAGGTTGCTGTTACAATCTAGTTACTTCCATGAATAGACCTGAGGACTGTGTTTTCTTATTGGCTGTCAGTTGGGGGTTGCCCCTACATCTTACACTTGGAATCCCTCTGACTTCTTCTGCCATATCTCTCTTGCTGCCAGCCAGGGTAGGTTCTCTGCTTTTAAGGGCTCATGCTATTAGATTGGGCCTATCTGGAAAATCCAGAATAATCCCCTTATTTTTAAGTCTGTACCCTTAAGTTATACCTGCAAAGTTGCTTTTTGTCATGTAATATATCATATTCATAGGTTCTAAGGATTAGAGGATGAACATCTTTGGCAGGGTATTGAATTTTGCCTACTATGTTTTTTTTTTTCATTTGCTCTAAATACAGACTCTCTAAAATAAGCTTTCTGAAAACACCTTTATATTTGAATACCTGCTCTGAGCATTGTAGTTCTGGATTCTCACTGGTAGAGTAATTGCAGTGCACTTTAATTTCTCTTATCCCTTGATTTCTTTGGAATCCAGACAACCTTGCTGACCTAGTAACAATGAAAATATCTCCCTGTGTTTAGTAATGTTTTTTAAAAATCTTTTTAATGCTGTTTTTTTAAAATTATTGATTGATTTTAGAGAGAGAGAGGAAGGTGAGAGAGAAACATCAACTTGTTGTTCCACTTATTTAGGCATTCATTGGTTGTTTCTTGCATGTGCCATGACTAGAGATTGGACCAGCAACGCTGGTGTATCCAGGTGAAGTTCTAACCAACCGAGCTACCTGGCCAGGACCATTCTAAAGAATCTTTATATTTGAGCATATCTTCTTTTTCCCTTTTATCTGTTTAATTAGTTCTCCAAGAGCACATTTTCCTAAGAGAAGCCCTCTTTCTCCAGCTTAAGTATCGTATCTTCTTGGATATTTTTCTTTTTTAAAAAAATTTTTGTTCAAGTACACCTGCCTCCATTTTCCCACCACCACTTTCCCCTTCCCCACCCACCCCCACTCTCAATCCTTCCCCACTTTAGTTTTGTCCATGGGTCCTTTATACATGTTCCTCGATGACTCTTCCCCTTCTTTCTCCCATCCCCCCTTCCAGTTACTGTCAGTTTGTTCTTTATTTCAGTGTCTCTGGTTATATTTTGCTTGCTTGTTTGTTTTGTTGATTAGGTTCCACTTACAGGTGAAATCATATAGTGTTTGTGTTTCACTGTCTGGTTTATTTCACTTAGCATAATGCTTTCCAGTTCCATCCATGCTGTTGCAAAAGGTAGGAGTTCCTTCTTTCTTTCTGCTGCCCAGTACCCCATTGTATAAATGTACCATGGTTTTTTGATCCACTCATTTACTGATGAGCACTTAGGCTGTTTCCAGCACTTGGCTATTGTAAGTAAAGCCAAAGCTTATTTTTATTTTTCATGTGTTATTATGGGAATCTTCAAACATACACAAAATCAGAAAGAACACTATAGCAAACCCCTATGAATAATATAATTAATTACTCAGCTTCAACAATTATCAACACTTTGCCAATTTTAACTTCTCTATTCATACATTTTTCTGGAATATATTTTAGCAAATCTCAGACATCATGTCATATCACTCACAAATAAATTAGTATGAAGCATTATTTTGAAAGAAATCCTGTACCTCCTTTATTATGTGAGCAAACCATTCTCATAGAAGGTGGCCTTTAAAGCTTTGTTCTTTAGCTTTAGAATTTTAATAATTTTAAGATATTTCTCCACTGTAATACAAGAAGATGCTATGTCCTATATATGATGATGGCTACCATTTCTCTATCTGTATCTTGACAAATATCACCTGCCTTCCTAGGTTAAACTCATAGTCTGGGTCTTTAAAATCCAAAATCATAATTATATCTTGTATAATTAATAAATCCAGAGCAAGCCTGAGACCATGAAAAGACAGCGATTGGAGCAGAGGAGGAGTGAGTCTAGGAGTCTGTGGATGTACCACAAAAATTCAAGAGGGCTCTTCCATAGTTTTTTCCTTGTCTCTGGAACAGGATGCAATTCAAATCCAGGTAGAACAGCAATGAGAGAATGCTACCTACTAAATATAAAAGATATCATCACACTCTGTAGGAATTTGTGGTTCGCATGGAATTTAGCTACTATTGCAGTTAAAAGCCCCAACTTATAGTCCTGGCTGAGAAATAGGAAAAGTGGAGCAAACATTTTTCTGTCCTCTAGTATTGAAAAAGCCTGATTATTGAAGCTGTTTTGAGGTAAACCTTAACCAGGACCAAAATATTATTTTTCTGATACTCTGACCCCTGTCTCAGCCACAGAATCATGCGCTGTCTGTTTTTACTAGGGCCCACTTGGGTCCACCAGCTTTTAAAGACCAGCCACAGCTGTAAAGTCAAAAATGTACGAGGCCTGTACTTTCTAAGGCTGCTGTCTATTAAAAGCAATTGAGTGCAACAGACACCCATCATAATATAAACTGCTGCAAACTTCCAAAGTCAATGATGCACATGTCCAGTGCTTTTTAAGATATGCCCTTATGGAGAAAAAAGGCAGCTGCAATACCTGTGCATACCCGCCACCACTTTCCCATAAAGAGAACTGACTCCCTCAAATGTTACTTCAGATGGCAAATGTTAGTCATTGTTTCCATTTCTCAAGGTTTCTCAACCCATATACCATGGGGGTCTCTCTAAAGGTCATATAATCACACCACTATCTCCCTTAAATTCTGAACTAATTAAGATTTACACACAGGAGACAAAGAGTGATCAGAATATGGAGATTTATTGTTGACAAGATTGGTTTAAAGAATGGGTCTGTGGTCTGCAGCCTGAATCAGGTTTTCAAATTTTTGTTCCCAAGCCTAGAGTTCTGCACCTTCCTGAGGGAACAGATGGGTTTGCACGGCAGCCCCTCACCCAGCTGAGCTCTCTCTAGTGGGACTGACCACATGGAGGACCAAAGAGGAAGACATAAACATGCAAGGGAGCTCTTAAAAGTGAAAAGCAGGTACCTCAAAGGGGTTAAGCAATAAGCCCTCAATTACCTTTTGGAATCTCACCAATCAGTCCCTATAGGGAGGAGGTAATGAGTGAAAGGGGGCTGGGTGGTGGTGGTGATGGGAAATTCTTTCTTTTTAAAAAAAATGTTTTATTGATTGATTTTGGGGACAGAGAGAGGAAAGAGGAGAAAGAGAAACGTCAATTTTGTTGTTCCATTTATGTATGCATTCATTGGTTGATTCTTGTATGTGCCCTGAGTGGGGATTGAACCCGCAACCTTGGCATATCATGATGATGCTCTAATCAAAGGTATCTGGGGTATCTGGGATACTGAGGTATCTGGCCAGGCCTTAACAGTATTTCTTTACATTAATAATAAACAACTAGAAAAAAGTAATAAAAAGATACCTAAAATTAATCACTAGACCAAATTAAAAACTTTCTAAATGTCAGGATAACTAAAAACAAACAGAACAGACTGCATAGTAAACTGCTTTTGATATGTAAATATATAACTAAAAAAGAAAAATACTTAAAATAATATGACTATATGAACACCAAAATATCTTTTGTATTAGTAAGTATAAATAGCTAAAGAAAAACATTTTCCATTGGATCACTGAGCAAAGCCCAACTGCTGTATTCAAGAGAGTCAACTAAAACAAATCTATTCAGAAATGTTAAAAATATAAGGAAGGGCAAAGGTACACTAGTCAAATGCCGACAAATAAAGCAGGGGTTGCAGTCTTAATGATCAGACAAGTTGAAACCTCAGAATGAAAGGCATCAGTTAACTGTCAAGGTCCTTATAAACAAGGAAAGACTGAGGAACTGTCACAGATGGGAGTAGATGTGATGACTAAATGCAATGTGGGATCCTAGGTTGGATCTTGAAACAGAAAAAAGAAAGCAAAAATCTGAATAAAGTCTGGTGTTTAGTTAATAGCAATGTACCAATGTTAATCTGTTAGGTTTTTAAAAAATATTTTACTTATTTATTTTTAGAGAGAGAGGAAGGGAGGGAGAAAGAGAGGGAAACATCAATGTGTGGCTGCCTCTTGCACACCCACTGCTGGGGGCCTGGCCCACAACCCAGGCATGTGCCCTGACTAGAAATTGAACCAGTGACCCTTTGGTTCACAGGCCGGCACACAATTCACTGGGCCACACCAGCCAGCGCCTAGTCTCTTAGTTTTGAAAATGAAGTTACATATTTACATGATGGGCAACTAGGTGATGGGTATCTTTGCAACTGTTCTGTAAATCTAAGATTATTCCAAAATAAAAAGATTATTGAAAAAGCATTAATCAAAAAAAAAAAGAAAAAAAGAAGAAAAAGCATTAATTGAGGCAAAAAGGCCACGATTCACAATGAGAATATAGAGTTATGCCTTTTTTTGTACCAAATAACATCAGTCTTACAAATCTGAAATGTTAAAAGGTATGAGGAAAAATAGAGAATGGATTGAAATAAACTAAAAACAGGAGAAATTTAACTCATCTTTCTCATTCCAGGACAGGTCCAATCAACAACAAGAACAAACCAGTGAGAATGTAGAAAACCCAAACAACAAAATCAACATTAAGAAGTAAATCTCAGTAAATTTCAAAAGTGGAACTAATACAATGTTTTCTGATGACAATTGGATAAACCTAGAAATCAATGTGAAATGGATCTTCCATCTGAATATGTTCAAAACTCTATCAAACAACTCTTGGGTCAATAGGGAAACTCAAACCAAAGTTGCTGAATTTCTAGACAATAATGATAATGATAATTAATAATAATTTCTAGACACTACATAGCAGAATCTGTGGATACACTAGTGGTCAGAGGAAAGTCCAGAGCCTTAAAACACTTACATTAAAAATGAGGGGAAAAGAAAAAGCAAGCATCTGACTCAAAAAGTTAGAAAAAGAAAAACAAAATAAATTTAAGGGGAATAGAAGGAAAGAATTAACAAAGAAAAGATCAAATAAAGGAGTTAGAAAACATAACAGTAGAACTAATAGATGAGCCAATTCTGTGAAAAAGAAATATATAAGCCATTAAACACCATAATCAATAAAAGGAGAAAGCACAACTATACAAATTTGGAAATGAAAAGCTGGACATAGCCAGAGTACGAGGACATATTAAACTGATAAGAACAGATACTACACTTGATCTTAGCCAAAAGGCTGAGAAGCGATAGGACATTTTAAACAGCATAAATGACGTCCTCATATGACTCTATACAAATTGTTTTAAAGACCTAGAAGAAATGGAAAACATCCTAGGAAAATACACCAAAACCAAATCTTTAAAATTTTTTTTATTTATTTAAAAAGTCCTCACACAAGGTTATGTTTATTGATTTTAGAGAGAGAGAGGGAGTGAGGGAGGGGGAGAGAAAGAGGGCAAGAGAGAACATTGTGTTGTTGCACTTATTTATGCACTCATTGGTTCATTCTTGTATGTGCCTTGCCTGGGAAGGGGATCAAACCCACACCCTTAGTGTATCCAGATGATGCTCTCACCAACTGGGCAACCTGGCCAGGGCCAAAAGTAATTCTAAAAGAGAGAAGCTCATATCAATTAATTTCCAAGGAAGAAATAGAGATAGTTCTAAAGAGTTACCTTCCCCCAAAGTACCAGACCATGATGCTCTTACAGGAGAGGTCTATTAATGCTGAAAAGCAGATAATCTGCATGCTATTTTTATTTTCCTAAGCCTAGATAAATAAGGAACATTTTCAAATTCTTTTTAAAAAGATTTTATTTATTCATCTTTAGAGGGGAAGGGAAGGAGAGGGAGAGAGATATCAATGTATGGTTGCCTCTCATGTGTCCCCTGCTGGGAACTGGCCTGCAACCCAGGCATGTGCCCTAACTGGGAATCAAACCACGATACTCTGGTTCTCAGCCCACGCTCAGTCCACTGAGCTATACCAGCCAGGTCAAATTCTTTTTTATAAAATGAGTATAACATTGATACCAAAATCTGACAGGTTTCACAAGAGAAAGAAAATGATAGAGCAATCTTCACTTATAAGTAATAATACAAAATCCTCCATAAAATATTAGCAAACAAAATCCATGACTATGTGGGGTTAATTCCAAGAATGCAAGAAGCAGTCCATATTGAAACTAATATATCACCCTGGCTGGTGTGGCTCAGTGGATTGAGTGCTGGCCTGCAAACCAAAGGGTTGCTAGTTCAATTCCCAGTCAGGGCACATGCCTGGTTTGCAGGCCAGATCCCCAGTGTGGGTCACATGAGAGGCAACCACACATTGATATTTCTCTCCCTCTCTATCTCTCACCCTCTTCCCCTCTCTGTAAATAAAAATAAGTAAAATAAAAAAGAACCTGATATAAAATAATATTTAATGTCAACTGTAATTGAAAGTAAATAAGTAAATCCCCCCAAAAGAATCATGCAATATTAGGAAATTCATTAATGATGTCTAACATTTTAAATCTGAGGAGAAAATCTTATTTTGAGAGATGCAAAACAATCAGTTGACAAAATTCAACACCCATTCTTTACTTAAAAATGTGCAATTACCCTGACTGGTGTGGGTCAGTTGGTTGGGCATTGAACTGCAGGGTGGAAAGTTGCCAGTTTGATTCCTGGTCAGGGCACATGCCTGAATTGCAGGTTTGGTGCTGGTCTGGATGCATACAAGAGGCAGCTAATCCATGTTTCTGTCCTTCTCTTTCTCCCTCCCTTCCCCTCTGTAGAAATTAAATAAGTAAATAAATCTTTGAAATATTCAATAGAAGAGGAACATATGGTTTTTCCCTTGATATAATTACATCTGTGCGTGCATGTTTTTATGTGTCCCCAAATCCAGCTATCCACCATTTCACTTAACCAGAAAACACTTGCAGCGTTCATATACTAAAATCAGACGCCAGGTATGGGTATATACCCATATACCCATATACCCTCTCCACTACAGTTTAACATTCCTATTGGAATGATGAGTAAGCATTGTAACTAGAAAAGACAAAGAAATTAGAAGTGTATACCATTGGAATGAATGAGGTAAAGCTATCATTATTCATAGATAAGATTGTATAGCCAGAAAACACAAGCAAACCAACTGAAAAATTACTATGAACAAGAGAATTCAGTAAGGTAGAAGGCTATAAAATTAATATATAGAACTCATGGAAGAGAAAGCTCCATTTATTAGAGCAACAAATAAGATAAAATACTATCTTAGTCCATTGGGGCTGCTGTAACAGAGAACCACAGACAGTGGTTTATGAACAACAGATATTTATTTCTCACAGTTCTAGAGGCTGGGAAGTCCAAGATCAAGGCATGGGCAGAATCAATGTCTGTTGAGAGCCTGCTTCCTGATTCACAGACTGCCTTCTAGCTGTATCCTCACATGGTGGAAGGGCAAGAGAGCTCTCAGGGACATCTTTTCTAAGGGTATACTAATCCCATTCATGAGGGCTCCACCCTCATGACCTCATCACCTTACAAAGGTCCCACTTCTTATTACCATCACATTGGGGGTTAGATTTCAAAATATAAATTTTGGGACTTTACAAACATTCAGTGTATAGAAAATACTTAGAAAAAAACTTGAAAAGAAATCTCCAAAATCTTTTAAAAATATTTTATTTATTTATTTTTAGAGAGGGGAATGGAGGGAGACAGAGAGGGACAGAAACATCAATGTGTGATTGCCTCCTGCGTGCCCCCAACTAGGGGCCTGGCCTGCAACCCAGGCATATGCCGTGACGAGGAATTGAACCAGTGACCCTTTGGGTTGCAGGCCAGCACTCAATCCATTGAGCCACACCAGCCAGGGCGAAATGTCCAAAATCTTTATGAGAAAACTTTTATAAAACTCTAGAGGAACAAATGGAAAGGCATCCCACATTCTTAAACAGGAAGACTCAAAGTTATGAAGATATCAAAATAATTCATAAGTTTAATATAAGCTCATTAAAATATAATTTTCTCTTTAAACTAGACAAGCTGAATTCAATTTTGAGTGGAAAAATAACAACCAAGCATAGCCAGGATAGCTCTGAAAAGGAAGAACAGTGATGGAAGACTATTGCCACAATATGCTGTGTAAAAAAACAAAATGAACATTTTTATAAGTCTTCCGGTCACTTGGGAGGTTCTACAATCTGGATCTGGCTCTGCTGATCTCAAGTGGGCTATATCCTGAGTTGGTGGCTTGGCTGGAGACTGGCTGCTATAGGATGCCTTGGCTGGGAGGACCAGGCTCATTCGTACATGTGTCTCACGGATATCCCTCCAGCAGGCTAGCCTGCAGGTTCTCATAGCAGTAGCAGGGGTCCAAGAGAGGAAGCAGAATATGCAAGAGCTTTTTCAAGTCTCTGCGTATATCAAGTTTGATATTATCTTGTTTGTTAAAGCAAGTTATATGGTCAAACTCAGAGTTAGTATGGGAGAGAAATACCAAAGGGTGTGGATACAGAAACACATGACAAATTGCATTAATGCAATGCATTGCAAAACTATCTCCTCAAAATCTAGAATTCATAAAAGAAAGTACAGATAATTTTTTACATAAAAATAAAATTTGCTTGGAAAAATTCATTAGCAAAGAAAAAGAATGACAAACTGGGAGAAAATGGTGAGAGTGATATCATTCACAGTTTAACATTCATATTGCAGGTAGTAAGCATTGTAATTATTATTATTTTTAAAGATTTTATTTATTTATCTTTAGAGGGGAAGGAGAGAAGGAGAGAAGGAAAGAAATATCAGTGTATGGTTGCCTCTCATAAGTCCCCTGCTGAGAACTGGCCTGCAACCCAGGCATGTGCCCTGACTGGGAATCGAACCGCGATCGTGTGGTTCACAGGCCTGCGCTCAGTCCACTGAGCTACACCAGCCAGGGCGTAAGCATTGTAATTATATAACGAGATTCAAGAAATCAAAGAAAGGCCAACAATCTGACAGAAAAATAGAAGAAGTCTTTAAGAATACACTTTGTTGGCGAGGCTTTGGTGAAACAAATAACCTCATACAAGGATGGTGAATGCAAAATGGTACATCAATGGTAGGAAATTTTTGGCAATATCCACCAAAGGTACCCGACAGAAATATGTGTGTATGAAATGTTTAATGTACCCGAGCATTCATCAATAGGGGACTGCAGTCATTAAATAAAATATTGTACATCAACATAATATAACATTTTGAGGAAGTACTCCACCCACTTTCATACAATGACTTTCTATATGTACTGGCAGCTCTCTACTGCTCTGATATGAAAAGATCTCCAGGAAGTATTATCAAGTGGAAAAAGCAACATGTATAATAGTATGTTTAGTATCTCACCATTTGTGTAAAAACATGAGGGAAATAAGAATGGGAAGTAAGAAAAAAAGAATGGGAAGTAAGAGTTGAAACAGAATTTAAAAAATAGAAAACACCTCCCTAAAGTAATAGCTATTCATCGAGTATGTGAAAACACAGAAGCCCTGGCTGGTGTTGCTCAGTGGATTCAGTGCCGACCTGTGAACCAAATGGTCACAGGTTCAATTCCCAGTCAGGGAACATGCTGGGGTTGCAGGCCAGGCCAGGCCCCCAGTAGGGGGCACACAAGAGGCAACCACACATTGATGTGTCTCTTTCTCTTTCTCCTTCTCTTCCCCTCTCGACAAATAAATAAATAAAATATTAGAAAAATACTTTATGTATCCTTTTACAACTTGTATTTTATCTCAGCATTGTGATTTTAAAATTTATCTGAATTGATACATGCAACTCTCATTTTTCACTGCTGCATATTACTCCCTTGGGGCTATACCACTATTTTTTTTTGAAGATTTTATTTATTTATTTCTCTTTAGAGGGAAAGGAGAGAGGGAGAGAAACATCAATGTATGGTTGCCTTTCGTGCGTCCCCTGCTGGGAGTTGGCCTGCAGGGAACCGGCCTGCAACCCAGGCATGTGCCCTGACTGAGAATTGAACCGCGATCCTCTGGTTCACGGTTCAATCCACTGAGCTACACCAGCCAGGGCTTATACCACTATTTTTTTTATTAATTCTCCCGTTGGTGAACTTTTAGATTGTTCAGAATTTTTTCTCTATTACAAACAGTTCTGCAATGAATATTATTGCACATGCCTCTTTGCACATATGTATAAGAATTTCTCTAGGACTTAAAAGTCTAGGGGATGGATATACACACATACACACATCTATGACAGTAGAATTGCTGGGTCCTAGGGCTACCTTCAACTATTTTGGATACTTTCTAATTGTCTTCCAAAGTAATAAAATCAATTTTCACTTCCACGAAAAATTTCATCACGAGTTTTTTCCTTATGGTTTGTGCATTTGAAACTTTGTTTAAAAATACATACCTGTCCTAGGTTACAAAAATATTCTCAACCCTCTTATATGAAAATATACTAGGGATCCAGTTTTATTTTTTTCCTTAGGGTGAGCCAAATTTCCCAATGGTATTCACCAAAATATCCATTTTCCTATTGGTTTGTGGTGTAGGCCTATAATTTCACTCATTTAACAAACATTTGCTTAAGTCTGCCTTGTACCAGTCTTGTGCAGGGTCTTGTTGAGGGTTCAAAGATATATAGCCCTTTGTCTTAAGGATTTCACTCTCCTGTAGAGATTCAGCTATGTAAATGTTTCTAGTATTAAGTGATTAAGTGCAACAAAGTGCCTTGGGTTTCTAAGTGCGTTGTGAAAATTCTTAGTAGTGACAAGGGTAAGGTATTAAAGAAACAGGTTTGCTAACCCCGGGGTAAAGGTGAAGGTGACCAGGGCTGGTTTGGGGTCCACAGGAGTTTTGTGTGTTGTCTATGGTCAAAGATTAGAATTCTGCCTTCCATCGATGTTGAAGCAGTTGAGTCCTGTGTATGTAAGGCAAGGCGTATAACTAGGCAGAGGGTGTCAATTTCCGCCTGGATTTGGTGGAGGTTGAGGGCACAAAACTTGGTGTTAGAGGGGCTTGGCCCCACCTCAAAGTTTAGGCTAGAGGAAAAGGAGGAGCTGGAATTAAATTGTCAGAAATACATTTTCAACCTTATATTTATGGTTTTTAGGGGGAGACCTCATTCTACAGCCAGGTCAGGAACTTCTTCAGATAGTTGGAAGAAACCCTTACTTGCGGAGATACAAAATTCATTCCCTTCTGAAGGCACTCCTCCGGGTCCTAAGAGGAGTGAGGAGGAGGGGGAGAGGGCAAACGGGTGGGAGAGGCTTCCAGGTGTTCAGCTCCTGGGCCTGGCCACGGATCTTAAGATACTGCAGAATGCGCAGGAAGTGACCGCCTAATGGTTTGTCTGGGGCTCTGGAAGCCAGGAAGGTTGCTGGGAACAGCTAACCAACCCACTTCAGGTGAGGAATACTCGGCAAGACATGTGACTCAGGCGGCCATTTTCTCACACCCTGCCCGTCGCCATCTTCCAATATAGACAAAGACACTGATCCCCATTCTTGTCTGATGCGGTCATGGTTGTGTCCTGGGGTTAAAATGTCGGGAACACGCGTATTTAGGCCTAAGTAGAGGACAGCAGAGAAGGTTTTGGTTTATAATAGGTTATAGGACCACACCAGTCACAACGCCGTTAACCCTTCTCCCATCCCCACCTCTCTCCTCCCTCCTCGACTGTTTCCTACCTTAAGGGCCAGCTAGGAAGGCGGGGTGATCGTGACTGCGGGGAAGGGACAGGCGGGCGTGAGCTGTCAATCCGAAGCTCCACCTCCAGGAGCGCAAGGCGGGCGGAGATGCCCCTGGGAGGCTGGGTTCCGGAAGTTGGAACACGGCGGCTCGAGCTCTTGCTTCCGGGCTAAGAGTGTTGTGTCGCTGCTTTCTCCGCTCAGATCCCCGCCGGAAGTGGAGGTAAGCGATGACTCTTTTTTAGCGGTGAGCACTGAGCCAGCCGGCCGCGCCAGGGGGGTCGTCTATTCAAGGTGAAACAAGAGGTGCACTCCACTCGGGAATAGGGAGGTAAAGAGCCAGCTCCCTTCCAGGGTAAAGGGCCCAGATGAAGAGCAGGGATCGTCGCGCACGTGGACTTGTGCCCAGATGCACTCTCGGGGTAGAGGGGCATAGCCCCATCCCATTTAGACAGCTGTAGATCCGGTACACAATGTAGAGTGTTAGACCCCTGCTTGTGTGGAGAAGTGTCGAGTGACCCCCCTTCATGATAGTGAGGCTCCATTACGCACTCTCCGGGTGTAGACGCCCCCCCGCCCTGTCCGAAGGTGTGGCGATGTCGACCCCACTCGTGTCTCTTCTGCAGGAGGCTGACAGGTGCAGACCTCTGCGGCAGCTAAGGTGTACACAGATCCGCCGTGACGCACCTCTTCTCTTAGCTTAGGACAAGAGGCTTTGATGTATTTCCCTCTGCACCTGCCCTTAGCCGACCACCAATATAGTGGAGCTCAGTGATTTAATATACAGAGGGAGGAAAAGGAACATCTTCCCTTCGTATGAAGACCTAGACACCTCTTAGCCTCGTTCAGGTGTAACTAATAGAAGCCCTACCCCCGCTCCAGCAGAGACGGTTGATCACACCTCCCCAAGTGATTGGAGGCACAAGCCTCAGTCTACCCAAAACCGTAGAGATTTACTCCTCCTCCTAGTCTAAGAGTGAGTACCCATTGTGGAAAATCAAACCACTCCTTAAGGAGGTGCTGGTTTACTGAATTTGTACGGGCTCAACTCCCAAAATACCCCACACCAAAATGCAATAGACCCACAAAGAGGCTGTCAGATCTGCCTTGTGGGACTCTCAGGGTAGAGGGGTTTAGATTTGTTCTCCTGTTTTGAGGTAGACAGAGATCATCCCCTCGGCAAGGATTTAGAATCATCAGATGTAGCAAAGAGGAGACTGCAAGGGAACAGAGAGCTCTCCCTCTCCTTAGTGTTGAGAGGCAGTGACATCAGTGATAACTCACAGTTCATGCCTATGGGCTCCCCAGTTACTCAAGGTAGGGGAACTTAGTTCTCTTTCTCAACATCCAGGCTAAAAACACAGGACCCCTCCACCCCACCCTGCAAGTGTAAGAATCAATCCATTGAATTTATAGCTGGGTTGCCCCACCCCCACCCCCCAATTCAACCAGGCAGAGGTCTTATTCCCTTCATTATTAGTACAGTGCTGACTTCAACCCATATTAAAGATGAATAGACCTTCCCCATCCCACCTCCCATGGAAGAGTCTAGAATAGCCCACAGCAGGCAAGGTGCAGACCTTAATCATGCAAAACTGTAATTCTCCCCTTTGTTAGTGTGGTACTAATGTTACCTTGTAGTAAAGACAGGCATATCAGTTCCACCTCACAGACCACCTCAGGGTAAAGAAAGAGTCCTAAGACCATCCTCTGTATAACTTAGGGAAGGACAGACCCACCCTTCTCCCCTATGCAGCAGAGATGCACACAACCACTGTACCAGTTTCCCCAGTTCCTCTGCACTCCAGAGTAGAGGGACAGAAGGCATCCTGTCCTTCCCAGTCACCAGGAACAGACCTCAACCCTACATGCAAGCACAGATTTTCTCCCCTCCCCCAAGATTTTGCATTGACATCAGTCCACATAGACACAGATAAATACACCTTGTTCTGAGGTTCCTTTTCCTGGGATTTCTCTTTACCTCCTTTTAGGGTAGGTGAGACACAAGCCCTTACTTAGGAAAAGGTAGGGACTTACAATCTATTTCTACATTAGGTATTAACCTAATGTAGAAATAGATTGTCCTTGCATACTCCCCTCAGCATAGAGAAGTTCAGTGCTATTCTCTTACCTACAGGGTGGAGAATTGAGGACCCATGGCCCCATATGATAATGCATTGTGGCATTGACTCCACCCAGGAAGAGAGGTTTAGACCTAGCCTCCCTTTGGGTGGTGTGACACTGCCTTCCCTGTGTACCCCAGCTTCAGTGTAGTCCCCTCTCTCAGTCTGTGTAATTGTTAGGGCTTCCTTATCATGTTATTTAACATTTTATTTTGCCTTTTGGGGGTTTAGAGGATTGTGGCATTGTGGTTTCCCACTCGTGTCTTTAAATTGGTTCTTTTTCCATTCTGACAGGAAGAAAGCCTGCAGATTTGAACCTATATCCTTTTAAGCTGGTCATCATGATGAAACTTAGACACAGTGAGTTTCTTTTACCACCCCCTCCCAATTCTAAGCTTTAATGAATATTCATAGTAGTTCATGGCAACTTTAAAAAATTGCTCAGAATGTGCCAGGTCACTCTGTCTGTATTCTATATGTGGTATCATTGTTGTCTTCCCAATTTCTTGTGAGGTAATGCTCCCTTTACCCCTCATTCTCATTTTACAGATGAGAAACTGAGGCTCAGCAAGGTTAAGTGACTTGATCTGAGGTGAAGAGCAGTAAATACTATTATCACACTGCCTAGAACCCTAACACATTCTACCATTTTTCTTTTGGTGCCATAAATTGAACTGATGGCTAAGAGCACGGACTCTGGAGCCAGACTGAGTTTGAATCTTAGGTCTTCCACTTACTAGTTGTGTGGTCTTGTTCAAGTTACCTAACCTCAGTCTCTACTTACAAAACGGGGTAATAATAGTACTTACGTAATAGCATAATAGTATCTGCCTAATAGTGTTCTGAGGATTTAATGAGTTAAAATAGGTAAGATATTTAGAACAGTGCCTGGCACTGTGGGTTTCACACTGGGTAGACTGGATGGGAATCAGATAACCCCAGTAGTCCTGTATTCTTTATGAATAGTGGCCCTGTGTATGTAGGGCTTGATGAAAAAAGTCAATACATTTACTTATTATATAATCATAAAAAATATCATGAGTCAGACTTTGGTATGTTAATACCAAAAGCAAATAATCATTTTTTTCAGGTAATACAAGAAAAATGAACAAAATCAACTATAAGAACATCCAACACTGGGTGATAATAAAATTATTGATAGTGATAAAGGAGACCCTAATTACTTGGTTAAATAGAGTATATGCATACAAAAGAACCCTGGCAATTTAATGAGGAAGTATTATATGGGAATATTATATGGAAAGGCTGTATTGTATGGAAACACTGTTAGATGGAAAGATCTCCAGGAAAAAAGCAAGTTGCTAATAACAGTACATAGTATGTTACCTTTAGCAGGAGAAAATAAGGGGAAATAAGAGTATATATTTACATTTGTATAAAGAAACTGAATGATGCATAATAAACTAATAAGTGGTTTCCTTTAAAAATTTTCTTATTTATTGATTTTAGAGAGATGGAAACATCGATTTGTTGTTCCACTTATTTATGTGTTCATTGATGGACTTTTGTATATGCCCTGACCAGGGATTGAACCTGCAACCTTGGCACATTGGTTCGATGCTCCAACCAACTGAGCTACCGGCCAGGGCACAAAGTGATTTCTTATTGTTGTGAGGGGACTACTATGGCTAGGGACAGCGTGGGAAGGGAGACTTCTCAAAGTACACCTTTTTATTTTGGAACCCTGTGATCTGTTAAAGAACAATCATGCACATTTACATTAGTGGTGAAAATGGTGAACATTAAGTTGAATAGGACAATTTTACTTGTGCACACAAAACAGGTTTTCACTGGTGAATTGCAACTAAGTATGTAATGAGTGACTGTAATGATTGCAGTGGTAGCTGGGGGCAATAAATACTGTGTGGTGCAGCTACAGATACCTTGGACCCAAATGGTAAGGATAGTGATTAAATCTGGGAATGTTACTGAGGACCCTTACAAAGAGTGTTCAGATACAATTTCAACTGTTGTACATTGTTTTGTTTTTGTGTTTATGTTCTATTTCTGTTGTACATTTTTGAATGGCTAATAAAAAAGAGGATGTGCTTTATCACTTAAAACATTTATACCAATCTGCCCTGGCTGGTGTGACTCAGTGGTTGAGCACTGGCCCATGTACTACAGGGTTGCCGGTTTGAGTCCTGGTCAGGGCACATGCTTGGGTTGCGGGCCAGGTCCCCAGTAGTGGGTATGCGAGAGGCAACCACACATTGATGTTTCTCTCTCTCTCTTTCTCCCTCCCTTCCCCTTTGTCTAGAAATGAAATCTTAAAAAAAAGATTTACACTGATCAGTGATTGGTGGTATAGGTATATAATCCATTGTAGTGGCAGACTGTAAATGTACACTTGTGCACAGAGAGGAAGGGGGCGGCTGATGAATAAGAAACACAATGGAGGCTTCAGTGTTTTTGAAGTTTCTAGGAGGTTAAACAAATGAGGGGTGCCTGAGACTGCTCTCTGAAGTACAAGGAATTAGATATGATGATCATAGAAGTCACATAGCAGTGGGTGGGCTGCATGGAGTAAGGGGTCCCTGGAGGTGAGGATATTGAGGAAGTGGGAAACTGGAGTGTTGGAAGGGGCTCAGAGATCACCAGAGTTATCCAGGTTGATGGTGACAGGAGTTGGGTTGAAATTAAACCTCTGAGCCAGGAGCTTCCATAAATGAGGAAAAGTGACTCATAGATGACAGGCATAGAAGCGGTCTCAGAAAGCAGAATTTTCCTCCCTGTTTATTTTTATTTTTGGTTTCATTTTTAAAATTATATTTTATTGTTTATGGTATTACAGTTGTCCCAATTTTTTAGCCTTTACCACTCTCTACCCAGCTCTCTGACTCCCTGAGGCAATCCCCACACTGTTGACCATGTCCATGGGTCATATAAGTTCTTTGGCTGCTCTGTTTCCTATGCTGTACTTTACATCCCCATGGCAATTCTGTAGCTATCAATTTGTACGTCTTGATCCCTTCACCTTTTTCGCCCATCCCCCTGATTCTTCTCACATCTGATAATCATCAGACATTCTTTGTATGTATGATTCTGTTTGTGTTCTGCTTGGTTGTTTGTTTTTTAGATTCAATTGTTGATAGATATGTATTTATTGCCATTATATTGTTCATATTTTTTATCTTCTTTTTAAAGATTTATTTATTTATTTATTTTTAGAGAGAGGGGAAGGGAAAGAGAAAGAGGAAGAGAAACATCAATACGTGGCCGCCCTTCGCACGCCCCCCCACTGGGGACCCTGCCCACAACTTAGGCATGTGCCCTGACTGGGAACTGAACTGGCAACCTTTTGGTTCACAGGCCCATGCTCAGTCTGCTGAGCTACACCAGCCAGGGCTCAGCTTCTTAAAGAAGACCCTTTACATTTCATATAATAATGGTTTGGTGGTGATGAACTCCTTTAGCTTTTTCTTGTCTGGGAAGCTCTTTATTGGTACTTCAGTTATATACTATAGCTTTGCTAGGTAATATTGGTTGTAGGTCATGGCTTTTCATCACTCTGAATATTTCTTGCCAATCCCTTCTAGCTGCAAAGTTTGTTTTGAAGAAATCAGCTGATAGTCTTATGGGAGCTCCCTTGTAGGTAACTAACTACTTTTCTGTTGCTGCTTTTGAGATTGTCTCTTTATCTTTCACCTCTGCCATTTCAATTATGATGTCTTTTGGTTGGCACCTCTTTGGGCTCGTTTTGATTGGGACTGTCTGTGCTTCCTGGGCTTGTTATGTCTTATTTCCTTCACCAAGTTATGGAAGTTTTGTTCATTATTTTTTGAAATAGGTTTGCAATTTCTTGCTCTCTCTCCTCCTGGCACCCCCATGATGCGAATGTTGGTGTCCTTGAAGTTTTCCTACAGGCTTCTTACACTACCCTTATTGTTTTGGATTCTTTTTTCTTCTTGCTATACTGATTGGTTCTTTACATTCCAAATGATCTGTTTGATTCTTGGCTTCATCTATTCTACTGTTGATTTCCTGTAAATTGTTCTTTATTTCAACTAGTGTATCCTTCATTTCTGTCTGGTTCTTTTTCATGGTTTCTATGTTTTTTTTTAAGCTGTTGAAGTTCTCTGTGAGTTTATCTGCTCTTCCCCTAGCAGTGAGCATCCTTATAACCTGTGTTTTGAACTCTGCATGTAGTAGATTGCTCTCCATTTTGTTTAGATCTCTTTCTGGAGTTTAGTTCTGTTCTTTCCTTTGGGCAATGCTTCTTTGTCTCCGTATTTTGGCAGCCTCCCCATGTTTGTTTCTATGTATTAGGTGGAGCTGCTACCACTCTTTGGGTTGGTAGAGTAGCCTAATGTAGTAGGTGTCCTGTAGGGGCCAGTGGTATAGCCTCCCCTATCACCCATACTGGGTAGTCAAGGTGTGCCCACTGTGTGGGCTGTGTACACCCTCTTGTAGTTGAGTCTTGATTGCTGTTGGCAGGTCAATGGGAGGGTTTTATCCTGGCTGATCAGCTGCTAGGACTGGCTATGACCGGTGACCACCTACTTCTGACTATTGTGGAGGATCAGCTCTGCAGAGGCCCACTTCACATAGCATGACTGCAGGGCTCTGGTACCATCTGAGTCCACCCCCTGAGTGTGCTGCTTGTAGAGGTAGTGGATAATGGTGTTCGACATGGTCTGTAGCTGTCTACTGGGTATGCAGGTTTGGGACTTCCTGAGAGGTGCATGCCAAGGTAAACCACCGCCTGTGTTCTGTCCAGGGCCACCTAGCACAAGCCAGAAAGCGATCTGGAGATAGCTGCTACTTGTGTTGGACTTGGAGGTGCCCAAGAGAAGCCAAGCTGTGAACCAAGGCCAGCTCTGCCAGTGCCAGGTCTGGGGCTGCTTAGCAAGAGGTATGGGACTTGTTAATGCCAGATGCTGCTTGTTTGAGAGGATTTAGGAAAATCTGAAGCATGAACCAAGAGAAGTTATTCATATGGAAAAGCCACTGGAAACAGCTTGGGTGAGCATGAAGGTTAGGTGGGGTGGAGCCTCAGGGACTCACCAGGGCAGGGCAAACAGAGTGAGCCAGGTTGATAGAGTCTCAGATATAGCGCCTGCATGCTGACTCTGGGAAAGAGCTCAGAAAAGGAGCAGTGGCCTATGCCAGCTTTCTGTCTGGGAGAAAGTGGCCCTCAGATCTTGCCCTGGTGCCAGACACTTCACTTCCTCTTTGTATACCTCTGGTGCCTTTCAAGCTGCTGCCCAACCCTGGAGCTAAGAGAAAGTCCAAGTAAGTCCATGTGTGGGTTCTTTAAGAGGGACTGCTTGGGACTCCAGAAGTTTCTGTCTTTCATAGCCTCATTTTCCTCTTATTTTCACAAACAGAAGTTATGGGGACTTGCCCACCTGGCACTGGAACCCTGGGCAGGGGTCCTGGTGTGGGGCTGGGACCCCTCGCTCCCAAGATATCTCCCCCAATTTTCGTCTGCCATAGGTAGGTGTGGGACCAGCTGGTTCTGTGTCTCCACCCCTCCTACCAGTCTTGATGTGCTTTTTCTTTAATTCCATAGTTGTTGGACTTTCGTTCAGCTCAATTTCTGGCATTTCTGAATAATGGTTGTTCTGTAGTTTAATTGTAATTTTAATGTGGTGGTGTGAGGAGATGAGCTGTTTTCCTATGCTGCCATCTTTGGCTTTCTCCTATTTTACTTTATTTTTAAGGTATATTTTATTCATTATGCTATTACAGTTGCCCCTTTTTCTTTCTCCTCTTTGTTCCCTCCACCTTGCTCCCACCCCTCCTACCAGCATTCCCCACCTTTAGTTCATGTTCATGGGTCATACATGTTAAGTTGTTTGGCTTCTCCATTTCCTACACTATTAATCTCCCCCTGTCTATTTTATACCTACTATTTATGCTTCTTTTTAAAAAGATTTTATTTATTTATTTATTTTTACAGAGAGGGGGAAGGAAGGAGAAAGAGAGGGAATGAAACATCAATGTGTGATTGCCTCTCGTTCCCCCCTACTGGGGACCTGGCCAGCAACCCAGGCATGTGCCCTGACTAGGAATTTAACTGACAACACTTTGGTTCACACGCCCATGCTCAATCCACTGAGCTACACCAGCCAGGGCCCATTTATGCTTCTTATTCCCTGTACCTTTCCCCCCATTCTCTCCCCTTCCCACTGATAACTGTCCATGTGATCTCCATTTCTGTGATTCTGTTCCTGTTCTAGTTGTTTGCTTAGTTTTTGTTTTTGTTTCAGGTTCAGTTGTTGATAGTTGTGAATTTGTTGTCATTTTGCTGTTCATAGTTTTGATCTTCTTTTCCTTAGATAAGTCCCTTTAACATTTCATACAATAAGGGCTTGGTGATGATGAACTCCTTTAACTTGATCTTATCTGGGAAGCACTTTATCTGCCCTTTCATTCTAAATGATAGCTTTGTTGGATAGAATAATCCTGGATGTAGGTCCTTGCCCTTCATGACCCCCGAATACTTTTTTCAGCCCATTTTGCCTGCAAGGTCTCCTTTGAGATATCAATTATAGTTTTATGGGCACTCCTTTGTAGGTAACTGTCTCCTTTTCTCTTGCTGCTTTTAAGATTCTCTCATTTTTAATCTTGGGTAATGTAATTACTATGTGCCTTGGTGTGTGTTCTTGGGCTATTTGGGACTCTCTGAGCTTCCTGGACTTCCTAGAAGTCTGTTTCTTTTGCCTGATTGGGGAAGTTCTTCATTAGTTTTTCAAATAAGTTTTTAATTTCTTGCTCTTCCTCTTCTCCTTCTGGCACCCCTATGATTTGGATGTTGGAATGTTTAAAGTGGTCCTGGAGGTTCCTAATCCTCTCCTCATTTTTCTCAATTCGTGTTTCTTCATTCTGCTCTGGTTGAATGGTTATTTCTTCCTTCTCCTCCAAATGGTTGACTTGAGTCCCAGTTTCCTTCCCTTCACTGGTTGGTTCCCTGTGTATTGTACTCTATTTGATTTTGCATAGCCTTCACTTTTTCTTCTGTTTTGTGACCATACTCAACCATTTCTGTGAGCATCTTGATTACCAGTGTTTTGAATTCTGCATCTGGAGATAGGTTGAAGATGAAGAGACCTATCAATGAAGAGATAGGTTGGCTATCTCTTCATTGCTTAGTTTTGTTTTTGGAGCTTTGATTTGTTCTTTCATTTGGGATGTATTTTTTGTCTTGTTGCACCTGTTACATTATGTTGTAAGGGGCGGAGCCTTAGGTATTCCCCACAGTGAACAAGTTACTGTGCTGTGGCCATGTATGTGGGGGAGGGGTCCAAGAGGGTCCACTGCTGCTTGCTTGGCTCTCACCCCATTTTCAATAACTTCCTCCACTACCAATAAGCAAATTGGGTCCTGCTGGAGCTGAGTTCTGGGTGGGTGCATTTGTATAGTCCTAGGACCCTCTGGGCCTCTCCAACAAACTCTCCTGTGAGTCTGGGAGTTTCTCCTGTTGCCACAACCCCCATAGGTTTTTTTCAGCCAGAGGTTTTGAGGCTTTCTTTTCCTGTGCTGGAACCCTGGGTTGCGGGGTCTGTCTCACTCCCCAGTTGTTCCTCCCAGTTTATGCACACACAAATATGGGGCCACAAGCTTCTCCCTTCCTGTGCATCTTCTCTGCCCTGGCTGCTTGTCTCCACCCCTCCTACCCATCTGGATGAATATTTCTTCTTTAACTGCTTGGTTTTTGGACTTCCATATAGTTTGATTTTCTTGCAGTTCTGGTTATTTTTTGTTTTTAAATTTGTTGTTCTTGCCCTGGCTGGTGTAGCTTGGTGGAGTGAGTGCTGACTGGGTTTGATTCCCAGTCAGGGCACTTTCCTGGGCTGTGGGCCAGGTCCCCATTGGGAAACACAAGAAAAGCAGCCACATATTGATGTTTCTAAAAAAAGAAGAAAAGAAAAAAAAGTAAATTTGTTGTTCTTCTTGTGGTTGTGTGTGGAGGCAAAACGTATCTACCTATGCCTCCATCTTGTCCGGAAGTCTCTCTTATTTTATTCTTTAACAAGAGAGTGAAATGGTATTTGTTTGGTGATGGTAAATCCAGAGTTTACCTCCTGTACCTACTGGACCCAAGGTGTTTGTGTGCTGGAGAAAACAATATCCACCTTTCTAGAGGCCTGCAGGTGAAGCAGTATCCTCAGAGCTATCTCTATTAAGGCAAGAGGCTGGGCAATTATTTCTGAGGAGAGATGGAAGAAGTAGGAGAGTGCTGAATTCCCAAATGGGAGATTCACGGAGTATAGAGGGAAATTTGAAGCAGAGGCTGAAGGAGGATGTTGATGGTGGAGTTACTTGCAGGCTGAGTATATTGGAATGTAGTGGGGCAAGAGTATGGGAGATGATAGGTAAATGGGGATCTGTGCCTTTGACTATTGGTTGATGTCAGAGTTGGTAGGTAGAGACTTTGAAACTCAGAGAAATTTGAGAAAATTCTTCCAGGTCATATAGCTAGGCAGTTATTATGCTAGAATAGGACTTAGGTGTGGCTTGCTACAAAATGATAGCTGTTTTCTGTCTGAGCTGTTAAAAAAATAGATTTCCCTGACCAGTGTGGTTCAGTTGGTTGGGTGTCATCCCTCAAAGCGAAAGGTTGTGGGTTTGATTCCCAGTTGGGGCACATGCCTGGGTGGCAGGTTCAGTCTGTGGTCGGGGGACATGCGAGAGGCAAGCAGGGTTGTTTTTGTCTCACATCGATGTTTCTCTCCATCTTTCCCTCCTCTTTTCCCTCTCTTTAGAAAATAAATAAAATATTTTTTAAAAGCATTAAAAAATAAAAATTGTATTAAGTTTTTAGAGAGAAGGGAAGGGAGGGAGGAAGGGAGGTAGAAAGGGATGAGGAGAAACATCAATGTGTTATTGCCTTTTATGCACCCCCCACTGAGGACCTGGCCTGCAATCCAGGCATGTGCCCTGACAGGGAATCAAATCGGTGATCCTTTGGGTCGCAGGCCTGCACTCAATCCACTGAGCTACACCAGCCAGGGCTACAAATAAAATCTTTAAAAGTAAAACGATTAACAGTGGCTCTTGAGTGCTGTAATGCCATGAGTGATGACTGCACCCTTCCTCTCTTGTCTTCTTCCCCTTTTCTCCTCCATTCTCTTCTGAAGCAGATGTTTTCCTCCTCTCTACATGATGTATTGGGTTGGTTAACAAGTCTGTTACATCTCTAGTAGTGCTTAGTTGTCTTTAATGTCATTCAAAACAATTTTGTTATGTTGTAAAATGCAGCGTATCAGTGTGCATTTAAAAAGAAGTAGCAAAATGGGTGAATTTTTGTGCAGCTTTTTAATATGAAAGGTGGAAGAAAGTATGCAACATTTTCAGCATATTATGCTTTATTATTTTAAGAAAGGTAAAAACACAACTGAAATGCAAAAAACAATTTGTGCATTGCATGGAGATGGTGCTGTGACTGATCAAACATATCAAAAGTAGTTTGCGAGGTTTTTTGGTACTATTGACATTTTGGCCAAATATTCTTTGCTGTGGGGCTTCTGTATTACAATATGTTTAGCAGCACCCCTGGCCTTTATACACTAGAATCCAATAGCGGGAGATAGATAGCCGACATACTCAAAATATCCAAATCAATATAGTTATTGGTGGAAATGAAAAATGTGTCTTTTATTTTATAGCAAAAATGTAACAGACTTTTTGGCCAATGCAATATTTTCTTTCATTGTGTGCCTGTATCCAGCCCAGGCTCTCTGTTTCCGTGGAAGCTAGTCAGATGGAAATTGTTGAGTAAAATGTCCAGATCTGGTTCATTCCAAACCTCACATTCTTTTCATTGCAACATGAATACTTTGGAAGAAAAGGAGACTTGGTGGTCTTTTTTTTGTTGTTGTTACAGGGAAATTCGAACCATTCACATTCGTTGTGATATGTTTGGTCTAATTTCTACCACCTTATTTTATGTTTTTGTTTATTTCTTCTTATTCCCATATTTATTTACTTTTAAAGAATTGATCAAGTTTTAAAAAATCCTCCACCAGTAATTATAGTTATGTTGGTAATTACATTTATATTGATAGCAAGTGTAATTAAATTTAAATTTCTCTATCACTTTACCAGGTTAAATAATAACTATTTTTATCTTACTCATTCAAAGTAAGACTTTTAGCATACTTTCATACTTTGGCTTTTCCAACCCCTATTACTTGATTCCTGGATTTTGTTGAAATAATTTGGCATTTTAGTTCTGAGCTATTTTCTTATGATATTCTTCCTGGATTTTAAAAATCCTTTTTTAATATGTATCATAGTTCTTAGCTACATTGCTAGAATTTTTTAAAGGTTTAATGATAAGTTTTGATAGATTTCCTCCCCACCATTGTTTCTTTAGCTTGAAATGCTTATTCTGATTTAATTTTTATTTTTGCTAGTATACTTCCTCAAGTAGTTTTACCAGAAAGTGAATGGAGGTAGTAATCTTCACACATCTGAAAATGTCTTTCTTTGGTTTGCAGCCTGTGCTCAGTCCACTGAGCTACACCAGCCAGGGCGAAAATGTCTTTCTTTGCAACTTCATGTAAGAGTGATCTATTGGTCAGGTATAGGAATTTAGCCCGGAACGTAGTCCCTTGTCTCAGAACTTGTAATGGTTAGTCTGCTGTCTTCAGTGTTCAGAGATGCAGATTTGAGAAGGCTGTCCACTTTTCTTGCCTTTGCTGGAAATTTGTTCTGTTTGGAAGTTTATAAGATTTTTCTCTTTGTCCTTGGAGTTCAGTAATTTCAGTCAGGCTCTCTCTAGAGCATGCCCATGCCTTTATTTTCTCTTAGGTGTGCATTTTTACTTTTCTCCCCTTGCAAGCAGGTGAGCAGCAGGCAGTGGTAGCTCATCCTGGGCTTACCCCTGAAACTGTCTCCCAGGCCCCCTTTCCTCTGACTTTTCAGTGAGCTAACAGCAGCCCCCCCCACCCCCCACCCCCCCGCTCCCTTTCACTATAACTTCTCAGTGAGTCCATGGCAACCCACTGTGGCTCACTCCTTTCCTATAATGTTCCTAGAGATCTAAAGCAGAGCACCGCCTAGGCTCTCTCGTGTTACTCTGCTGTTGTTTGTACCCTAAGTCCTTTCTTTTTTTCACTGTCACCAGCTTTTAATAAACATACTCTCAGAATTAAAAAAAAATTCTTTACTAGGATATGCCAAGGATATGTCTTTTGTGTTAATCTTGGTGCTACATGAGCATTTCTAATCTGAAACCTCAAGCCTCTTTTCAACTAAAGGAACTTTTATTTATTTAAAAAAAATGTTTCTCCATTTGTACCTTTTTTTCTTTTCAGGAACTTCTGTTATTTACATAATAGCTCTCCTGGGTCTATTCATTTTATAAGTTTACTCCTAATATCCATTTTTAATTTTTTTTGTTTTATGCAAGCACTCCTTTGATTTTCTAACTTGCTAATTTTATTGTTAGTAATGTCCTATTTTTACTTCATTTGTTGAATTTTTATTCAATATCAGGTTTGGGGAATCTTTATGTCACATGGTTCCTTTGCAGTATCTTGAATCTCCTTAAGAATTTACAGTTCAGTGGTCCTCTCTTATCCACGGTTTTGCTTTCTGCAGTTTCAGTTACTTGCAGTCAACTGCAGTCTGAAAATAATAGTGGAAAACTCCAGAAATAAACAATTCATAAGTTTTAAATTGCACACCATTCTGAGTAGCATAGTGAAATCTTGTGCCACCAGTTTTGTCCCACCTGAGAAGTGAATCATTCTTTGGTCCAGAGTATCCACACTGTAGATGTTTCCTACCCATTAGTCACTTAGTAACTGTCTCTGTTATCAGATCGACTGCTCTGGTCTCACAGTCCTTGTGTTTAAGTAACCATTATTTTATTTAATAATGGCCCCAACAGTGATTCCTTTAAGTGAAAAAGTATGTCTGTATAGGGAAAAACATAGTACAGTATATATAGGGGTTGGTACTATTTGCAGTACTATAAATAGTGGGGGTCTTGGAATGAATATCTTGCAGATAAGGGGGAACTACTGTATTATTTAAATTCTCTTGTTTCCTACATTAACTGGTGTGAACCACATGAAGTGATTAGGGAGCCTGTTCTGGTAATCTCAGTATGGCCCTATGTTTGTTTATACCCTGAACTTCCAGAATCTTCCCCTCTAAGAATTCCTTTAGCCCCCTTGCAAGTTGTGAGAATTAAGGAAAGCCATTCTTCCCTAAGAGGCCAACCGTGAAGGGATTGACAGATGGGACTTCTCATTGAAGGTGGAGAGACCTCTTAAATTTCTAGGCTTTGTTAAGGTTTGACTGGAGAAAGTGAGCTCTCTCCTTCTTGTATCCAAGGGAGGCCACAGTTTAGCTGAATAGGGCAAGTCCTTTTGGAGGCAATGGCCTGAGCAGGGTTGGCAGGAAGGGGCAGTTCTCTCCCCATCTGCTGAGGGCATCTACACTGGCTTAGTCAGCTGGGACTCCTCAGATCACCTTCCCATGCTGCCAACCCCCCACCTCAGCCTGGTGCTGAAATTGTCGAGTTGCCTCCTGCCAGAAGTTGGGGCATAGAGAAGAGTCCTAAGAAGATATTCAGGTCACTCTCTTTATAGGATTCCTTGAGAATCATTTCAGTTAGCATTGAAATAATGCCCCAAGCATGACAACTAGTACTTCTGCTAATAGTGTCGATGCTATGTCTCTGTTGGTCTTCTCCTGGGCCTAGACAGACGTGGTGTCAGAAGCGTCCTTAGGTCCTAGTGTGGTTTGGCCTTGATTAAAGTGTCAACAAATGTTGGGTAGGTGATGACGGCTCTTTATTTTTTCCCCCCAGAAAATAAAAAGCCAGGAAAAGGTTCCAAAGGCTGCAAGAAGGTAAGTTGGCCGCATCCTCAGGTAAGGTGTGCCCATTGTTGGGGTAAGCTAGGAACACGTTTTCTGCTTTAGAAGAGGCCCACAGATGTTGGGTGACTCTAGACAGTATCACATTGGACTCAGTGGATCTGGTTTTTCTTCCCTCTCTGGGTGACTGCAGCAGAGCATCAGCAGCATTTATTAAGTTTATAACACAGGCCACACACTACATGTTTTAGATGAAGAAACTGAGCCTTAGTGAGAAAGTTCCTAGGTGCAAGGTAGTGTAGCTGGGACTTGAGTCTGTCTGAGTCCCAAGTCCGTATCACTTGTGGAGAGGAGAAGGGCCAGAATATAATCTTTGGTTCCAGCTCCTGGATCTCCTGGTCCTGCTACAAGAGATGACAAGTAAGACTGGGGCCAGAGCAGTGGTCCTCAAATTTTAGCATGGTTAAAGTTCTCACACTTCAACCAGGGCTCCAGAATTACCTGGAGGGCTGGTTAAAACAGATTGCTGGGCCCTACCCCTGGGTTTCTGGTTTACTGGTTTTTCATGACACCCAAGAATTTGTATTTCTAAGTTCCCAGGTGTTGTTGGTTCTAATCCAAGGACCACACTTTGAGAACTACGTAGCTTTTCCTTTGGCCTTTACTTGGGAAACCTTCCCTGTTGCAACCCCCTATTTCCTGGGATCCTTCAGTCCCTGCCTGGCTAGGGGAGGGATGGTGTCTCTCTAGCCAGATGGGATTCCTCTGGGGCAGAGCCCCTCTTTTTGCTTGCTCTTTTTCTTCCTTTCCCCCAACAACTACACTTCTGAGAAGCTTTAATGCCCCCACCCCAGGAAAGGTGATTTCCATGGCTTCATTAGCTCTGTTTGATTTTTTTTCCCTATTGTGTGGTGACCAACCTACAAAGCAGCATGGGAAGAAAACAGCCTCCAAGGTGGCCCCTGTTCCCCAGTCTGTTCACTCCAATGACCGTGCTGTCTGGGAGGCTGGATTAAAGAAGAAGAGGGTAAGCCCTTTACCATGGGAGAGAGATGGGGCTTGGCTTGACTGCCAGATCCACAGGAAGGGTAAATGGAAGAGCAAAGGCCAGAGTGGTTTCGGGTGTAGGGGCTGTTGTGGGAGGGGGAATGGAGGGTGTTGTTTTGATACTTGATTTAGTATTTGCATTTGCATACTTTCCAGTCCATTGCTGCCTGGCCTATGTTCCCTTGGCTCCACTGAAATGCCTCCCTCCCCCAGCCTCGTCAGAGCATTCTTTTACATCAGACTGATGGATAGTTTTCATCTCATCTGATCTGAATTCTCTGCATTTGAAAGATGCTTTCCTTGAAACACTCTCACTTGCACTGTCTTGTCACCTCACTCTCCTAAATGTCCTTTTTCCTCTCTTTCAACCTCTCTCTGCTCTCTAAATGGTGGGGCAACCCACAACTTTGTTATCTTTCCCCTCTGGTCTTTAGGGATTCCCTCTGCCAGGAACACATTCTCGCTCAGCTGCCCATACCCCCCTTTCCCTCCTGCATCTCTGTCTTTTTCTTTTTCTCAAACCCCCTATCTCCTGCTATCATATCCGCTTTGTCCCTATATCCTTGCTCCTCCCACCTCTGCCACGTCGCACTGTTTCCTCCTTCTGTCACCTGCTATTACACTCAGTCTCCCAACCCTCCCTTAGGCTGCAGACCTAGTCAGCTGCTGTGTGTTCACTTGTTAGGTTGAGGAAATGAGGGAAAAGCAGCAGGCTGCCCGGGAGCAGGAGAGACACAGACGCAGGACCCTCGAGAGCTACTGTCAGGATGTCCTGCGACGCCAGGAGGAGTTTGAAAGCAAGGTAAGAGAGCAGCCTTTGCCCCTGGGCAGGACTGGTGTGGGTTTGGTCAAGAGCATCTTTCCCTGTTTGGTCTATGAAAAGGAAAGCGAAAGGGTGTGAGGTGGTTGGAAGGGAAGTAGGGAATCAGTGCAGAGAGAATGGGAAGACAGTGAGGATGGAGGGAGGAAGAAGGGTGAGAGGGAGGTAAAGGGCTATTTTGAGCCTTTTGTGTGACTGAACAACCCTGGATAGGTCCTTTCTCCCAAGCTGGATCCCACAGATGGGTGAGGGAGAAGGCGGTTGGGAATGGGGGTAGGGAGATATAGGATTAGGGGAAGTGGGAGAGAGGAGAGGGACTGAAGATGAGAGAGGAGTGTATATGTGAGGGAGATGTCCTCTACCTTCTAGGGCTTCTTATTGCCTTTTTGGCACATAATGTGTCACAGAATATGCACTTTCCAACTCATTGTCTCTTTTCTAACATAAAGTACATATTTTTCCTTCCCCATTCCATGTCTGCTATAGCTTGTTTTTCTCACACCTTCCTCTCACATTCCTCACTACACACCCATGTGCACACTCACGCCTCTGTCTGGTGCTTGAACACCACTTACACACAGGCACCATGTGGGTCTGTCTCTTCTTGTAGTTTCCAGCTTTGTTGACTGGTCAAAGCTACTCTTCTGAGTCAAAGCTAGGACTCACATGGCTCCCCAGGCTCACGTTTTTTAAGCCCTGGCTCTTACTCTCTATTTCTGTCCCCCTTGCCCCGACCCTGGACCATTCTGTGTCTCTCTTTTTTTTTCCTTCAGGAGGAAGTTCTGCAGGAATTAAATATGTTTCCTCAGCTGGATGATGAGGCCACAAGGAAGGCTTATTATAAGGAGTTCCGTAAGGTATGGGGACCCATTTTTTAAAAAAGATTTTATTTATTTATTTTTAGAGAGAGGGGAGGAAGGGAAGGAGAGAGGGCTAGAAGCATCAGTGTGTGGTTGCCTCTTACGTGCTCCTAAATGGGGACCTGGCCTGCAACCCAGGCATGTGCTCTAGACTGGGAATCGAACTGGTGACCCTCTGGTTTGCAGGTTGGCACTCAGTTCACTGAGCCACAGCAGCCAGGGCTATCCCCATTCATGTTCCATGGCTCCAGTTACAAAAAGAATTTTTTCATGAAAATGGTAAAACAAAAATAAAAGTCAGATTTTGAAAAAAAGTATACTAAAAAATTTCCACGAGACTCATCAAAGTTATTCCTTATTCTACGCAATAGCACCAGTAGGATGATCAAAAGGTGTTAAAAACCATTACAGTGGCACTTCTGAGGTGCAGCTTGTCATCTCTAAAAATGATTTATCATGGAGTAAAACAGGAAAGATTTTAAAATATATGGAGGGAGGGTTGATCTTTTATTGCAGTTTCCCCCCAGCAATCTCTTAGATAGGGGCAAGGTGTGAGAAATGTGCTTCTGCCCCTGGCTGTCACTGCTTCTGAGTTCAGAGAAAGGCTGAGGAATAAGTCTGGAGGATACATTTGGGGGGGAGCCCTCACCAAAACCTCCCCCTTTAGTCCCCTTACATAGGGAAGAGATAGCAAGAAGCCATTCCTGCCTATATAATATATGTCAGCTTGTGACCCAATCCACCCCCACCCCTTCCTGAGCTTCCAGGAGGGTTCTATTGCAGTTAGTGGGAAGGATTTAGCTAAGGTTGGCCCTGACTTTCAGTCTATGGGAAGAAATAGCCCTGAATGTGAGGATAAGGTCATCCCTGCTGAAATCATCATTAGTGTGGAAAATACTCAGTGGGCCCCCAACAGTGAATCCCAGCCCTTTATATTGGGTCCAGGGGAACATGCTGGGTAACAGTCAAGCATGATAGACATCATTTCCTCTTCTGCCCTAGAAAAAAGCATCCTGGACTTTTATTATGTCCCTTAGCTACATGTCTACTACTGTACACTCCTGGAAGCAAGTTGCCACAGATGTTTAAAAAAAAAGTCTGCCAGTAACTGTCTCAGGTGACTTTCAGCCTTAACCTGAGTGTTGGAGAGCTGTTGGCACTGTGGTATTGGCATATTAGCCATTTATTGAGTGGTAAACCCAGGAGGGGGCAAAAAGCCATTTTTTTACTACTTCCAAGCTTCAGGGATTTGGAAGACAAAATGAGCACTGTGTTTGGCTACTCTAAGCAGCTAAGTTGAATTGCGCACAAGAAGGTGGCTCCTTGGGCTCCCCTTGCCAGGAGGGCATCAGGTTGTTCTGGTGAGGTACATGATGTGACCCCACACAGCTGAGCTGAGAAAGGGCAAATCCTGGGATGCATCTTCTGGGTTCTGGTTCTGCTCCATACACCCCAGTGCCCCAGAGTGCCTGCCGGACTATTTAAGAAAAAGTAGTCCTTCAGGGATATAAAGAGGTGTCAGGTGACAGGCATACTCCAGGACTTCCTGAGCAGCTTCTGGTGGGCACCATGGCCCATGTGGGACATGTCTGTGTAGTGTACAGGGAAGCTGAAGATACTTTCTAGCTTAGTGTACCATAGAACGTCTTCTTTGCCATTCAGGACAACAGGGAAAAGTTGTTTTTTTTCCCGTCTGATCGAGTTTGACTTGGTGGTTATTGTCTGTACTTTCTTCTTCTTTTTTTTTTAAAGATTTTATTTAGTTTTAGAAAGAGAGGAAGGGAGGGAAAAAGAGAGGGAGAGAAACATCAGTGTATGGTTGCCTCTCATGTGGCCCCCACTGGGGAGGTGGCCTGAAACCCAGGCATGTGCCCTGATGGGCAATTGAATAGGCAACCCTTTGGGTCCCAAGTCTTCACTCAATCCACTGAGCTACACCAGCCAGGACTGTCTGCACTTTAACTTTGCTGTCCTCTTGAACTCGAAGCAGTCTTGCAGCTGGAGTTTCTCATTCCTTGATGCTATCAAGGGCCTGTTCATCCAAGGCAGGTTGTCCCAGAAGTATCGGGCCCAGTGAGCAGCAGACACTTTGATGGTATCAGTTATCACTGGATTACACTCCAGGAGCCAAGAGGTGTCCCTCTTGTTGCCAGCCTTCATGGCTACCACATTCTCAAACATCCAGAAGAAGGTCTTCCTCACTGTTCTTGGGGCATGAGTAATTCAGGAGGTGGTAGAACTCGAAGAAAGGTCAGCCTGTGCCCTCATACAGGCCTTTCCTGGCAGGGTTCACATTTGAGAGATCATTACATAGGCTTCCACCAATGACCAAGTCAAAGCAGCCCCATTTTTCATTATTTTTCTTTGTGATGTTGCTGACGTCATTCACATATTTGATAGTGCCTTCATGCTTAACGGTGCCAATGGAGAGGGATTCTTCACGTATTTCAGAGGTGACATACTTCTGTACTTTGATGTCCAGTTCTTTGAGGACCAAGTACCCTTTGGCAGTTCCATCAAACAGGGACAAGACTCAAATGGGCTGCATGAATTGAAGGGTATAACCTGGGGCTTCATATTTGAGACCGGTGTCACTGGTGAAGAAGGACTGCAGGTGCACATTCCTGTCCCTCCTGCACTGTAAGACCCTGTGACAGTGCTGAGGGAGGCATATGTAGCAACCCCAGGGCTCCTGCAACTTGGCTGTGCTGCTGTGCCTGTGCTCCCTAGCACCTCCAGGCACTCCACAAAGAAGTACTGGCAGCAGCTCATGTTGCCCTCACAGCACATGTGGTGCAGTAGGACTGGTAGCCATCATCATCATTCATGTAGAACGGCTCGAGAAACAAGTCCCGGCATGTCTGGCAGAGCTCACCCTCAAAAAGGTGGAAGGACACAGGTGTTTTTTGTTTTTTTTTTTACCACAGGAAAAACAGCTGTCTTCCAGACTATTTGTGTTTGTTGGCAATGTCCAAAGCCATTTGCTCTCAACTCTGGTCCTCTTGTTCTCTGCCATTGTTGTAGCAATTTGTCTTGAGGTGCTTGGATGGGGGGCAGTAGTCAGGGGATGTGACCAAGTAGTCAGGTGTGCATCTTTGAGCCTTGTTCTTGTATTTCCTTGATTCTCAGTCCCCATTGCCTGAATGATGCACCTTCGACTTACTAACCTCTGGTTGCTTGTTGTTAGGTGTGAGGCTCTGGATCCTGATGAACTTGAAGCTTCCATGGCCCTACTCCAGCATGGGCTTCAGCTATCCCTCAAATGCATCTCTGGGGCTGTTGGGGAAGGTCTTGCCAGCCCCCACCCTGGCTTTCTCCAGAGCATAGTACATGGCCTTCCTATAAGAGACCAGCTTATTGAAGGTTGCCAGATCAAAGTGCTGGCTGAATAGCCCCAAGGCCACCAGCTTATCTGTGGAGAAGTTGGAGATCTTGCCATCACCAAAGCGCTAGACCCACTACATGCCATTCATGGCCTGGCGCTTGGAGGTAGACTTTCAAGACACCACTATGGCAGGACACCAGGAGAAGCCCTTTATCTTTCCCCACATGAGGTCCCCTATTCCAGACTCCTTTCCACCCTGATACTTGGTGCCCTCTGTATCTTTGCCCTCTGTATCAACCTGTGGGAAGTCCAAGTTCTCCTTTTGGCTATCCTGGGCCAGGCAGGTGTAAGGGGTACTGCTGCTCTGGGGCACTACACTGTCGTCTGTGAGGTCGATGGTGAGGTAGGGGCTGTCCAGGGGATACCCATCATGCACCTACTGAGGAGGCTGCCTGCCGCCTCACAGACCTGGTAAGAACTCCACCAGGGACTCTTCCACGTGATGTGATTGCAGCCCTGCCAGCCTCTGATGGAATGTAGGGAGAGGCTGTGCTTCTGTTGGCTAGAAGAACTGTTGTTACTTGGGGTTCTGACACCTGGGATTTAAGACTGAGTCCTGGTTTCACGAAGAGTTTTGGCATCACTTGCATGGCGGAGCCATCTCCATCTTCCCCTTCATCTCCATCACCCATTAGATCCTGAGTATAACTTAGTAGGCTGGAGACCTCCCTCTTGGACAGTTGTGAACTTGATTTATGGTGTCTCATGTCTGGGGTGCTGACAGCCTCCAGGATTGGGTGTGAGGGTGTGTCCTTGGAGTTGCAAGACTGGTCGCTGCAGCCCTCATTGGTGATGATGGAGTCCTCCCTCCTTCTAGTGTCCTCCTCTGTTGAGTTGTTTGGTGTTTCCTCCCTTCATTATTTCCTGCCAAGAGCCTGACTCCAGCATGGCTCCCATGGAGCCATGGTCCTGACAGCCCGGCACGAGACCAGTGGGAAGCTATGCACAGTGCTTGGCTTAAGAATCTCCAGGGATCACCTTTTACTGGGGCCAATTAACCCCTACGCTGCTGGCCGGGCATGGCCGCTTCCTTGTCAGTCTGCCAGTGGACTGGTGGTGTAGGTCAGGGATGCTTGGAGTGTTGTACCTGTAGGCTGTGGCCAGTGGGGTGGGGGGCAGCTGTTGCAAAGAAGTAGTGCAGGCCAGACAGGGCAGAGGGAGAGGGTTGGATACCCATTTCTTTTTTTTTAAATTTATTTAATTATTGTTCAAGTAGTTTTCTTTTCTTTTTTTAAAATATTTTATTTATTTATCTTTAGAGGGGAAGGGAAGGAGAAAGGGAGAGNGTCTCCAGCCAAGCCACCAACTCAGGATATAGCCCACTTGAGATCAGCAGAGCCAGATCCAGATTGTAGAACCTCCCAAGTGACCGGAAGACTTATAAAAATGTTCATTTTGTTTTTTTACACAGCATATTGTGGCAATAGTCTTCCATCACTGTTCTTCCTTTTCAGAGCTATCCTGGCTATGCTTGGTTGTTATTTTTCCACTCAAAATTGAATTCAGCTTGTCTAGTTTAAAGAGAAAATTATATTTTAATGAGCTTATATTAAACTTATGAATTATTTTGATATCTTCATAACTTTGAGTCTTCCTGTTTAAGAATGTGGGATGCCTTTCCATTTGTTCCTCTAGAGTTTTATAAAAGTTTTCTCATAAAGATTTTGGACATTTCGCCCTGGCTGGTGTGGCTCAATGGATTGAGTGCTGGCCTGCAACCCAAAGGGTCACTGGTTCAATTCCTCGTCACGGCATATGCCTGGGTTGCAGGCCAGGCCCCTAGTTGGGGGCACGCAGGAGGCAATCACACATTGATGTTTCTGTCCCTCTCTGTCTCCCTCCATTCCCCTCTCTAAAAATAAATAAATAAAATATTTTTAAAAGATTTTGGAGATTTCTTTTCAAGTTTTTTTCTAAGTATTTTCTATACACTGAATGTTTGTAAAGTCCCAAAATTTATATTTTGAAATCTAACCCCCAATGTGATGGTAATAAGAAGTGGGACCTTTGTAAGGTGATGAGGTCATGAGGGTGGAGCCCTCATGAATGGGATTAGTATACCCTTAGAAAAGATGTCCCTGAGAGCTCTCTTGCCCTTCCACCATGTGAGGATACAGCTAGAAGGCAGTCTGTGAATCAGGAAGCAGGCTCTCAACAGACATTGATTCTGCCCATGCCTTGATCTTGGACTTCCCAGCCTCTAGAACTGTGAGAAATAAATATCTGTTGTTCATAAACCACTGTCTGTGGTTCTCTGTTACAGCAGCCCCAATGGACTAAGATAGTATTTTATCTTATTTGTTGCTCTAATAAATGGAGCTTTCTCTTCCATGAGTTCTATATATTAATTTTATAGCCTTCTACCTTACTGAATTCTCTTGTTCATAGTAATTTTTCAGTTGGTTTGCTTGTGTTTTCTGGCTATACAATCTTATCTATGAATAATGATAGCTTTACCTCATTCATTCCAATGGTATACACTTCTAATTTCTTTGTCTTTTCTAGTTACAATGCTTACTCATCATTCCAATAGGAATGTTAAACTGTAGTGGAGAGGGTATATGGGTATATGGGTATATACCCATACCTGGCGTCTGATTTTAGTATATGAACGCTGCAAGTGTTTTCTGGTTAAGTGAAATGGTGGATAGCTGGATTTGGGGACACATAAAAACATGCACGCACAGATGTAATTATATCAAGGGAAAAACCATATGTTCCTCTTCTATTGAATATTTCAAAGATTTATTTACTTATTTAATTTCTACAGAGGGGAAGGGAGGGAGAAAGAGAAGGACAGAAACATGGATTAGCTGCCTCTTGTATGCATCCAGACCAGCACCAAACCTGCAATTCAGGCATGTGCCCTGACCAGGAATCAAACTGGCAACTTTCCACCCTGCAGTTCAATGCCCAACCAACTGACCCACACCAGTCAGGGTAATTGCACATTTTTAAGTAAAGAATGGGTGTTGAATTTTGTCAACTGATTGTTTTGCATCTCTCAAAATAAGATTTTCTCCTCAGATTTAAAATGTTAGACATCATTAATGAATTTCCTAATATTGCATGATTCTTTTGGGGGGATTTACTTATTTACTTTCAATTACAGTTGACATTAAATATTATTTTATATCAGGTTCTTTTTTATTTTACTTATTTTTATTTACAGAGAGGGGAAGAGGGTGAGAGATAGAGAGGGAGAGAAATATCAATGTGTGGTTGCCTCTCATGTGACCCACACTGGGGATCTGGCCTGCAAACCAGGCATGTGCCCTGACTGGGAATTGAACTAGCAACCCTTTGGTTTGCAGGCCAGCACTCAATCCACTGAGCCACACCAGCCAGGGTGATATATTAGTTTCAATATGGACTGCTTCTTGCATTCTTGGAATTAACCCCACATAGTCATGGATTTTGTTTGCTAATATTTTATGGAGGATTTTGTATTATTACTTATAAGTGAAGATTGCTCTATCATTTTCTTTCTCTTGTGAAACCTGTCAGATTTTGGTATCAATGTTATACTCATTTTATAAAAAAGAATTTGACCTGGCTGGTATAGCTCAGTGGACTGAGCGTGGGCTGAGAACCAGAGTATCGTGGTTTGATTCCCAGTTAGGGCACATGCCTGGGTTGCAGGCCAGTTCCCAGCAGGGGACACATGAGAGGCAACCATACATTGATATCTCTCTCCCTCTCCTTCCCTTCCCCTCTAAAGATGAATAAATAAAATCTTTTTAAAAAGAATTTGAAAATGTTCCTTATTTATCTAGGCTTAGGAAAATAAAAATAGCATGCAGATTATCTGCTTTTCAGCATTAATAGACCTCTCCTGTAAGAGCATCATGGTCTGGTACTTTGGGGGAAGGTAACTCTTTAGAACTATCTCTATTTCTTCCTTGGAAATTAATTGATATGAGCTTCTCTCTTTTAGAATTACTTTTGGCCCTGGCCAGGTTGCCCAGTTGGTGAGAGCATCATCTGGATACACTAAGGGTGTGGGTTTGATCCCCTTCCCAGGCAAGGCACATACAAGAATGAACCAATGAGTGCATAAATAAGTGCAACAACACAATGTTCTCTCTTGCCCTCTTTCTCTCCCCCTCCCTCACTCCCTCTCTCTCTCTAAAATCAATAAACATAACCTTGTGTGAGGACTTTTTAAATAAATAAAAAAAATTTTAAAGATTTGGTTTTGGTGTATTTTCCTAGGATGTTTTCCATTTCTTCTAGGTCTTTAAAACAATTTGTATAGAGTCATATGAGGACGTCATTTATGCTGTTTAAAATGTCCTATCGCTTCTCAGCCTTTTGGCTAAGATCAAGTGTAGTATCTGTTCTTATCAGTTTAATATGTCCTCGTACTCTGGCTATGTCCAGCTTTTCATTTCCAAATTTGTATAGTTGTGCTTTCTCCTTTTATTGATTATGGTGTTTAATGGCTTATATATTTCTTTTTCACAGAATTGGCTCATCTATTAGTTCTACTGTTATGTTTTCTAACTCCTTTATTTGATCTTTTCTTTGTTAATTCTTTCCTTCTATTCCCCTTAAATTTATTTTGTTTTTCTTTTTCTAACTTTTTGAGTCAGATGCTTGCTTTTTCTTTTCCCCTCATTTTTAATGTAAGTGTTTTAAGGCTCTGGACTTTCCTCTGACCACTAGTGTATCCACAGATTCTGCTATGTAGTGTCTAGAAATTATTATTAATTATCATTATCATTATTGTCTAGAAATTCAGCAACTTTGGTTTGAGTTTCCCTATTGACCCAAGAGTTGTTTGATAGAGTTTTGAACATATTCAGATGGAAGATCCATTTCACATTGATTTCTAGGTTTATCCAATTGTCATCAGAAAACATTGTATTAGTTCCACTTTTGAAATTTACTGAGATTTACTTCTTAATGTTGATTTTGTTGTTTGGGTTTTCTACATTCTCACTGGTTTGTTCTTGTTGTTGATTGGACCTGTCCTGGAATGAGAAAGATGAGTTAAATTTCTCCTGTTTTTAGTTTATTTCAATCCATTCTCTATTTTTCCTCATACCTTTTAACATTTCAGATTTGTAAGACTGATGTTATTTGGTACAAAAAAAGGCATAACTCTATATTCTCATTGTGAATCGTGGCCTTTTTGCCTCAATTAATGCTTTTTCTTCTTTTTTTCTTTTTTTTTTTGATTAATGCTTTTTCAATAATCTTTTTATTTTGGAATAATCTTAGATTTACAGAACAGTTGCAAAGATACCCATCACCTAGTTGCCCATCATGTAAATATGTAACTTCATTTTCAAAACTAAGAGACTAGGCGCTGGCTGGTGTGGCCCAGTGAATTGTGTGCCGGCCTGTGAACCAAAGGGTCACTGGTTCAATTTCTAGTCAGGGCACATGCCTGGGTTGTGGGCCAGGCCCCCAGCAGTGGGTGTGCAAGAGGCAGCCACACATTGATGTTTCCCTCTCTTTCTCCCTCCCTTCCTCTCTCTCTAAAAATAAATAAGTAAAATATTTTTTAAAAACCTAACAGATTAACATTGGTACATTGCTATTAACTAAACACCAGACTTTATTCAGATTTTTGCTTTCTTTTTTCTGTTTCAAGATCCAACCTAGGATCCCACATTGCATTTAGTCATCACATCTACTCCCATCTGTGACAGTTCCTCAGTCTTTCCTTGTTTATAAGGACCTTGACAGTTAACTGATGCCTTTCATTCTGAGGTTTCAACTTGTCTGATCATTAAGACTGCAACCCCTGCTTTATTTGTCGGCATTTGACTAGTGTACCTTTGCCCTTCCTTATATTTTTAACATTTCTGAATAGATTTGTTTTAGTTGACTCTCTTGAATACAGCAGTTGGGTTTTGCTCAGTGATCCAATGGAAAATGTTTTTCTTTATACTTACTAACACAAAAGATGTTTTGGTGTTAATATAGTCATACTATTTTAAGTATTATTCTTTTTTAGTTATATGTTTACATATTAAAGGCATTTTACCATGCATTCTGTTCTGTTTGTTTTTAGTTATCCTAACATTTCTAAAGAAAAGTTTTTATTTTGGTCTAATGATTAAATTAGGTATATTAATTTAATTAAGATGATTAATTTTAGGTATCTTATTTTTTTATTCCTTTTTTCTAGTTGTTTATTGCTAATGTAAAAAAAAAAAACATGGCTGATGCACTGGCCAGGCTCCTCACTTGGTTAGAACACCATCATGATACACCAAGGTTGCGGGTTCACTCCCCAGTCAGAGCACATACAAGAATCAACCAATGAATGCATAAATAAGTGGAGCAACAATTCAATCTCTCTCTCTCAATAAAATTTTAAAATAAGAAGAAATGCTGTTGATTCTTATAAGTTGATTTTGTACCTGGGAATCTTGCTGAACTCTTTAATTCTAATGGTCTCTGTTTAATCTGTTGGTTTTTCCTCTTCTAATCCTTACACCTCTCATTTCTTTTTCCCTCCTTATAGTATTGACCAAGACTTTCAGTTTTATGTTTAATAGTGGTTGGCAAGAGTAAATATCTAGTTTTATTCTCAATCTTCAAGGAAATATTCTTAAGTTTTCTGATTTAGTATAAAATACGCTGTAAAGTTTGGCTATGTGAACTTCACCAAGTTAAGGAATTTGCCCTCTATTCCTAGTTTACCAAGAGCTTTTATCATAAGTAGGTATATAATGTACTGTTCCTACATTAATTGAAATAATCATATGATTATTCTCCTTTAGCTATTAAGGTAAATTACATTGATTCTTCTGAGGCTGAACAAATTATCCTTGCATTCTTGGAATAAACTTCATTTGATCATGATATATTTTTAACGTGCTATTAGATTTGATTAGCTAATATTTCATTTGAGATTTCTGTGTCTATATTAGTAAGTGAAATAAGCATATAATTTTCTTTTCTTTCATTGTCCTCATCTGATTTTAGAGTCAAGATTTCAAGATTATACTAGATGAATGAGCTGGACAGCTTCCCCTCCTTTTCCATTTTATGCGATAATTTATATAAGAACAAAAGTAACTGTTCCTTGAGAGTCTGGCAAAATACACCTGTAAACCCATCTGGGCCTAGATTTGGGGGAAAACAAGGTCCTTGCCTACTATTTCAATTTCATTAATATTTAGTATTCTGTTCAAGTTCTCTACTTCTTCCTATACCAATTTTAAAAAATTTAAATACTTACTTATTTTTAGAGAGGAGGGAAGGGAAGAAACATCTATGTAAGAGAGAAACATATATCAGTTGCCTCTCACACTCCCCCAAACAGGGACCTGGCCTGTAACTCAGGCATGTGCTTTGCAAGACAACACTCAACCAACTGAGCCATACCAGCCAGGGCCTTCCTATACCATATTTGTCATTTTATATTTTTTGAGGGAAAAAATATACCTGGGTTTACAATTATTTCAGTCTAGTTCATAACAGTCAAGTTTCTAGCTTGAGTACCTGGTGGTGCCTTCACAGACAGAGGGTGCCAAAGGATGACACGTCTGTCATTTTGGAGCCAGAGGGAGATCGACTGCTTTTACACTCCCAGCAGAGAATGGCTATGAGTGGTTCTGTGTTCCTTTGGATATTTGTGATTGTATATGAATGTTCACACTCCTATAAATGTGTTTATACATAATTCTCTGGTATGTTTCTGTGTATATAAAGATATCAGAATGAAAAAGAAATGTTTTCCAAAGGGAAATCAGCTAAATGATTCTCTGTGTAGCTATTTTTCTAATCGGTTTGCCTGGGTTCCTGAGCTGTGAGGGGGTAATTCCATGGGTCTTTCAATGTCCTTGTGGACATCTGCATCTCCACCAGTGGGTGATTCATTCTGTGTGCTTTTTCATGTCTTGGAGTATCTGCAACTGTGAGGGTTTGGGATTCTTTATGTATCCAAATGTCTCTGTACATGTTTGCATCTCTAAAGGCAGAGGATTCTGTATGCATCTCTGTGTTTCACTGTAGAAATATATGCATAGACTGCACATGCTACGTGGCAAGTTCAGACTTTCCAAGTCTGGAATAAGCATTACAACAGGAAATGCTCTGGATTCCAGCTTCCGGATGGAATTTCACTCAGAAAAATACCCCTTCCTGGTCCTCCCAATAACTGCAGCATTCTTTGTCTTTCTTCAGGAGGCTGAGTTGAAGGGGTTTATGTTAACCTTGACCTCAGAGGCCACCTCTTTCAGGAGGATTTGGCAGAGCCATGAAATTCCACACCCTGCCACTCACTTCTTGCCAGGCCCACTTCTTTCTCCTAAACCTTTTTATAGCTCCACGTTATCTACCAGACCAATTCCAATCTAAATTGTCCAGAGAGGCCAGAGAAAGACACAGAGATGAGGACAAAGAAACAGAATAAACCCTGGCTGGTGTAGCTCAGTGGATTGAGCACGGGCCTGTGAACCAGATTATCGAGGTTCGATTCCCAGTCAGGGCACGTGCCTGGGTTGCAGGCCAGTTCCCAGCAGGGGATGCATGAGAGGCAACCATACATTGATATTTCTCTCCCTCTCTCCTTCCCTTCCCCTCTAAAGATAAATAAATAAATATCTTTAAAAAAAGAAACAGAATAAGACTTTTTTAAAGGAAATAGATAAATAAAGATAGATATAGGAACAGATATATTTCTCTAACAGAGAAATGAGAACAAAGACACAGAGACCAAGAAATAGGGCCTGAAAGGTGGGAGCAGACAGTCAGAAATGGGAATAAAGAAACATAGAAAGATGCAGACAGAATGATGTACAGAAAGATGGAGTGGACTATGCAGAGAAAGAGGTACTAACAAAAATAAGGCTAGAAGGTACAGAGGAAGAAGAGAAGAGATGGAACAGACAGAGATGATAACAGCCAGGTAGATAGAGCGAGAGTGACTGGGATTGGATAAAGATAGAAAAGAGGGTGATGAAGATTAGGAGGAAGAGGTTAATGATATAGAAACTAACACTTTTGAGCATTTATGTCTGAGGCATGGTTTCATAAGCTGTACATGTGTTAGCTCATGCAATGCTCATAGTCATACTGTGACGCAAATACTGTTATCCCCATTTTACAGGTGAGGACACCAAAGCACAGCAAATCAGTGGCACAACTAGGATTGGCATCCAAACCATCTACCACAAGTAACCATACTCTTGAGTACATAGTCAGTGACAGAGATAGAGACATAAGGGTAGGGAGCTGGAGACAAGATAGCAAACAGATAAAACACATGGAGGGATAGAGAGATATAGACCAGAAACAGGCACTTGAGGAGAGCACCCCAACAAGATGGTAACAAAGAAAGAAAAGGGGTGATAGAGAAAAATGAGAATCAATTTTTAGGGAAAGGGGCGCAAGAAGACCAACATAGGGGGGTGTGTGTGTGCACGTGTGCACAAGAAAGAGGCAGAAACAGAAAAAACCTAAATATTGGGAGGGGTGATAAAAACAGAGATTACAACAGAAAGGTGAGAATAGAGAGAGGTAGGTGGGGAACTGAGACAGATGAATGCAGCAACACAAATAGATGAGGACTTGGGAACAGCCAGAGATAAAATAAATAGGGAGAGAATGATGGAGACAGAAAGGCAGACAGAAAATAGGCCAAGAAGCCAAAAGAAATCAGAAGAGAAACAGAAAAGACAGAAATCCAGGAACACAGAAATTCAGAAGCAGATGAGGAAATGTATTATATATATATGAGGATGGAGACATGAACCAAATGAGAACCCTAAATTGGATGGAGACAAGGTGATCCCCCCAATGTAGGCAACATAGTGAGAGTGAAAGCAAGAGCAGGAAGGTGAGAGAGATGGAGAGACAATATTAGAGACAGGAAAGTGTAACAGCCAGAGAGATATAAACAGAAAGACAAGAGAAAGCAAAATAGAGTCAGAGATGGATGGATATCTGAGAGGTGGTGATAGTGATGGTGAACTTGGGGGAAGAGAGTAAAAAAATAAAAAGGAGAAATAGAAACAAATGATAAAGTCATTTTGATATATCAGGGCTGCACTCTTCTGTACGGTGCCCGCTAGACTATGAGCTCAGGAAGCAGGGTCTGAGCCTTTGTCATTCACTACTGTATCCTATACTGGTAACACCATCTCAATCACAGGGAGGGCTAGCTTTTATTAAACGTTAGGTACCAGGGACTGCATGCATTACATGGATTATATCATTGAAACCTCACAACTCTGATCTAGTAGGTATTATTAATATCATTCCCAGTTTATAGATGGAAAAACTGAAACTCCAAGTGATGAGAAACTTGCTGAAGGTCACACAGAAGAACTAGGAGTGAAGCCCTAGTTTGGACCAATGGTGAGAGTACCAGTATATCATGAACAGAGGATTGGAATAAATCCTACTCTGTGTGTGCACCCGAGGTACAAAATACCAAATTTCACAGTCTGCCTGACTCCTAGGCCAAGGTAAGTGTGTACTGACTCCTTGCTCTGGAGCTCCCTCCTTGTGGTGAAGGAGACTGATCAAGCTTGCTTAGAGAGAAAGGGGAAAAGTCCACTGAGTGGCAGGAGTAAAGCCCTGTGGGAGGATCTTGGCTTGAGAAAATCAGAGAATGCTTTCTGCAAAGGAGGTAGTTCTAAGAGACCAGAGGAAGATTTTTGTAGAAGTCAATGAGATTTTAGGGCCCTTCATTTGCACAGGTCCCTTCCAAGCCCCTGGTTAATGAACAGTGAAAGATCAAAGAGCACAGAAGATTTGTCACTGTACAAGAAAATTGAACTGCCCTGAAATTTAACAGCTTCTATATGAGAGGAACTAAACAGATTTTCCCAAATTTGACAACAGTCCTAAAAATGTACGTTAGTATGAAGCTGAAACTTTATTCTAAACTATCAGTAGTGAAAAACAAATTTCTATCAACCATGCTGTGAAGAAAGACTGGTTACTATTTCTGTTCTATTGAAAATGATCTTACCTCATACTTCAATGACAAAATAGAAGCCCCTAGACATAGAATTGTTACAGGGCCCTCATCTTCCCACCACTGGATCTCTACACCTCCCAGTGTCTCTGTTCATCCTGCGCCTTTTCTTCTTGTTGCAACAAGGGGCCTGAGGACCTCAACTCCTCTCTGAGGCCTAGTGTCCCAGATCCTAGCCCCTCCATCCCCTGAATTATTTCCATTTTTTCCTGTGTCTTCATCCCCTCTGTCTCTACTGGATCATTCCTAGCAGCAAACAAGCATAGTCCAGTATCTCCCATCTTTAAAAAAATGATTCTTTGACCATCCTCCTAGGATACATCCTCCACATTATGTCCCTGAGCAGTGTGCCCATTCACAACCAGCTTTCTCAAGGGCATTGCCTATACACCTAGCTGTACTTCAGTGGGGTGAAGGGAGTTGTTCTATTCTGACTTCAGAGATGGTCTTGTAATAAGCTACTCCTACCAGCACTCTATCCAATTATTCCTGTTTTTCTTTTAATTTAAAAAAATTTTTAAAGATTTTATTTATCTTTAGAGGGGAAGGGAAGGAGAGAGGGAGAGAAATATCAATGTATGGTTGCCTCTCATGTGTCCCCTGCTGGGAACTGGCCTGCAACCCAGGCATGTGCCCTGACTGGGAATCGAACCATGATCCTTTTGTTCACAGGCCCGCGCTCAATCCACTGAGCTACACCAGCCAGGGCTTATTTAAGGATATTCTTAGAACTCATTGCAGACCCCAAGGAGCTTTGGTTTTTGTGGACTATATCAATTGATACTTGTTGTATTAGAAATGAAAACTGAGAAAGCTTAAGTATATTAAGTTTAAAATAACTATAAAAAACCTATTACATTTAACATACATAATACATAACATATTTTGATGAAAAATAACTATTTTCCAAAATGAAAATAATTTAGTGAGAAGAGTGGCAGTGTTTTACATTTTTGCAAATCTCTTTACTGTATGGCTTAATAGAAGACAGCTGGATTCTCATATCTGCTTCTGCATTCAATCTATTGTGATATCACTTGTGATGTAGCCTCTAGAAAACTCCACTCTACATTCTTGAGAGAATAGGAGTAAAAGAAACAAATGACATCTTAGTAGTATTATGGTTTTGGCTCCCCACCCTACCACCCCCACCACACCCCCGGGATCACCAGACCACATTGTTGAGGACCATTGCTCTGGGATATATCCTTAAAACTGCTGGGTCATAGAATATGTGCATCATTTAGCTTTACTAAAAAGTATCCAACTTTTTCTAGAGTAAGTTGTATCAATTTACACTGTTATCAATGGTATATATGTTCACTCTTCTTTATAAAAAGATTTTATTTATTCATTTTTAGAGGGGAAGGGAGGGAGTAAGAGAGGGAGAGAAACATCAATGTGTGGTTCCTTCTCATGCACCCCCTACTGGGGATCTGGCCTTCAACCCAGGCATGTGCTCTGATTGGGAATCGAACCAGCAATCCTTTGGTTCACAGGCCCGCACTCAATCCACTGAGCCACACCAGCCAGGGCTATATGTTCACTCTTCATTCATTCTGGCGTTTACCCTTACCACTCCTTCAAAACTACTTATATCAGGGGTCCATATCCAAAGGACCCTTTTTAATCCTCATCTTGCTGACTTCTCAGCACTCTTGAAACATCACCAACACATCCCCCAGTATGTCGTTATCTCTTTACCTCTTTCTCAGTCTCTTTACCACCTCCTGCTTCTTCATCCAGCCTCTAACGTTTGATTTCCTTGGAGCTCAGTCAAAGATCCTCTTCTTTCCCTTGCTCTGTTTCAGACTAACCTCTCCTCTCATTTCTATATGGACAACTCTCATTTATATCTGAAACCCTGACCTCTCCCTCGGGATATACTGCTCTTGGCTTGACTTCTCCACTTGGCTATCTCAATAGCATGTAGAACTAAACTCTTGATCTTCTCTGAAAAACACACCCCTCTTTCTGTCTTCCTCATCTCAGTGAATGATGTGGCTCCATACAACCAGAGTTCTGGGTGGCATCCTTGGTTTCTCCTTTTCCCTCCCACCCCCAAGCTACCACACCAAGCCCTTTAAAGTCTAAATCTCTCCCAAATCTGTTTACCTCTCTCCATCCCCCCCACCAACCACCACCACCTTAGTCCACTCTCCATCATCTGATTGCAGCAGGCTCCTAATCTTGTCCACATCCAGTGCAGTCCATGGCAGCCAAAGTCATCTTTTTAAAACATTAACTATATCCTGTCAATCCCAAGCTTAAAGCCTTTCAGTGTAGTATATTCAGCATTTATCTGTAGAAGAGATACTGTTGCCCTAACTGCTGTGGCTCAGCTGGGTGGGCATCCACCCCCAAGGTGGAAGGTTGCCAGTTTCATTCCTGGTCAGAGCACATGTCTGAGTTGCAGGTTAGTCCCAGTTGGGGCAGGTACAAGAAGCTGTGTTTCTCTCTCACATCCATGTTTCTCTCCCTCTCTTCCCCTCTCTCTAAAAATAAATAAATAAATAAAACCTTTTTAAAAAGACACAGGTACTATTTCATCATGATTCAGTTCATCTGTGATACAAACTAAAACAAAGGTTTTATGAAACATACTCTTGCTACTGAGCCTAGTATGCATTATGATCTTTTCTGTTCTTTTCTCAAATCAATTTAAGTATCTTGTGCAATTTGACCACATCAGATAACAGAGTGGTGATGGCCAGAGGGAAGGGGGGCCAGGGCTGGGTGGAGGTGGGCAAAGGGGGATGAAATGGGGACATCTGTAATAGTGTCAACAATAAAAAATAAAGAAAAAAATACTTGTAAATTAACTTACTGGAGAAAAGCACATGGGTGTATATATATGTATACATACATATACATGTACATATATATACATACATACACACATACAATTATATATACATATTTGCGTACTTAATTACCTGGCTTAAATCTTTTTCTCCTTCAAAATTCAAAAGTGCCCTAGAAATAAATACTCCATTTTGTGAATGAGAAATAAATAAATAATAAAAGCATTGCTTCAATACCTTGTTTTTGCTTACAGAATAAGACTTATTCTCTTTACCACGCCAATAAAGCCCTACATAATCTGGTTCCTGCCTACCTCTTCGACCTCATTTCCCACCCCTGAGCTCAGTAGGCTCCAGCCACATCAGCCTTCCTACTGCTCCTAAGTATACCATTTGCCTTTCCCCGCCAGGGCCTTCCCAGTTGCTGTGTCCTCTGCCTGAGACATTTTTGCCTCCACTCATCATCTGCTCTTACTCCTTCCTGTCTCAGCTCAAATATCAGAGCTTGTCTGACCGCTCAAGATAAATTGCCCCCACCCATTATTGTCTTTCCTATCACCCTGTTCTGTCCCTTTACAGCCTTATCACAATTTGTAATTATGCATGTTTATGTGTTGTAATTATGTGTGTTTACTTCTATGGTCCCTCCAGCACCAGAGTATAAAATGTGAGGGCCATGTTTGCTCATCACACTCTTGTTCACATCTGTCTTATTCACTACTGTGTAACCAGTGCTTCACATAGTTCCTGGCTCATAGTGTGTACTCAAAAGACATTCATAAAATCAGTGAGATCTGAAGAACAAATGAAGTCGAATTGGGGAGATGTGGAGACAGTCTCGTGCAGAAGCAACAGCATATGCAAAGACTAGAGAGACTATAAGAAATGGTCTAAGAATTTCAGCTTTCACTTGTGTGGAGTCTTGACAGGCTGGGAGGGGCCAGATCATGCAGGGTCCAGCTTAATCTTCCCTGTTGCAGAAGGTAGGTTTCCTTTTAAGCTGATGGGGATTCATTGAAGGGTTCTAAACACAAAGACAATATGATTTGATTTACCTTTTCAAAATATCACACTGCCTACACTGTAGAAAACAGATCCCAGGGAAAATAGAAATGGGAAGGCAGTGACAGCATTGCAGGTTAGAAATGATGCTGGCCTAGACTAGGGAAGTGGCAGCAGAAATGAAGAGACTACATAAATAAATTTGGGAGATATTCAGGAGGTAAAAATGACAGGACTTGGTGGTTGCAGGGGGGTTGAAGAGTGAGAAGAATTAGGGGTGTAGCTCAGGTTTTTGCTTTGACTAAAGTCAGTCACTAAGGTAAAATACAAAGAAGGACAAACAGGTTAGGAGGACAATGCCTTGAGTTGGGAAGAAACTAAGGTTTTGGGTGTCTGTGGGATATTCAGGAAGAGCTGTCGAGTAACCAGTTAAACACAACGGTCAAGAGAAATATCTCTAAAGGAGTTCATCATCACCAAGCCCTTATTACATGTAATGTTAAAGGGACTTATCTAAGAAAAAGAAGATCAAGACTATGAACAGTAAAATGACAACGAATTCACAACTACCAACAACCGAACCTAAAAAAACAAAAACAAACCAAGCAAACAACTAGAACAGGAACAGAATCACAGAAACGGAGATTGCATGGAGGGTTATCAGCCAGGAGGGGGACAAGGAGAATGGGGGAAAAGGTACAGGAAATAAGAAGCATAAATGGTAGGTACAAAATAGGGGGAGGTTAAGAGTTGTATAGGAAATGGAGAAGGCAAAGAACTTATCTGTGTGACCCATGGACATGAACTAAGGGGGGAATGCTGGATGGAGGGGGTACAGAGAGGAGGGGGATGAAGGGGAGGGAAAGATGGGGCAACTGTAATAGCATAATCAATAAAATACACTTTTAAAAAAGAGAAATATCTGGACTTCCAGTATCAGCAAAGAGATGATAATTGAAGCCATGGGAGCAAATGTGATAATTGAAGGAAAGAGTATAGGGAAAGAAGACAAGAGAGCTCAGGCCAAAGTCCTAATGTGCACCAACATTTAAAGGTTGGACAAAGAGCCTGAAAAGTAAAAAGGAATTACCAAGAAAGTGGGAGAAAGCCCTGGCTGGTGTAGCTCAGAGGATTGAGCAAGGGCCTGCGAACCATACGATCGCAGTTCGATTCCCAGTCAGGGCACATGCCTGGGTTGCAGGTCAGTTCCCAGCAGGGGACTCATGGGAGGCAACCATAGATTGATATTTCTCCCCGTCTCTCCTTCCCTTCCCCTCTAAGAATAAATAAAATCTTCAAAAAAAAGTAGGAGAAAAATAAGAGTGTGGCATCATGGAAGTGGCTTAAGGAGGAGGGAGCAGTCACCAGGGTCAAATTCTACCAAAAACTCAAGTAAGATTACCTCTGAAAAGATTCTGTTGGATTTAGTGACACAGGCCATGGCAGACCTTGATGAGAGAGCAGTATCATCCAAGTGGTGGAGGCAGATTGGAGTGGGTTGAAAGATAAGTGGGAAGTGGGAAAATTAAGACAGTTAAGTGTAGGCGACTCTTTTGAGAAGTTTATAGAGAGAAGAGGGAGGTGACTGGAGAGGGAGACTTTTTGGTCATTGTTAATTTCCTTTTAGATGGAAGAGACCTGAGTATGTTTAGATGTCGATGGGAAAGAGCAAGTGATAGGCTCTGTACGTTCGGTGGCAAAAAGTCAAAAACTTCCTTTTCAGTGACTTGTGTTTCATCTGTGAAGTAGGAGGTGGGGTCATCTGTTGAGGATTAGGGGACAGATGGAGAAGTTGGATGTTTGAGGAGAGGGGAGGTTTAAAATGGCTGCTGTAGAACATCAGAGAGAGCTGCTTAGGGATGCATAGTAAAGTTGTAGGTCACCACTGAGGGCCTGGGAGAAGCTGGGGACCAAGAGTTTATAGTGGCATGAATCTGTGAGGTTGGACAGTTTTCTCCAGCATGTTTAGCTGCCTGGGTACAGGCATGGAAAAGGCGGATAGTTGGTCTGTATGAAGGTTGGGATGTTGCCAGGGTTATGCGACAATCCTGGGAACTGAGGCTATTGGCAAGAAAGGAGCAAAGTAAAGGACCATGAAGTCTTGTCTGAGCACAGTGAAAGAGTATCAAAGACAAGTGCTCTATGAGTCAATCCATAGGGAAACTCTGGAACATATGGAAAATCTTCTGGAAAAGAGATTGAAGGACAACTGGAGGGAGGAAGACCTCAGATGAGATAGAAAGGCACATTTAGGGAGTTGAGCCAGGAGACTAGCCTGTATGGGACCAGGAACGGATGGGGAAGGCAGGCTGAGGGGGAATTTTCAAGGGAGGGGGAGGAGGGACTTGGAGGCGGTCACAGCCAGAAGTGAGGCGGCCCCCAGTGAGGGGGCGTGGCCAAGCCCCAATCCCGGGCTAGGGGGCGGGGCCCGGGTAACTGGGTCCCAGCGCCGCTGTGCCTGCGGCTGTCTCAGAGACAGCTCTCGCCTCCCCACCCCCCTTCCCTGGGCTCCTTCCCGCCCGCCGCCGTGGAGATCCAAGCTGAGACTGGGGAGGACGGTGTAGCCGGGCCGTGGCCTCTCCCCTGCACCCACAGCTGGAGCATCGTCTGGAGGGATTGACTGAGGGCGAGCCCTGCAGTCCAAGCTCCAAGCGCACAAGCGCGCCCCCCGCCACCGCCGTCCTCTTCTCCCTCCCTCCCCTCCCCTGCCCTCCCCTCCACCCCCCAGCCTCCGCTGCGGCGGGAGGAAGAACCCTTTCCGACCAGCCTGGGGAGCCCAGATCGATTCCCATTCCGGGAGAAAGAAGAGACCCTGCTCTCCGAACGGACCGACTCGCCCCGGGGCCTCAGAAGTGGCTCGCCGCCTGTAGGAGAGCCCGTGCCCAGCGCAGCCCCCGACCCTCACCCGGCCGCTGCTGCATAGACAGCGCTCCCCAGCGGGCCCCCGGCCCCGCTGAGCCCACTCCCCGAGGGGGGCCCGGGCCGGCGATGCCTGGCACGGCAGCGGCGGTGGCCGCGGCTGCTGCTGGTACTGCCACCGCTGCCACGGCTGCTGGCCCGGGCCGGGGACTCGAGGCTCCGAAGTGGGGCCGAGCCCGCAGCCCCGCCCCCCGAGCCTGAAGCCGCTGCTTTGCCGGGCGCCGGGCCTCCTCCGCCCGCGCCTCCACCCCAGGAGCTGGAGCCAAGCGGGGAGCCCGGGCCCCGCGCCCAGGCCCGGACCATGCATGGCCACCGAGCCTTGGGGGTCGCCGGGCCTTCTGAGCCTGAACACCCGACCGTGAACCCCCCCGGCGCCGCTCCACCGGCCTGTGCCGACTCGGACCCTGGAGTCTTGGAGCCGGGACTGCCGGTGCCTAGGGACTCGGGCTTGGCTCTAGGCGGACCCCAGGATCCCCAGTTTGTCGGCCCCTCGGAGGCCATCCTCGGCGCTACTCCAGGCCCCCGGGTCTTGCCCTGCGGCCCCAGTCCACAGCACCACCGGGCCCTGCGCTTCTCCTACCACCTGGAGGGCTCGCAGCCCCGGCCTGGTGAGTGATTGAGAGAGCATGGGAGCTCGGCCACGGGCCTGGTATTGGGAAAGGGTTCTTGTTCTCGGGTTCTCCGAGCTCCACCTCGGGGCCCCTCCACCCCAACCATTCGAATCTTCTCAACCTCCGACCTCTTCCCTCCTTCCTAGGCCTTCATCCAGTCCTTTCAACCTCTGTCCCCCGTCTTTTCTATATCCTCTGTGCCCCCCCATCCCCTCCGACCCCCTTCTATCTGATGAGACTAATGGGAGAGCGAGCACTCCAAGAAAAGGGACAAGACTGCAAGGCAGTAAGGGGGATTTGGTTGGTGAAACGGTTTGTTTTAGGGGAATAGGAGAAAAGGAGTCCCCAATTTGCCAAGTGCCTACATTGTGCCAGGCACTGGGCTGGGTGCTTTACACGGGTTCTCATTTAATCTTCAGGAGCCTCCTGTGAAGTGGGTATCATTAGCCCCATTTCGTAGGGGAGGAAACTGAGGCTCAGAGAAGTTAAGTATCTTACCCAAGGTCACACAGCTAGTATGGAGTCAGGATTCAAAACCCGATCTATTTGAATCCAAAGTCTGTGGTCTGTCTGCTTCCCCCAAACTGAGGTTGGAGACCATGAAAGTAATGCCAAGCCTTCTGCTTATGTGATTTTCTCCTGTACTGGTCATCAGCTCTGGAGTAAGAGTGGAAAAAAAGAAGGATGGAGAATTGATCCAAGGTTGGGGTTTTGCCAGGTGTGTGTAGGAGGAGAACAAGGGAAGGATGGAATAGAAGGTGCTGATGAGAGAGAAAGGTGGAAGTCAGCCTTGGGAAGGCTGGAGGGGCTGGCGGGTAGAAAGACAGCAGAAGGGTCAGGCCAGGTAGAAGCCAGTTGTAGCGGAACTGGAGAGCTACATGGCTACATGGTTGTGAGGAGAAATCAGGATGCTTGAACTTGGATTTGCAGAGATGGAGCAGCTCTTGGTCAGGATACAGACCACTGCTTGGAGAGGCCTTTGCACTGCACAGACCTGAGTGTCTGAGGAGCCCAGCAGGGCCTCTCCCACCTGCAGACATCCCCTTAGGTTAACCTGAGCTTAGTATCATAAAGGAAAAGCAGTGCATGTCTACTGGGCTACACTGATGGAGTTGTTAAGCCTCTGGGGGCCCTCAGGGCTTACATCCCAGGCTCCACAGGTTTGGGGGATTGTAGCCCAGCACCAGGTAGCAGTAGTGAAGTATAAAATGCAAACAAGATAGATCCTTTTCTGCTGTTATAACCTTGGTTAGTCATAGAACCTCTAGTAGTTTTCAGGGGTTCCCTCAGTGTGGTTTAGAGATATCCTGCTGACAACAGACCTTTAACCCCCTGACCTACATGTTGCTCCTATCATTTTCCAAACTCCCCCTGATAGACACTATGTGGAGCAGACTCATCCACTTTATTATTACAGCACTTGCTTTCAGATCCCCAAACATGTCACATCCCACCTCAGGACCTTTGCATCTGCTTTTCCACTATACCTGGCAGCTCCTCCCCCTGCTTTCCACCTGCATCGTTCCTCATCTTTCAGGTCTCAGCTCACATGTCACCTCCTCCAAGAGACCTTCCCTGACCACTTTAGGTAGGGCCACTTGTGGATCTCCATTGCAGTTACCAGTGTGCTACCATCCTTGTACTTTGTACAGTCTGTACTGATCTCATTGTATGTGTCTTCTGGTTTATTGCCCATCTCCCTCCACTAGAATGCAAGCTCTGTGAGGGCAAGGGGGTTGGATCTGCTTTGTTCATTCTTGTATCCCCAAGACTAGTGCAGTGCCTAACAAACAGAAGGTGCTCAATGAATCCTGGTTGAACAGATGACTGAACAAATTCAGAGGGAGCACATGGGAGTCTAAGAGAAGGACAACTGAACTCCTACCCTCCAAATGCTCTTAGTCTGCAGCTCAGTAGCTAGGCGGCGTCTACAGCACAGGTCCCTGGGCTCTGATCAGTACATGGTGCTAATTCTGAGTTGCCTTCCCACTCCACCAATCCTTCCCGATTACCCATCACAATACCCACCCTGAACCACTCCCCTCCTCCCTGAAAAAGTTTCCAGGATCCTTTTCCCAATGGAGTCCCTGCCTATGTAATTGGTGGTTGTCTTTTTTTTTTTTTTAACTCCAAGATGAGGATTGGGACTAAGAAGGTTGTCAGGGAAAGATCTGGCCTCCCATCCAGCCATTCATAACTGACTCACTGTGTGACCCTGGGTGAGTGATTTCCTTTGTCTGAGCCTCAATTTCTTCATCTAGAGAATGCCATGAGGCATCTGTGAGATACTGGTTGCAAAGCCTGCAGAATGAAATAATTTTTAAAAATATATGAGAAAAACCTTCTGAAGAGGAGGTGAAGGAATTACTCAGGCCTGGCAAGGCGGGTGCTGGGCCATGTGATTCACAGCAGCATGGGACATGAGAGGCCTGCCTCCCCCACTGCCCAGCCAGCCCAGGAGAAGGCACAAGTGACTTGCTCCTCTCTCCACAGCACTCGCCTATAATTGGCCTGGAGAGGGCAGGGTTGGTGGTTGTAAGGGGTGTGTGTGTGTGTGTGTGTGTGTGTGTGAGAGAGAGAGAGAGAGAGAGAGAGAGAGAGACCTGAGCTTCAAGTATTGAAACATTTTAGTCCACATGGAAAGACTTCAGTGTGCCTGCCGACTTCCTCTCTCAGACTGCTGATGCCTTACTGAATCGTCATCCTTAGGACTAAGTGGCGCATCCTGGGCAGAGGGACTCTTTAAAATCTTTGTATCTTATCCATGTAAAGAGCCTTGAATTGATTTGAAGTGCTTTCTCTTTTAGTTACCCTGATTCCTGGTGTGGTGGGGGTAATCATTTATGTGCCCATTTCCCAGATTGACAAAGCCTACAGCCTCATTGGGTTCCTGAGATAACGCAGTGAGATGCCAGAGAGGGCTTTGTGGGAGTCAGAAAGGACTTCTCAGGTGTAGGCTTGCTCACACAGATTTTCGGGGAACCCTACTCTATTCCTCAGAGTTGAAGCCTAGAATATCCTACCAGATGTTAGGTGAAGGGGTTCCTTTGGGTCTGACCTTACCAGTCAAGAAAAAAAAAAGCGTTGCTCCTGATGTTTTTTCATGGGTAGCGAAAGGACTGAGCCAGTTGAAGGGTGCAGCAACAGCGGCTGGCTCCTCTCATTGGAGCTGGGGGCATTCTCAGAAACTGCAGGAGTTAGAATTGGAACTGGAAAAGCCCTAGACACCTTCTGGTTTTGGGTTTCCCAAACTGGGTGAACATCAGAATCACTTGTTGGCTATGAAAAAATAAATGTGATTCCCAGACTCCACCCCAGAGCTCCAGAATTTTGGAGTTGCAGCCCAGGAACATATTTTCAAAGCTCAGGTGATTCTGGTGTACAGCGTAGAGTAGGAACCACTGGTCAAGCCCACTTCCCAGTTGGAACGCTGGAGGCTCTGAGAGGTAGTTTACCCATGGTCCTACAGTGAGTCAATATCATTAGGACCCAGAGAATGCATTGGGCTCCCTTCCAAGGCCCTCTCTGTGGGGCCCTTTGTGGGCCTTACTCACCCCCAACCCCAAAAGGAGGCATGGGATCTAAGCTACAGAAAGTGAGTCAGTCCCTAACCTGCATACACACAAACACTGGCCTCCTCGGTTTACCCTCTAGGCCCAGCTCTCATGAATGGCTACCATTTGGCAGTTCAAGCTGGAAGGCAGTTGTGGTTCTGGAACTCTAGGCAGAGGAAGCCCTGGCATCAGCAGTGCCCAGAACAGAGCCTAGTCCTAAAGAAGGGCTCTGGGGGCAGGGGTCGGGGGGCGCATCAGCTAGGTTTATAGAGCTAAGAGGAACATGGAGGGCAGTTTAAGTAGGAAGTTTGGCGGGAGCTGAGGCACTGAGACACAGGATGTCCTGGGGACTGGGGCTAGCACTGGGAGGAGTGGAGAGATAAGGCTGGCAAAGGCACTTCATGTTGAGAGCAACGGGGAACCCTTGAAGGGTTTATTAAGCAGGGGAATGACATGCTCAGATGTCTGTTTGAGAGATTCTGATAGCTGCATGTGGAGATTGGATGGTAGGGGTGCGAGAATGGGACCAGGGTTGGGGGGGCGGTGCAGTCATCTCAGTAACAAATGACGGTAGCCTTGGTCTCAGCAGTGGCAGGTGAGGAGGGTAATATCTGAGAGATGTTTAGGTGCTAACCTGGGTGGCCCTTGGTGTGGTGGCTTGGATATAGAGGCTGAGGCAGAGGGAGAAGTCCAGAATCAATCTGATGGGTAGTGACGGGGCCATCTACATGTAAGAGGAGGAGCAGGTTTGAGGAAAGATACTGAGTTGTATTTGAGACATGTTGAGTTTGAGAGGCATGGGGAGGAAATCCAGGCGGAGGTGGCCAGTAGGTTTGAAAAGTTCAGAAAAGAGGTGTTGGCCAGAGATATTGGGAGCTCTCACCACACAGCCAATCATGGGGACCCACCACCCATGCATGCCATGGGGAGAGCTTGCATGGTTCTGGGAGCCAGTCCTATCCTTGAAGACTTGGATAGCGAGGTAGCAGTCACCCTTGCTTGGATGAATCATTCATTACCTGCCCATAGTTTGCCTTAGAAATGCCTTGGGGGACAGTTTTTAAAGGATATTTTCGCAAAGAAGAGGCCCATTTCACATACAGCTGGGGTAGTGGCTGTTGCAAAGAACTGAGGGAGTACTCCTGGAAACCAAGTCACACATTGATAAGGTAAATTCCTGTGGCTCCCTAGATGTTCTCTCTGTTGAGAGCATCCTGAGAGGCCATAGAGGGAGGCTGCTCAAGGTAAGGAGAAGAGGGGACTCATAACAGGAGGGGAATCTGCTGGGGATTTTTTTGGAGAGCAGCAGTTTGAGATTCCAGGGGAGTGTCAGAGAAAAGACCTAAATTTGGTTTCTTGTCAGGTGGGGCCTTCTAGACAAACACAACAAAATGTAAAGACTCTGGGAAGCTGGGAAAAGAACCTCCCCAGGCAGGACAAAAAGAATTGAAGTTTCCAAGTTGCAGATGGTTGGCACCCCCATTCCTAGGTGCGTCTGTGCCTGGGTCAGGGCCCAGCTGGTGCTACCTGGTGCCTCAAGGGGGAGTGGCAGCTAACAGTTCCCCAGACTGACTCAAACCATGCCTTTCCGGGGGCCAGTTAGCTAAATGCCTTAGGCAGATGTGGAGCTGGCCAGACACTGGGGGTGGGGCTAAGACCTGTCTGGATGGAGGGCAGGAAGCACAATCTGCCATTGGCCAACCCCACAGAATTAAGTTCCCTCATCTGGTGAGAGCAGACATCCTTGAATCAGTGAGTCCAGCCTCTCCAGTCTCCAGTACCCAGTTCCTTAGACCTAGAAGGTTATCACACCTCCAAAAGGTGTCTGGAAACACACACAGGGCTGCAGACAAAGCTGCAGGGCAGCAGCAGAATAAGCCTCAACCCTCCTGGCTCTGCCATTGATTCACTGAGGCTTCCTTTGTCCCCGCAGGGCCTTAGTTTCCCCATTGTAAGTCGTGCATCCCATTTACCTGGCATAACAGAATGTCAATAAATACTTGGTGAACACTTCAGTAAGAGTGACAGAGAGGTCCTGGCTGGTGTGGCTCAGTTGGTTGGAGCTTTGTCCAATAACTAAACAGAAAGGTCACAGGCTAGATTCCCAGTGAGGGCACAGGCCTAGGTTGCGTGTTGTTTCTCCCATCAATCTTTCTCTCCCTGTTCTCTCTCTCTCTCCCTTTCCCTCTCTCTAAAATCAAGAAGTATGTCCTCAGGTGAGGGTTTAAGAAAAAAAAAGAATGACAGAGGGAAGAAAGGAGGGCATTTCTTCATTTAACAAATGTTTATCGAGAACCTAGTATTTGCTTGGCCCTGTGAGAGGTAATGAATGGGCACTGAGGCAGGCACCATCCCTATCCTGGTAGAGCTCCTTTCTAGCAGGGGAGGCAACCAAGGCCAAGCGCAAATGCTGCAGGAACATATGAGGAGGGGGCGGGTAAGGAAATGAGGACACTTGCATTGAGACCTGAAGGAAAAATGGGAGTCTGGAGGTAAGGAGAAGCAGAAAAGCCGTTTGGGGTTTGGGGCACTGAAACGACATGTGCCAAAGCCCCAGGCGGAAGAGAGCACTTTCGAGGAACAGACAAGAGGCCATTGTGGCTGGAGGGTGGGGGTGGGGACGTGTTCCTGAGCTGGGCCTTACTTGTCCCCATGTTCGGGAGTTTGGAGTTCACCCTGGAGCCGGAGCAAAGGGAGCCCTTCACAGGGCTTGCAGGAATTGAAGGGGACTGTGTTGTCACAAGCTGGTTGTGGTGTTGAGAGTGCCTTGTAGAGGGCTCCAAGGATGGCAGGGAAACCAGTTAGGCTGGAGTAGAAAAAAATTGATATGGATTATAGAGCTATTAAGAAGTCAAGTCTGCAGGATTGGGGCTGCCTGTATTCCCTTGTGTTTGTATGGTGTGCACGTGTGTGTGCATGAATGCACACATGTGCCTGGCTGGATGTATGAGTTGAGTTGGAGGGAGGAGTGGTGGAGAAAGCCACTCTGGCTTGGGGAGCTGGGCAGATGGTGGAGGTGCCATTCCTAGTTGGGGGAGGTAGGGGTGTGGTTTAGGGTGCAGACTCTGAGGAGCCTAAAGACAGGGCATCTAGGTGTCCAATAGGCATCAGCTGTGCCCATGCTGGCCCCACGGTAAGGCAGGGAGGGGTGTGAAGGGCACAGGTGTGTGACTGAGGCCCAGAGAGGGAGGGAGCAGTAGGTTCTGCCCAGTGCTGGAAGCTTCCAGTCTTCCAGGCGCTTCCCTATGGCCTGTGCATGGAAGGGGTTAAGTCATGGACGGAAGGAGCCTGGAGAAAGCGGGAAAGGCAGGACTGGCAGGGCTGGCCCCAAGGAGCTGCAGCTGGCATAGAAGCCCTTCCTCTGGGCCTCCTAGGCCTGCACCGCCGCCCACACCACCGCCTTAGCTTTACCTTCACCTTCCCTGCTTCCCCTGCAGCTTCAGCGGGCTCCCCTAGGCGGGGCCTCCCCGCCTAATGTGTTCCAGGTGTGGACACAGCCCCTCCCCCCAACCCTGGGGCTGCCGGGAGCTGGCAGGGGGGGTGTGGGTCTCTCATTGTGCATCTCTTAGGGGCTCCAGCCTACAGATCATCTGACTGCTGTCTCCGGAGACTTTCTTCAGAGATCTCTGTACCCCATGGCTCTGGCAGGGTCAGGCAGTGGTGAGAGCCCCCCAGATCCAGCCCTAACACTTTCTAGTTTCATGTAATCTCGGGCCAGTCACCTCACCTCTCTGAGCCTCAGTTTTCTCATCCAGAAAATGGGGTCATTTTCCCACCACCTAGGGTCATTGTAAGAAATAAATGCCACAGGTAAAGCCCTCAGCACTCATCATGGCACACTGTAGCCGTGGTCAACAAATGGCCCTGCCCTTTTGGTCCCTGCCCCTTTGCCTCTCTGGGCCTGCATTTCTCTGACTGTCTCCCTTCCTGTCTTCTCCCTCCTTGTCTTTGTCTCAGCGTCTCTCTCTTTCCTTCATAATCTCTGTTTAACCAACCCTGTATTTTGACCAGGCCTCTGGTGAGAGAAGAAGGGAGATGGGTGGGTGTTGGGGTCCCTGGGGTTACACACAGCAGGGGTCACAGGAGCCATCTCAAAGTGGCTTTGTCCTCAACCGGAGGAAAATCCCAGCCAGCGTGGCAGTCCCAGCACTGGATAATTACTGCCCCCAGTGCTCCCAGCTGCAGCTCCACTCCCTTCTCTTCCTGTCCTCTGAAGTCCCCAGCCCCTCCCGGGGGTGGAGCAACCACCCCCATCCTTCTCTGGCCTTAGGTTCAGAGACACAGGGAGGAGGTAGCCCAGCCCTCAAGGCAATCAAGCAACCAGAAGAGGGAAGGGCTGCCTGTATTCCCTTGTGTTTGTATGGTGTGTACGTGTGTGTGCATGAATGCACACATGTGCCTGGCTGCCTGGCTGTCTTTTTCCCTGTGGGTCAGGTTTTTTTATACCTTCACGTTCTTGTTTGTTTGTCCTTGTGTGTTTGAGTGTGTCTGTATATCCATGTGTGTCTTTGAGTCTGTATGTGTTGTATGTTCCCGTATGCCTAGGTGTGTGTCCCCTCGGCTCTGTCTAAGCCCCTGGAGGTTTCTAGATATGTCTTTGTATGTAGATGCTGTGTATGTGTGTGTGTCTCTGTGCTGTAGTCCATCTCTGTATACTCCTGAATATCTTGGCGGTGGTGGTCAATATGTGCGGGGGGACAGTGCCTGCCTGTCTTTTGGCCTTTCCCGACCCTTCCTGCTATGGAAACTTCTTGCAAGTCCAGGCTATTTGTTCACTGTGCCCCCAGACACACCGTTCACCTCCCCATGTCCAGTGTCCACACTTTTGCTAACTTTTCTTCCCTTGCCTGCGGGACCATGCTCAGTCAGTCCATATCTGTAAAAACACACCCATCCTGAACAGCTCAATTCAAAAACCACCTCCTGTAGAAAGTCCTTTCCCCATCCCCCAATGTGATTCCCACCCCACCCCACCCCCGCCAACTCAGCAAAGATTGACTGAGGATGTGCTCCGTGACTCTGGGCGCAGGCAGACTTGGGATCAAGTCTCAGCTCACCCACTTTTAGCTGTGTATCCCCAGGCCATTGATTTTGCTTCTCTGTGCCTCAGTTTCATTAGCCGTACAATGGAGCTAAGAGCGCACAGGCTTGTCAGCAGGATGCCGTACAGGAAAGCATCAACACAATGCCTGGCACAGAGTAGGTGCTCAACAAACAGTTGAATCCCCATACCTTATATTCTCCATTAAAAAGTGAACACCTTAAGTTCCAGAGAGTTCTGAAAGTTCTTGTAATCCCCTGCTCTCTTCTCCAGGTGTCCTGCCCAGGGCAGACCATGAAATGGACCAGATAGAACAAAAGGCAGATTCTAGTTCAGGAAACTGCTGAGAAGTATTGCATGAGCTACCTCCCTGGGCCTTCTCTGATCCAGAGGAGACTGTGTCTTCCAGGGGTTGGAAGAGGGGGCCTCCAAGGCTGCCACCCAAGAGGTACAGCCCATAAGATAGGACAGGAGGTAAATGGCAGAGGTGGAAAGGGCTTTAAGGGCCATGTAATTAAGATATTGCAAAATAGTGGCCTACAAGTGGCATTTGACTCACATGTTTCATTGGGTCTATTCACTGTTTTTTTTTAGATTGGGGGATTTCACATTAAACTCTGGATTTCTCATTCTCTCAAAGTATTGAAAGATCTGAAAATAAATACAGGGCCCTGTTACTTCAGTGCAACAATTAGATGGGGGGGGGGAGCTGCAGTGCATATTTTAGGAGAGGCATGTGCTCTCCAGTTGACCCTAATCCTCACCGTTCCCTCTTGCCTTACTGTCCCATTTGACAGAAGGGTCCTCACTTTACAAAAGGGTCCACACTCTACAGAAACACCCCTGATTTTACAGAAGGTGTCTCGCTTTGCAAAAATGAGTTCCTCCATTTTATAAAACACTTTTCTATTTTGTCAAGGAGTCTTCTATTTACAAACAGGTCACCCATTTTACAAAAGGGCCTTTATAGAACTCTTCCTCACTTTATAGACTGTCCCCCTGCTTTGAAGAAAGTGCCTGCATTTTGTAGAAACTTCTACCCTTCACAGAAGGCACCTTCTCTTTATCAAAGAGACCTTCGTCTTAAAGAAAATTTCTCCATTTTGCAGAAGGGAACACTCTGGGCAGCTCCTTACTGGCCAGAATGGCTCCCACTTTCCAAAAAGTGCCTTCACTCTATAGAAGGCAGCACTCTATTTTTCTGCAGAGTCCTTATGTTTCAGAAGACTGGTCTGCTTCAGGGAAGGAACCCTCCAGCTACCCACAGGGTACCCCTGCACTTTTCAAACTTGACAGAGCTTGGTGTCTGAACTTTTAGAGAACATCTGCCAGGTCAACAAGGTCTGGGAGCAGTCTGGCCACAAAGGTGTAATGGTGCAGCTGGACTGGACCTCATGTTCAAAGGGTAGATGGGAAGAGGTGGAGGTGCTATGCCTTTATCGCTTCTTTTCTTCATCAAGCTGAGGGACTCCCCTGCCCCCCATAGAGCTGGCTTCCCACAAGGCACTTTCTTATTTGCTGTTGTTCTTTCTTCTCCACACCCTCTGTTCCCTTTCCCCAACCCCACCCCACCCCCAGGAATTCCAGCAGTCCCTGGGGCCTACCTCTCAGCCTGAAGAGGCAGAGATCTGGGCATGCACTGGGGATCGGGAAGCCTGAGTGCTGGGACGGGCTTCATCCCACATTAGCAGCTCACCATTTCCTCACACTGAGGAGGAGCACATACATTCTCTTTATTTTGCAAATGGAGAAATTGGGGTCCAGAGCTGTGAAGTGACTCCCCAGATTCACTCAGGAAGTTAATGGCCTGGCTGAGGTCCAGTCTGAGGCCCTATTAGCTGCCTTGAGATTAAGCCAAGCCTACAGCTGGGAAAAAAAGAGAGGGGGTGCTTCTGGCTGGGGAGGGGAAAAGCGAGGAGCTGAAATTCCCAGAAAGAGCTGAGGGAGAAGCAAGGGCTGTTTCCTTTGGGAATGGGCCACCAGAGGAGTCCTTGTCCTCAAACCAAGTTACAGGGTAGACCTGCTCTGCCAATAAGCCCAGAAGCATGTGCTCAGGGGGCCTACCAAGCAGGGACTTGCAGCAACCAGAAACAATTTTGGGAATGATTTTGCTATTTCACTAACAATAAGGTGTCATGGGAAAATTCAAAATTTTGTTGTCTTTTTAACACTACTTTCACAATTTTGTATGGTTTATAGCTTGGACTGAATTTGAACAGGGGTCGGGGAGAAGGAGATGAGGCACCATTGTCTTTTCACTGCCACCTGACTCTAGTAGGAACTCCTCCCCAATGTGAGGAGCTGTCTCTGGACAGTGAGACTGCATTCAGTGTCCGTCTCTAGGTGGCTTGCTTGTGTGTCTCAGTGTCAATGGCTTCATGTTGTGTTGTGGCCTGTGGGTTTACATGTCTGTGTGAGTGTATCTGTGTGAGTAGTTTCATGTCTTTGTGGATGTGCAGTTCTGCTGGCTTTCAAATTTAACCCACATTGCTCTGTGGATAGGGGGATCCTATGCCCTTTCCCTTCATTGTCTCATGTACTCCCCAAACCAGGGAGCTGTGATTACTACCCTATGTTCCAGACAAGGAAAGTGATGCTCAGATAGCTGGAGAGGCTTGCCCAGGGTCACACAGGTAGTAAGTACGGGTGTTGGGATTTAACTGCCATCTGTGTGACTCCCGAACCAGCAATTCCTAATGAAGGTGCTGCAACACCTTAACCCAGGCAGTGCAGTCAGCAACTGTGATCTCGCCATTCATCTTTGGAATAGCCAAGTACCACCAGTTTTTAATCATTGACTTTGTTTATGTTTCATTTTATGTTTTAATCCTCACCCAAGGATATGTTTATTGATTTTAGAGAGAGGAGGAGGGAGGGAGGGAGAAACATTGATATGAGAGAGAAACATCAATCAGTTGCCTCCACATGTGCCCCAACTGGGGATTTAACCTGAAACCTTTTGGTGTACAGGACAATGCTCCAACCAACTGAGCTACCCAGGGCTATTAACTTTATTTTTAAAAATATTTTATTTATTTATTTGTAGAGAGAGGGGAAAGGAAGGAGAAAGAGTGGGACAGAAACATATATGTGTGCTTGCCTCCCATGTGTCGCCTGCTGGGGACCTGGCCTACAACCCAGACATGTGCTCTGACTGGGAATCGAACTGGCGACCCTTTGCTTCATAGGCTCGTGCTCAGTGCCCTGAGCTACACCAGCCAGGGCATATTAACTTTATTTTTTAATAAATAAGACCAGAGTCAAGGTTATCCCTAAAATAAATGTCACCCTCGTGAGTATTCAGAAGCACACAGTGCAGGGTAATAGCATCGAGGCCACAGTTTGCCTGAGGCTTAAATGGACAAATGTCCAGGCAGCCCTGGCTCTGCTTCATTCACTTAAAGCCCTCATTTACTAGAGTTGCTGGAATTCACCCAAAAAAGTAGTGTTAGATTTGAATTTCAGATATAATTTTTAGTATAGCATAGTAAGTTTTTAGTATAAGTATACATGAGACATGCTTACACTAAAAAATTATTCATTGTTTTCCTGAAATTCAAATTTAACTGGGTAGCCTGTATTTTATCTGGCCAATCTGCGGCTGCTTCTCCCCCACCCTCCTGAGCTTCCCTAGGCCCTGATGTGCTGACGCTTTGCACTTACTGAGCCACACTAAGCTTCTGCTGAATGAGAGCCTCTTGTCTGAGATTGGGAGCTCACTGAAGGTCAGGGTCGAGATTGCCCTCTGGCCTGCTGAGGGCGTGTCAGAGTGGAAACATGCACCTCCACCCCACAGAAGTGCTGGGGACAGTGCCCCGGGTGTGCTTCCAGTGGAAGAGGAGAGATGCCCCTAGTGACAGTGGTGGTTGTGTGTATTACATCATTTGCCATTTAATCTTTTTTTTATTTTTCAGTTACAGTTGACATATATTATTATATCAGTTTCAGTGATTAGACATTACATAACTTACTAAGTGATCATCCCGATAAATCTCGTACCCATCTGACACCACACATACTATTAGAATATTATTGACTATATTTCCTATGCTGTGCTTTACGTCCCCATGACTATTTTGTAATTACCAATTTGTACTTCTTAATCCCTTCACCTTCTTTTTGACTTTATTTATTTTTATTTTTAGAGGGAGGAGAAGGGAGGAAGAAAGAGAGGGGGAGAAACATCAATGTGTGAGAGAAACATCGATCGGTTGCCTCCCACATGCCCCCAACTGGGGGCCTGGCCCATAACCCAGGCACGTGCCCTGACTGGGAATCAAATCAGCAATCTTTTGGTTCACAGGCTGGCACTCGATCCACTGAGCCACACCAGCCAGGGCTATTTGCCATTTTATTGTTTATATTTTTGATCTTTTTTTCTTCTTCTGTCAGGGTACGAACCCATACCTGCACCCTATGGCAGTGCTGGGGCAGTGCCCAGGGTGTGCGTCCCATGGATGATGGGAAATGCCCTAGTTGTAGTAGTGGCTGTGTGTGTATGCATTGTGCCAGGAGGTTCTCACTAAGTCTTCCAGGACTGCAGAGTTGGTGTATGTCTGGGTATATTTGCACAAAGTGTTATGAGGTTTGGTGGTGTGACTTTATGAGAGTGGGGCGGGATGGGGACTCTACTCCAGAGGGCACTGGGCACTCTGGTGACCCCAGTGGTGGGGGGCAGTCCTGGTGGAGGACATTGTCAGGCATGTAGATGTGTGCATGCTTATGTGTGAGAGAGAGAGAGACTTGTGGATTATCAGCCACAAAAAATGGGCTGGAGAAAACCAATGCAGGCCCTAGCTGGGTGGGAAGGAGATGGAGCAGTGGGGAGGGCTGTGGTATCTAGGGAGGGGAGGACCTCCCCAAGAGCTCCCAGAGAGCAGGGATGGGATGTTTATATTCCCCAGCACAGAGTCTACCAGGCTCAGAGCAGAGCTCAGAAATATTTGGGGGATTAAATGAACCCAAGGGAAACCAAAAAGTCCAGAAGGTCGTGAGGGGCCACAGAGGCCTAGCTGAGAAGTTCCTACTTTCCCCATGAGAGTGACAGAAGGTTTATTGTGCAGGTAAGTGGCATGACCTGAGCTGAAGGTTCAGGCCACCACCTGGAGGGAGCAAGACCTGGGGCTAAGGGCTCTACTGAGAGAAAACAGGGAAATGTAGGCAGAGGGACAGGAAGGGGGGGCACTGAAATAGAGGGAAGGATCTCGAACCTTCTTTACCTCAGTGGAGCCCCTCCTCATTCTTGGCCAGGCCTAGGCTCCTGAACAGGAGCCCTGTTGTTCATCTCCGTGGGAAGGCTTGGGGTCATTGCTCTTCCCAGCTGCACTGCAGCTCACCACTTTCTGAAACACTAAGGTCCACTCCTGCTTCTCCTGATTCCCCTTCTTTCCAGACTCCCCTTGGAGAACATGGTTAAGAAAGGAGTCCAGTCCAGGAACAATCTGCTGAAAGTCTGCCACTGACTTTACTGCAAGATCACGGGCAATACGTTACCCCTTTCTTTGTCTCCATCCCCTCATTAGAAATTGAGCTGAGAATCCCTGCCCCTGTCACACAGGGACCCAAGATATCCCAGATATATGAATTTCATTCCGCTTCCCATTCTGCAGGGCTGCTTGCACAGAGGCAGGAAGAAAGGTGAGGCAGGTCCACCTGTGGACTCCCAGGTGAGGTGGGTGAGGAGGGAACGGAGTTGGGCCCCAGCAGAGCCATTGTCACCCTATCCCCAGAATGAGCACTGAAGCAAAGGAAGAGAAGGCCCAGCTAGGGACCCTGCCACCCTGTATAGACTGGGTGGGGAGGACTTGTCCAGGGAGGCCTGCCTGCTCTGAGGCATGGAAACAGGGCCAGCTCAGCTGCCCCAGGCCTAAGGAGGCAAACAAGGAGCACCTGCGACCCCAGCACATATGTGTGTATCTCTGAGCAAGGTCTCTGCATGAAGGAGTGTCTGGCTTTACTCCCTGGATCGCTGGCCATGTCAGCTACTCTGTGTCTCTCATTTCTCTGGCCATGTGTCTCTCCAACTATGTTTCTGCATGTGCCACCCTCCAGGTGATTCATCCTCCTCAACCCCACACCCAGGGGGGAGGGCAGGGCAGGACCAGGCCAGGATGTGCTAAGCAGGGCAGAGTGAGCAGCCCAGCTAAGCTGAGAGGAACACCTCCACCCTCCCAGCCAGGGCCCTGCCTGCTCAGGTGGGAAAGGAAGTGAGGAAACTGCACCCAAAGCAAGGTACAGAGTGGGGGAAGAGGGCTCAATTTGGGGCCTGGGACACCTTGTTCCTTCAGGACTGGGAGGGAACCATGACCGAGACCCCTGAGGCCTGTCTGGCTAGAGTGTGGCCAATGTGGTGTCAGACTCAGGGAAGCTGCCAGAACCCTGGGGGTTGGGCTCCTTCTTTTTCTAGGACTAGGAGACTTAAATTTCCCTGCAACTCTTTTTTTTTTGCCTATGTGACCCTGTATGGTATTCGTGTGTGTGTTTAGTTGTGTTTTTTTTAAACACAAGATATCCCAGATATATGAATTTGTGTGTGTGTGTATAACTGAGCCCCTAAAAGCCAGGGTTATCAAGGACATGCTTGTTTTATGTGTATGACAGAGTAGTTATACCATGTGTCTATACCATCTGTTACATCTCTGTGTTTCTGATACATGGTAGTGTGTGACTTTGTGCTGAGGTTGTATCTGACATGGGATAATGACCCTGTATGGCTATAGTCTTTGTGACTGTGTGAACTGTTTACAGGTATGTGAACCTGGTACAATACTATGGCCCTGCAATTGTGAAACACAGTATAAGTGATACTGCATATCTTTGTGGGACTTAGTGGAACCATGTTTGAGGAGTATATAAGTGGGTATATGATGATAAATGGTTGGGTGATTGTTGTGTGAGAATGTTTGTGAAATGGTAGATTTGTATTGTGTGACTGTGTCTTCGCGACTGTACATTAACGTGGTTAGCAGTACATGTAACACCATGGGGCTGCATGATGATATGTGAGGTTATGACTGTGGGTCTTTCTGACTGTATAGGACCAGGTTTCCAGGAGCACGATGGCATGTGATTGAATATTCGAATGTATGTGGCTCTGCAATTGTGTAAAACACTAAATAACACCATGTGTTTCTGTGACTGAGTGGGCCCATTTGTTGCCTCTCATGTATGAGAGTGTATGTCACAGGGTAACACCCTCTGTGGCTATGAGAGGCCATGTGGCTGTGGCACAGCAAAACCAACACCGTGTGCAGGTGGGAGCTCTTGACTGCCACCAACTCTCTTGTCCTCAAACCTGTTTGCCTGCATCCTTCCCTACATGGAAGGCCTTTCATGGCTCCCTTTTGCCCACAGAATGGTCACCCTGATCCTCAGCCTGCCATCCAGGCCTTCCCCTCTCTACTCTGACCTCCATTGACTTCTTGATCATATCAGACCCCCCACAGCTTTCTGCCCAGCCCAGCCCACCCGAGCCTCACACTTCTTCACTGAGGGCATGTCATCCCTGGCAGGAGAGGGGGTCCCTTGCTGCAGCCAGACCATATCTTCTCTCCCAAGTGTGATTATCATCTCTCCCAGAACCAAAGACAGAGGTGGGTTCAGGGAGCCCACCGTGATACAAGAAGGACAGTGCAAAAAGGCCTCCCATTTTCTGAGTTTGTTGCTGTCTTAAAGCTGTTCATGTGACCTGAACTCTGGGTGTGTGTGTGTGTGTGTAGAGGAGAGTAGTTCAGATTAGTGAGAATGTGGGATTTTAAGAAGCAAAACTTTTGCTCATGAAATACAATTTTAATACTTGCCAGACATTCAGCTATATAAAATTGTTGACAAGGAAGTCCACAGAACCCCAAGGAAGTGTCCTCAGGACCCTAAGAAAAAGGGTAAAGAATGGTTTCGGCTCAGCATACCCACTTTATCTGTAGAAACAAGGCCTGTAAACACATAAGCAAACTATAGGGTATTCACTCCCAGCCCCCGCACCTGGTTAAACTCCCAAGTAAATAATGTCTAGTAACATACAAGGAATCAATGTACTGATCACAAAGAACTCTTGTCATGTTGTCAAAGGTCTTGTGTATTGATGAAAACTGCCAGCCACAGCCCTGGGCTTGACTCCTCATCCAAGGGCTGGGATAGGGGCTTCCCAGAAAGGCACTATGGCTAGAAAAGGGGCTCAGGGAAACGTGAGACGCCCCAAATACTTGTTAAGATGTGCTACTCTCCAGTCCCCTTTGCAGTAACATCCTTTGCTTCACACCAAGTTTCTCCCTTTCTGCAGGGCTGCACCAGGGAAACCGGATCCTGGTTAAAAGTTTGTCCCTTGACCCTGGCCAGAGCATTGAGCCTCATCCAGAAGGTCCCCAGAGGCTTCGCTCAGACCCCGGTCCCCCCACTGAAACCCCCAGCCAGCGTCCTTCACCACTGAAGCGGGCACCAGGCCCAAAGCCACAGGGTAAGTTGTTCCAGAGAGTGGCAGAGAAATGGCCCAGGTAAGGGGACAAAGGAAGGTAGAGATTGGCCAGTGGCAGAAGAGAAGGCATGTTAGAAGAATAGAAAGCACCAGGCAGGGTCTAGGGGCAGAAGGCTGTGGCTTGAAGCTAATGTATGCACACTGGACCTCACCTCAGGCCTGCTCTGTGCCTGCCTTGGGCAAAGGTACAGACTGGGAGTTTGTGGAAGAGCTTGTGGTTTGGTCATGACAGCCTCATCCAAATCCAGCTCATTGGGATCTCCTCTCCGTCTTTTTCCGGTCCATCTCCTCAGTGCCCCCGAAGCCCAGCTACCTGCAGATGCCCCGGATGCCCCCTCCACCTGAGCCCATCCCCCCTCCACCATCACGCCCGCTGCCTGCAGATCCCCGAGTGGCCAAGGGCCTGGCTCCCAGGGCAGAGGCCAGCCCCAGTTCAGCCGCAGTATCCTCACTGATCGAGAAATTTGAAAGGTGAGTCTGGTCCCTAGGGGTGAGGGTGGACCTGGGATAGGAAGGACAGTTGTAAGACAGACCTCAGTCAAGCTCACACCCTGCCTCCATGTGTGTCCACCACCTACCTCAGAGAGCCTGTGATTGTCGCCTCGGATAGGCCGCCAGCTCCTGGCCCCAGCCCAGGTCCCACAGAGCCAGCCATGTTGCCACAGCCACCTCTACAGCCACCAGCACCCCAGCTCCCCGAGGGTGAGGCTTCCCGCTGCCTGTTCCTGCTGGCTCCTGGGCCCCGGGACGGCGAGAAGGTGCCCAACCGAGACAGCGGCATTGACAGCATCAGCTCACCATCTAACAGTGAGGAGACCTGCTTCGTCAGTGAGGATGGGCCCCCCAGCCACAGCCTCTGCCCTGGGCCCCCTGCCCTGGCCAGTGTCCCTGTTGCTTTGGCTGACCCCCACCGGCCCAGCTCCCAGGAGGTTGATAGTGACCTGGAGGAGGAAGACGACGAGGAGGAGGATGAGAAGGACAGAGAAATCCCAGTGCCCCTGATGGAGAGACAGGAGTCTGTGGAGGTACTGACCCATGTTCACTGAGTGGCAGGACTGTGTGGAGAAACCAGGAGCCCGTCTGTTCTGCTTGGTTCTTCTCCTAGCTCAGTGCTTCTCAAAACACAGCATGTATCCACTGTGGACCTCAGGCTTCCCTGATCCCCTAGTACTAAATATGAGTAGTAAACCCCCGCACTCCCCATCACTGTGACTACCAAAGTGACCATGCACAGTTCCAAATGCCCACTTGGAAAATTGTTCTACGCTTATTGAAGAACCACTGACTGGGTCTCAGTTTTTCTACTTGAAGACGGGCATCCTGGTTGGGGATCTTTAAAGTCATGTTCTAGCTGCAAAATCCCGTGACTTAATAACTATGTGATGTTGGGCAAGTCTCTGCTCTCCCACCACAAGCCTCAGTTTCTTTATTTGTAAAATGGAAAGTCTCTCACATCCAGAGAGACTTCTCAACAGCTGGCCTCTGGAGGGACACAAGAGCTACAGTCCCCCGGAGAGTCCCCCTGAGGCTCTGGGGATAAAGGCTCTCAGCAGCAGGAACCTCTTTCTTGGCCCCAGCAGCCTAGCACTGCTTCCAAAGGCATCCTTCGGACATAGGCAGAAGTTAGGTCACAGCCAGAATGCCTGCTCCACCAGAACTCAGCTTAAATGTGGGGGCTAAGGCCAGGGTCTCAGCAAATATATTCTCAGTAAATAGGAAACTAGGCCAACAGGCAAATACATTTTTAGACTTTTGTGTCTTCCTTCCACTCCAGCTACTTAGCAAGCCTTCCCTGACAGTCAGCTGAGTGGGTGAAAAAATAACTAACATTTCTAGACTACTTAATCTGTAGTCTGCTATGTTTTATTTATATTAAATCATTTAATTGTCTCAATTACAAATGGACTTAGGCTCTATTATTATCTGAATATATAAAGGGACTTAAATACAGAACAGTTATATAATTTATGCAAGCTCATGAATGGGAGCACTAGGATGTGAATCCAGGAAGTCTGACTTTCCCACCCACACACCTAATCACTGCACTATGCTGACTGAATAGAGCAGATCGCTGGGTGAATGAGTGCCCTAGTGAAGGAGTGCACGGCATCCGAATTGAGGGGTGGCTTTTATGATACACTGGAGAGTCAGGGATGAAGCTATGGGATTTATAGGCCTAGAAGTGGAAGGTAGGGTTATCTCTGAGAGGCATTAGACTTAGAGTAGCATTTGAACTGTTCTGAGAATTCTGGGGGCTTGGTTGAGTGTTAGGGGACAAGATAATGGATCACCTGGTGCCTCTTCTCCTTCCCAGCTGACCGTGCAACAGAAGGTGTTCCATATTGCCAATGAGCTCCTGCAAACTGAGAAGGCCTATGTTTCCAGGCTCCATCTCCTGGATCAGGTGACTAGCCCCTCAGGGGTCTCGAATCCCTAGTACCTTGTAGGTGGACACTAAGAAAGAAATGATAGGGCCTGAGCCCAACTCTACCATTGGAGCCAGAATCTAGAGGTGGTAAGGCTCCTCTCTGACATTGCCCCCTATCCTGTCCCCAAAGTCAATTTTCATTATGACCCCAAGTTTGATCTTTGTACTAACCCTCATTCCTAACCCTGGGAGGGTACACCAGCCTTGACTGCAACTCTGACCCAGACCCTGAATTTACCCCTATCTGTAAACCAGACCTTGAACCTCATTTTAACCTTGACTCCAAATTCACTAGAATCCCTAAGGAGAGGGAGTTTTGTCTGCATTCTTCACTGTCCGGCTCACAGTAAGCACTCAAAAATATTTGCTAAATGAACAGATCTAAGTCCATCCTTCTTTCTGGCCCTGAATCTAATTCTGACCTTAACCCTGATCCTGACTTGTCATTGTTCCAATGACTACCTCCAGGTTCTAACCTTGACAACCTGAAATCCAACCCCACATGCAAACCTAACTCCACTCCCTCTGTCCTCAGTCTCAAGACCATGCTGATCCCAAAGGTCTACAGAGCTGCTCCCAAACACTGCCCTCACCTGCAAGCGGCCCCTTCCCTAGCCAAGCCCCAGGCTCAGCTCCACTGAGCACTCCTGCCCTGCCCCACAGGTGTTCTGTGCCCGGCTGCTGGAAGAAGCTCGGAACCGCAGTTCTTTCCCAGCTGACGTTGTCCATGGCATCTTCTCTAACATCTGCTCCATCTATTGCTTCCACCAGCAATTTCTGCTGCCTGAGCTAGAGAAGCGCATGGAAGAATGGTGAGGGGCCCCATATCTAAGCTGCTCCCCTCCTATCCATTTGCCTGTCGAGCCCAGGCTAGATATGTGCACAAGTTCATTCCTGCCTGCCCTCTCCTCTCACCACCTGTTGCAAAAAGAATCAGGCCCAAGATCTGCCTTCTAGGCCCTCCCAAACTAAAAGGAAACACAAGCTAGGACTCAGAAAAGTATTACAGTATAGCAAAGCCCTTAAGAGTATGAGGTTAAGAGCCAAATTGGCTGGCTTCACATTCCAACTCTGTCACTTGTATGTTTGTAACATTAAGTTTCTTAAATTACTGTGCTTCAGTTTCTTCTCTATAAAATAAAGGTAGTAATAATAGCCTACTTTGTAGGGATGTTTTAAGGAATGAATTAGCTCATACATATAGAAAGCATAGAATAGTACCCAGTATATTAGTGCTCCATGAATGTCAGCTGTTTTTTTTTTTTTATCAGTGCTATGATAGCTCAGAATTGGAGGCTGTGGGAATCCAGACAAATGGACTAAACTTAAAGGATCCAGGGAAGAGGTGATGCCTGAGCTTAGGCCTCAGGTAGACATGCAGGGGTGATAGGCAGTCTCCCAGCCTCCAAGCTGTCTTCTTCAATCCATCCTATAGAGTCCACACCACCTGCCAGAATGGTCTTTCTGAACAATAGTCAGACCATGTCATTTCCTGCTTAAAATTATCTCTCCACTCTCCACACCCATAAGATAAAGTATGTCCCCCTCACCAGACTGTGACCAGAGAGGGCTGGCATGAAGCCAATTCCTGCAATTTTCCAACTGACTGTGACCATTGAAGGCTGGTCCAGGCACAGTCCTGCGTGTCCTCTAGCTGATTGAGACTCCTGTGGAGTGCAGCCAGGACTGGTCACTTTGCCTTCTGTACCAGACTGTTAACCCTCTCAAGTGTTCCACTAAGTGTGACTCATTTGTGTCCCCAGAATCACCCAACACAGGACTGGGTACAGAATCAGAATATGGCCCTGGCCAGGTGGTTCAGTTGGTTGGAGTATCATTCCATACACCAGAAGATTGCAGGTTCAATCCCCAGTCAGAGCATATACAAGATGCAACCAATTGATGTTTCTCTCTCACATGAATATTTCTCTCTCTCATTCTCTCTCACCCTTCCCCTCTCTCTCTCTCTAAGATCAATAAACATATCCTTGGGTGAAGATTTAAAAATCAATCAATCAGTGTTTGAAGTAGTAGTCTTTGCAATTAGATCAGCACAGGTATCCTAAGAAGTATTACTCCTAGTGCTTGAGCAGGGCAGAGTCGGGGTAGGTGGCAGCCTAGGCAATAGTTTCTGGTCAGGCAGAGCTTCTTGGCCTAATTGGCTGGTAATATAAGCAGAATTTCCTAAGAAGTAGACTGGTGGAGAGGTAGATTTCCAGGACTAAGAGACCCTATAGGTCTCTGCCTGGGGCTGGAGATCTGTGGGGTTGGAGGGGGGCTAGGGGACAAGGATCAACAGAACCGTGTCAGCCCCTGCTTCCACCCCAGGGACCGCTACCCACGCATTGGAGACATCCTGCAAAAGTTGGCACCCTTCCTCAAGATGTATGGCGAATATGTGAAAAACTTTGACCGGGCTGTGGAGCTGGTCAACACCTGGACAGAGCGCTCCACCCAGTTTAAAGTGATCATCCATGAGGTGCAGGTAAGTGGCAAAGATTGTAGACTGGGGAGGAGAGGTCTTCAGGGACCCAGTGTGGGTTTCTGTGGCCAGACCTGAGCCCCTCTGCCTCTGCCTGTCACAGAAGGAGGAAGCCTGTGGGAACCTGACATTGCAGCACCATATGCTGGAGCCCGTACAGCGCATCCCACGCTATGAGCTGCTTCTCAAGGACTATCTATTAAAGCTGCCCCATGGCTCGCCGGACAGCAAGGACGCCCAAAGTGAGTGCACACACTTGGGCCCAGCCCCACACCAAGACTTATTTCACAGGGTCAGCCTTCTATTACACATAATTGAAATCCCAGAATAGGATCTGCAGACCAAAAGGCCCACATTGAGGCTCTAGAATAAGACCCAAGGATAAACCTCCAGGTTGAGACCACTGCCTGATGACTCAGACAGAACATTCAGGAGTTCCCCAGTCTGAAGTTTCCAAATGGAATGCCATGAGTTTGAGGGGCATGCCCAGAATGATCCCATAAAGGGAGCTACCTGTTTCCTAGGCCAAGACCCCAAGGCTGACCCTTAGACTTGTCCTCAAATAAAGTTGCCCCAAGCCCAAAGGGATTAAGCCACAAGGCAGAGAACCCAGACTGACCTCTCAGGTCAAGCCTTTTTGACCAAATCTCTACACCTAAGCTCCCCAGAAAGAGATTTATCTTACTGAGCCCCTGATTTTTCATCCTCCACATTTAGAACTCCATTTCATAACTGACAGCCTCTGCCTAGAATGAACCCGTCAAAAGAAACTCCAAGTCTAATCAAGGCCCCACAGAATCACCTCTCCAGAACTGAGTACCCCAGACTGGATTTAATATTTTCTGGCTCCAAGATATAGATATCTAGGCTGAGATACCACCTCCCCACACTTAACCACTAGAAAACTGTTTAATTCTGATTCCTCCAGTGTAAAACCCACCCTCCAGTGTCACACCCCAAAAACTGCTCCCCCGAGTCTCCCCAACTTTCTCACCCAGACTTTTATTTCAATTTATTCCTTCCTTACCATAACAATTATGTATTGAGCACCTCTATGTTCTGTGCATTGTCTTAGGCACAGGGGAAATGAAGATGAACAAGGCAGAGAAGGCCCTTGATCTCAGAGAGTGTATATTCTAGTCAGAAAGATAGACAATAAACAAAAGTACAGCAGGTCCTCGAATAATGGCATTTCCTTCGATGTCATTTCATTAGAATGCTGATGAGATGCCACAGGAATTCAACTGTTGCCTATGTCAATTAGCCTATGGTAAAACTGGCTTCATTATACATCACTTCTCTAGAGTTCCAAGAACCAATTGATGACCTTGAGGACTCACTGTAATAAATACACAGGAAAATATTAGATAGGTGCTATGTGTAATTCAGTGAATGAGAGGGTGAGGTAACTGACTGGGGGGGCCTACTCTAGATTGGGTGACCTCTCTGAAGAGAAGATATTTGAATCAAACCTGAATAACAAGAAGTGAGCCACATGTCAATTGGGGAAGAGCACTGATTCGGGAGGAGCATATATCACGCAGAAGCAATAGCAGGTGCGGAGTTCCTTAGATGGAAGTTAGGGGAGGAGGTGGCAGCTTCTGTCTCTGGACCAACAAGAGGGCCAGTGTAACACGAGCATGACAAGTGAGGATAGAAAGGTAGAAGTAGGATTGGAGAGTGAAACAAGACGTGGAAGGCAAAGATCAGTACATGGATTTTATTCTGAATGCAGAGGGTGGTCATTGATCAAGAGCAAGAGAGGGAGCCAAGACGCTACAGTTAGAGGCCTTTTTGCAAAAATTTAAGTAAGAAAAATTGGCCAAGAATAGGATGGTAGTAGTGAAAGTGGTAAGAAATGGTTAGATTCAAGATCTATTATACAGTTGACACTTGAACAATGCCAGATTAGGGGCACTGACCCTGATGTAGTCAGAAATCCACATATAACTTTTGACTCTCCAAACACTTAATAACAAATAACCGACTGTCAACTGGAAGCCTTACTGATAGATAGCATATGATAGTTGATTTACACATGTTGTATGTATTACATACAGTATTTTTACAATAAAGTAAGCTAGAGGAAAGAAAATGTCATTAAGAAACACATAAGAAAGAGAAAATGCATTGATAGATTTTATTGAATAAAATCTATGTGTAAGCGTACCCACACAGTTCAGACCCCTGTCTGAACTGCATTTGGGAGTAGCACCAAAAGAACTAGTGTGGAATGGGTGTGGGCTCGGGAGAAAGAGTCAAGAATGACTTGCAAATTTTTTGGCTGGTGGTAATAGTTCCTAAGATGCACTTAGGAGTTTGATTTTGGACTTGTTCAAAGTGAACTGCCAGTTAAATTCATGCCAAAGATGAGCATACAATCCCAGGGAGAGAGATCTGGGTGTCATTGGCACATAGACAGTATGCAAAGCCTTAAGGCTGAACGCTGTCACCAAGGGAATGAGTGCACATGGAGAAGACCGGGGCCAAGGACAAAGCTGAGGGAGGTAAAATTGGAAAAAGAGACTTAGAAAGGAGCCGCCCTAAAGGTAGGAGGAAAACTAGGAAAGTGTGGGGTCCTCGAAGCAACAAGAGTTGGAAGCAGACAGTTAGCTGTGTACACTTCCCAAAGTGAGCCCTCTCCACACCACCAGATGGGGCACTCTCCTACTAAGCCTGGACCTCTAGAAAGAAATAGAAACCTAAAGTGTTTGATAGCTAAGCTCCACAAACGTCTGCAGACTAAGTACAATATATTCCTCTCCACGAATGAGAGCCCCCACTGAGGTGCCAGGATGAACTACATATCCTGAATCTTTGAAAAAAGCTTTCCACCCTGATTCCTAATGGACAGACATCTCTAACCCCAGCCTCAGGCTGAACCAGTCTGAGGTCCCAGTTATAGATTCCCCCACACTGGTTTTCCCAAACTGAGATCCCCAGACTAGGGTCCCCAGTTAGAGCCCTCAGTCTGACGTCCCAGAGTGAGATTCCCCCAAAAGAGCCTCCCAGCCTGATCTCCTTGGCCACCATTCTTTCCGTAGATGGGTATTGCCAAAACGAGCACCCAAGATTAACCCTTCCATGTACTGTCCCTCAGACTGACGCTTCTAGCCTGAGCCCAAAAGACTTACACTCAAGACCCATACCACAGACTCAGACCACTGAGCCCCAGAGAGAACCCTGGAATTGAGCTGCCTAGACTGAGCTCCACACAGAAACTCCAGACTGTTTTCCTTAGCCCAAGTCCCGCAAATTAGGCTATCCATGCTAAGCTCCAAGTCTGATCTTCTCAGACTCAGCTCCAAGACTGACTTCCCCCAGACAAAGCCCCCCATTTTCTACCTCCCAGACTTAGATTTATGGATTGAGATTTGCAGGGTGAGCCTAGCAAATCGAGGTCTCTAGGCTGGGCCCCATACTGAGAACCTAGGATACCTCACTGCCACTAGGATCCCCACAAGAAGCTTCCCGTCTCATTTCTCCACTCTGAGCCCATGAAATCTACAGAATCACATATCCACATTGAGGTTCCAGGACTGAGTTCTGCAATTTTACTTCCATATAGAATCCCTAGCATGATATTTCCAGACTGAAACGCTCTAAATGAGCTCCTTGGATTGGACCCCTAAAGTGAGCTGCCAGTGTAGTTCCCTAGACTGAGCCCCAGGTTGAGTCCCCTTTTCCATCTGTGTGTCCCTGGGTGAGCCTCTCAGTCTCTCAGCTTCAGTTTTCCGGTACAGTGGTGATGATAATGACACCTACCCCGAAGAGTTGTCGAGAGTAAAGGACATCATCCAGGTAAAGCTTTTGGCACAATGTCTGGCACATGGTAAAGGCTCAAAAATGTTAGCTGTTTTTACTACTGAGTGCCCTGGCTGATACCCATCATACTAAGTACCCCTAAAATCAGTCCCCAGATTGAGTTCACCAGATCTAGGTTCCTGTTTTATACCAATCTCATCCCTACCTGTGTCCCTAGAAGGAACCTCATAGCGTGAGCATGGCTGACTGAGCTCCCCACATGGAGCGCAGAGGTAAGTGCCTCCCCTAAGAACTTCCCAGTCTAGTTTTCTGAGCGTCACAGAATGAGAGTCACCCCAATATATGCTCACTAAGTTCCCCAGGCTAAGATCTTAAGCTGACCTCCCTATGTTTTCCCCTTAGACTAAAACCCTCAGGTGGAGCCCCAGAAAGTGCTTCCAGGTCTGAGCCCCACTAAATCATATCTCTGGTTCCCCAGACTGACTCCCCCACTTTCTACTTCTCAGACAATTCTTGAGCCTGGACCCTAGACTGGGCTCACCAAGCCAGGTCAGCTGGAACTCCTGGCCTGAGCTGCCTACCCTGAGCCCAAGATGGAACTCCAAATAAGGTCCCAGACTTCCAAGCCCAGATCAGGCACCACCAAAGCCCCCATAAGAAGCTCCTACACCAATCTCCCCAAACTATGCTCCTTAGCCTAAACCCCCAAATGAATTCCTGAACTGAGATCCCCACACTGAACCTCCAGAAAGAGCCTGCATGCACTGGAAATGCCGGTCTCTTTCCCACACAAGACATCTCCAGACAGAGTTCCCAATAGCAAAGCTTCCAGTCAGTCCAGCAGCCTGCACAGGCCTGAGCTCATATGCCCACTGCTTGCCAGAGCCTTCTCCTGTCCCCTTCCTTACCTCTACCACCCAGCATGCACTCTTCCCTGGGATGGAGGAGATGCAGAATGTATAGGAGAAAGGGCAACTGAGAGAGCAGCTCCAGCTCTGACCTCAACTCTGCCTCCCAGGTAAACAACCTAAGGCCACCACCTCTTCTCTCTGAATCTTAGTTTCCCCATAGGACAAACAGCACAATCACACGTATAGGGTTATTGTGAGGACTGAAAAAGCTAATTTATGCAAAACATCTGTTGGGGAGCCTTGGAGAGGGTAGTGGGACCTTGACTCTATCCTAGGGGCTCCTAGCCTACTTCAGGATACAAATGTGGACATAGAGACAAACAGTGAATGTGCAGTGTGACCAGTAGGACAGAAGGTGGAGCTAAAGGGAATGTGAGAATCCAGACAAGGTCATAACCCAGCCTGGGAATTCAGGGCAGACTTACTGGAGGAGGTGAGCTGAATCCAAAAGACTAAGTGGCAGTTGGCCAGGTGAGGCAAGACAGGACATGTTGAAAGGCAAGCAGAGACCACTGGAGAGGTCATCAGAAGCCAGATCAACCAAGGGCTTTAAATGCCAGACTGAAAGGCTGGGTCCTTATCCTGTAGGCATGGGGGAGCCATTGGCACGTATGAGTAGAGGCGTGACAGCCAGCCACATATAAGAAAGCTCTCTCTGGCAGCTAGGGTTGAGGAGGGGTTGGAGATTGGAGCCCAGCACCTGAAAGGCCTGATCTGGGAAAGAAGCCATGGATCTTTAGCACCAAGATTTGGTCATGGAGGGAGGGCCTCTTAGGAGAGCAAGACTTAGTTTGCCAACCATATGCACCCACTTGAGAAGCACCTGTGCTCCTCCATTACACATATTTTCTGCGTGAGAAAACCCAGCACTGTACAGACAAGAGTGAGGTGCAGTACAAGCTGGGTGCCGTACAGCTGGGCCTCAAGCATGGTGGGCAGGATTTATTGCTGTATGGAAATGTATAGGAATTTATGTCAATTTTTTTTCCCTGATAATACCTGGTTACTACAGAAAATATGGAAATTAAAGGAAAGATTAAAGAGGTAGGGGGAAAATCACCTGTGATACAAGCCCCCAGAGAATCAGCACAAGGAACATTTTGACATATTCTTGGTGTTTTTTAATAAAGTTTGTTTAGTAGACCATCATATGAATGCACATTACTTCATTTAGCTGAACCCCTACAGTTGGCCATTTCCATTTCCAGTTTGATACTGTTATAAACACTACTGCAACCAAAATGCATTTGTACCTAGAACATTTATTTTCTTAGTATAGTACTTATAATCAGAATTACTGAGACAGCCATGGCTGGCGTGGCTCAGTAGATTGAGCGCTGGCCTGCAAACAAAACAGTTGCCAGTTCAGTTCCCAGTCACAGCACATGCCTGGGTTGCAGGCCAGGTCCCTGGTGGGGTGCATGTGAGAGTCAACCACACATTGATGTTTCTCTCCCTCTCTTTCTCCCTCCCTTCTCCTCTCTCTAAGTAAATGAAATCTAAAAAAGAAGAATTACTGAGATAAAGAATAGGATCATCTTTTTGTTTCTTTGTATGACTTTCTTTCTTTTTTTTTAAAGATTTTATTTATTTATCTTTAGAGGGGAAGGGAAGGAGAGAGGGAGAGAAATATCAATGTATGGTTGCCTCTCATGCATCCGCTGCCGGGAACCGGGAACCGGGAACTGGCCTGCAACCCAGGCATGTGCCCCGACTGGGAATCGAACCGCGATCGTGTGGTTCGCAGGCCCGCGCTCATGTATGACTTTCTGATTATAAAAATAATACATGTTCTTTATAAAAAATGTGAAACACACAGAGAAATATAAAGACAATAAAAAAGACCCATAATCTCACCACCCAGAGATAACTTGTTAAAACATGGATATGTTTCCTTCCAAGTACATTTATAACTACTATTATTGTTATTTTTAATGGTAATAATAATCTCGTTAAGCGTGGGTTTTATTGGCTGCCATCTATTCTCTGTATTATGATTCTGCTATTGTGGCATTAATTGAGACAGTTTCTGATTTTTTTGTGCTGTTGCTATGGATATCTTTGCTTCCTGGAATGGAGAGGGTGTAGTGAGGCCAGGAGAGGTATTCAGAAAGCAAAGGTGCCCCCAAGAGCATCTCTGCTAGTCCTCTTTCCAACTTCCTTCCCGCTCTGCCTGCAGAGTCTCTGGAGCTGATAGCCACAGCAGCGGAACACTCTAATGCTGCCATCCGCAAAATGGTGAGTGACTCTCCTAGCCCTGCCCTTCCTTGGCCACCCACCTCTGTCCCGGAGAGCTTGCAACTTGTGAACATCTGAGAGGAGGCCAGCACCACAACCCTGCCTTTTGCTCACTGTCTCTTACCAGGAGCGAATGCACAAGCTGCTGAAAGTATATGAGCTGCTAGGGGGTGAGGAAGACATTGTCAGCCCAACTAAAGAGCTCATAAAAGAAGGCCACATCCTTAAGCTGTCGGCAAAGAATGGGACCACTCAAGACCGATACCTCATATTAGTAAGTGCCAGGTGTGGGGTTGTGGGTAGGCCATGCCCCCCACACGTGTTGCCCTGGTACGCACTCAAGACTATATGTCCTGGTACTAAGTCTTTCCTCCATTAACTTATTGTACTTTCACTATCTACACTAGGAATGTTTTTCCCTGTACTTTGCAGATGATGTAACTAAGACTGAGAGAGAAATGACTTCACCAAGGTCACCCAACTATGAAGTGACTCTCAAGCCTAGGCTCTTTCCTTGTGACCTTTGTGTTCTGTCTAGGCTGTTTTCTCCATCTGTCGCTTTGAGTCCCCAGTACTGAAGCTTCAGGGGTCTTATAAGAGAAGAGAGCTGGCCCACAGCCCTCCTGAGTCATCCGCACATACATTCCAAACCTTTTCCTTCCTAGTTCAATGACCGCCTCCTTTACTGCGTGCCCAGGCTGCGGCTCCTTGGCCAGAAGTTTAGCGTGCGGGCACGCATTGATGTAGATGGCATGGAGGTAAGCACCAGGAGGTGGGAAATGGGGACCCTAAGTGGGGCCTTGGGGCTGAGAGGTTATAACAAAAACCTTCTGACTTCACCCCAAGTCTGTACATGCATGTGTGCAGAGGATGAGGGCCCGTGGAACACAGTAGGCCTCACAAAGCCTCCTTTTCCCTCCATTCAGCTAAAGGAAAGCTCCAACCTCAATCTGCCTCGAACCTTCCTGGTGTCAGGAAAGCAGCGCTCTCTGGAGCTCCAGGCCAGGTACCTGCCCTTGCCTATCTACGGCTTTTCTTCAGATATTCTATGGTAGGGCCATGCACGTCAGGCTACCTCCCTGGGGGAGAGATTGTTCCAGGAAAGGTTTGGGCACCTTTCCCCAAAGATATAGGCTTGTTCTTCTGGTGGGTTTTATTAGAAGAGGGGGAAGATAGTAATCTGAACATGAATAACAACAACACAAATAGTTTATTGTACATTCAGAGATTTAAGAGAAATACCAAATGCAATGCTTGATCCATAATGTGAAGCTGGTCTGAGAAAAACATCCCTAAAAGATACTGGCAAGACAATAGGGAACATCTAAATGTGAAGTGAGCTTTAGCTATTGGGGAATTACTGCTGACTTCCTCGGGTGTGGTCATTGTATAGTGGTTATATAAGAGAATGGCCTTGTTTTCTTATGATGCATGCTGAGGAGTTAGTATCATATCTGTAACTTATCTTTAAATGATTTATCTACCAAAATACATACATATATACACATATACTTACATAAATATAAAATGTATATAAATAATATATATGAAGTAAACATAGCAAAATATTTGAAAGTTTTGCATCTAGCTCTGGCTGGTGTGACTCAGTGGGTTGAGCACCAGCCTGTAAACCAAAATGTCACTGGTTTGATTCCCAGTCAGGACACACGCCTGGGTTGCGGGCCAGGTCCCCCAGGAGGTGGTATGTGAGAGGCAACCAATTAATGTTTCTGTCAACACTGATGTTTCTCTCTCTCTCTCTCTGTTCCTCCCTTCTCCTTTCTCTAAAAAAAATAAATAAAATATTTTTTAAAAAAGAAAAGTTTGCATCTATATAGTGGGTATATATTTAATGTACTGTGCTATACTGTTTGCTTTTCTGTATGCTTGAAATTTTTTATAAGAAATAATTTTAAATAGTAACAAATTTAAAAGTAATACCCAACCATTTCATGAAGAGGCTTCTTTCTTATCTCTCCTCTACTTGGATGATTATAGTAGTAGCTCAAATTTGATGAAGACATACTTGCTCTTATGCCAGGCACTGTTTTAACTTAAACAATGTAAGTATAAATTGACTAGTTCAGTGTTGGAAAACAACCCTTGAAGTAGCTACTGTTACCATCTATCCCATTTTACAGATGAGGAAACTGAGGCACAGAAGAGTTATGTACCTTGCCCAAGATCCCACAGCTAGAAAGGAACAGAGCTGGGATTGGAACTCATGCTGCCTTCTGAGGGCCCAGGGGATAGGTATCAGTCATGGTCAGGGCTGGAGAATGGATGCACATGGCTAGATGACCTGTTTCTGATAGGCTGCAAGGAAATGAGAAATAAGAGTCAGGACCCTCACTGCTGGTACTATAGAGAGGCTAGAGAGAAACAAATGTGGGCTAGAGGGTATTTGAATCTCTGGGAGACAGAGCAGCCTGGAGGCCTGCAGCCAGGAAAGGGAGAACAAAGCCAACTGGCACATCTGGGGGAGGGCAGGTATGGGGCCTAGTATGGCCTAGGATAGTCTGAGTAATAAGCCACATGGCTGTGCAGATGATAGAGGGGGCTGCTGAGGGATGCTGGACCCAGATGGGTGCACTGAGCAGTGTAAGGTTTCCTCCTAGTGGCTGAAAAAAGGAATGGAGGGTTTGCTTTGCAATGGCTTTGACTGCCCTTAAAAAATATACAGGGTCCAGCAGAAGTAACGCCATTGAGTATGGTTGTAGGGTAATAATATGGGTGTGATCATTTATAGTTATAATTTGAACATTTCACCTAAAATGTCCTATGGTGTGCTTGAGTGTGATATTGTTATGTTACAGAATGACAGGCTTATGATTTTGTAATAAAAGTTTGCAATAAAAAAGGGGTGTTATTTGCGCTGGGCCCTGTATTTTGGTGAAAACTTTCAAATACAGAGAAAAGTAGAAATGCAACAAACACCCATACACCCACCACTTAGGCAATTGGTTCTCAACCTTGGTTACAACCTCAGCTGGGAGGCTTTTTAAAAACCTGCTGTTTGGCATCCACCCCTAGAGACCCTGATTTCATTTGTGTGGGGTGTAGTCTGAATATGGGAACTTTCTAAAGCTCCCCAGCTGATTTTAATGCATGCAACAGGGTTTAGAACCACAGACTTAGAAGTCACCAACTATTGACATTTGCCATGTATACCTTTTACTGAACCATTTTAAAGTAAATTATAGACATGAAACTTCACCCCTGTATATTCAATTTGCATTGCCAAAAATACTATTGTAGTTCTTAAAAATCAAAAGCAATATTTTCTACTGTGAAGAAATTATAGAATATAAGCAAAAAAGAACTTTTTGCAAAAGAATACCATCAGAATACAGTACAATTCCCTAGAAGTGTACTACCTAGAGAGAACCAGTGCCAATATGTTGGTACACCCTCTTTGAGGCTCTCCTCTCTTTACATATTTGTACATGTGTGCATGTGTATGTGTACATACACATAAACACAATGTCTTCCTTCCATATTTCATTTATGAAAAATTTCCAATACAGAAAAGTTTAAAGAATTGTACAGTGAACACCCATAAACCCACTGTATAGATTCTGCACGTGTTAATTAACATTGTGCTATAGTTACTTTATCACAAATCTATACTTTTATCCATACACCAGTCCGTCTGATTTTTTTTTAAATGCATTTCAAAGTCAGTTGCGGACATTGCTACATCTCACCCCGACCTATGTTGGTGTGTAAATCATTAACTGAAGTTCATCATTATTTGTTTTAAGTCCTCTCCTTTTCTTGAGGCAAAATTTTCAAACAGTGAAATAAATGCATAGGCCTTAAGTGTACCAAGGATGAGTTTTGACAAATGTAAACATATCACATATATATTTTTAAGCAAAAACAGAATGCTGTGTATTTTTATGTTTTCATTTAACATAAAGTTTCGTGCCTCATTCATGTTGTGCATTACGTACCATTCAGTAGTGATGTACCAATTTTGTTTTCTGATCCCCTGTTAGACACTTCGGCCACCTCCAATTTTTTGCTAGAATAAATAGCACTGCAGTGGACATACTTATAGTTAAATATTGCCTCACATCCTTAATTTTTCATGAAGTGGTTCTAAGGGTATATACCCTTATTTTCATAGTAGAAAAATACTTTTGATGTCTGAAGTGTGGATGTGGAGGGAGATAAGAAGAGTCCAGGAGGGAATCAGCCAAGAGGCTGGGTCCAATTCCTAGTGAGCATTTGATGGGGATGCAACCAGGGCAGAGGTCTTGGAAACTGCAGAGCAGACAGGAGTCGGGGAAGAAAGGCAAAGAAAAGGGGAAATTCACACTAATTGAGCACCTAGTGTACCAAGGATTATGCTGGGCACATGCAGGTCACCTCAATTATTGCTCAGAACGACCCAGACGAATAATTGTCATCTCCATTTTACAAGTGAAGAAAAATAAACTACCCTCCTTTCTCAAACTTGACATTCCAGCAAGAGGGAACTATTTTTGGTTTGTTGTATGTTCCATACTCTTATACACACCTCCCCTCTACCTTTCTAGCTGAAGCTTAGCATCTCCTTGAGGAAACTCTTGTGTACCAGCCCCCGCCCAAACTCCGGGCTGGGGCAGGTCTCCTCTTCTGGACTCCTCAGCCCAATTTTCACTCTGTCACAATACTGATACCCTTGTATTGTCCCTGTCTCTCCCCCAATCCCAGACCATGAGTTCCTTGAGGGGAGGGACCTCTCTGAGGCCCATGTTCCTAGCACCAAGTCTGGAAGGTATTAGAAACTATTGAATAATAAAGCGCAAACAGGTTAAATGATGTGCCTGAAAGGTCACATACGTTATAAGTGAAGGAGGAGAGGGTCAAACACGGGTCTGACTCCAAAACATTTGCTCTTTACCACTCCAATTGCTTTTGCTTGGCCTGCCTAACCCAACATGTTTTGTTTTTTTTTTTTTGCCCCCAAGGACTGAGGAGGAAAAGAAAGACTGGGTCCAGGTAACATCCAAGAAGGCTTTGTGGTAGGGGGCTGGAGGAGTATTAACAGGTCCTCCCAGGGGTTGGTGAACTGTCTCTTAAAACTCACATCTCACTGGTATGAGCCTGTACAAAAAACTGGACCATCCTCATTTTACATATAAGCTCACTGAGGTCCAGAGGTTGAGCAGAAACTCACAAATTCTTCCTTTAGAGAGCTGGCTCCTCTGAGCATAACCCCAGTGAGATAAGCCCAGACAGTGGCTAGGAAGGCCTTCTGCAGTTTTTCAGCCACTGATCCCCCTCCCCCATTTCACAAATATAAGAACTGAGCCTTCCCTGGTATGGCTAAGTTGATTGGACATCATGCTGCAAGAGGAAAGATTGTGGGTTCGATTCCCCATCAGGGCACATGCCTAGGTTGTGGGTCAATCCCTGGTCAGGGCACATACGGAAGGCAACCAATTGATGTTTCTCTTTCACATCGATATTTCTCTCCCTCTTTCTACCCCTACTTCCCCTCTCTCTCTAAAAAAAAAAAGAGAGAGAGACTTGCTCAAGGTTGTACAACTAGCAAGGAGCAAGTTTGTACTTGCTAGCAAGAACTAGCAAGGTTCTAGTTCTGTACCTAGAACCCAACTTTTCTTACTCTGGGCTAGGTCATAAGATAATGAGGTGAGGTTGGAAATGGGTGGGTTGTGAGGTGATCTGACCTCTCATTTCTTATATCTTCTCCCCAGGCCATCAACTCCACCCTTCTGAAGCATGAACAGACGCTGGAGACCTTCAAACTGTTGAACTCAACAAACAGGGAAGATGAAGACACACCCCCTCATTCTCCAGTAAGAGTCCTCATCCCCTCCCTCTACAATGGGCCTCCAAGTCCCCACCTTACCTTGAGATGCTCCTCTCCCCTTCCCAGAGACAGTGCGTGACTTCAAAAGCACAGTTTTCTGTTGGTAGGGCTGCAGAAAAATCACTGGAGAAATGGAGGCCCAGTAAGTAGAAGTGACTTGTCTTTAGTAGCACAATGACGTAGGGATAGAGGCAGGACTCAAAGACAGGTCTTCTCAATGTATCTGTTGCCTCCTAATGATAAACCAAGTCTTGGGGCAGGCACAAGGGTTGGCTGAACTTGATGGGGGAGTAGGTGTCTCTGACCCTGGGACCTGGCCTTCTCTCCAGAACGTGGATCTTGGGAAGCGGGCACCTACACCCATCCGAGAAAAGGAAGTCACCATGTGCATGCGCTGCCAGGAGCCCTTCAATTCCATTACCAAGCGCAGGCACCACTGCAAGGCCTGTGGGCACGTGAGTGTTGGGAGGCAGGGGCAGAGGTAGGGAGGGGATGGGCCGGCAGCCTGAAGGCCCACTTTGAGAGGGCACAGTCCAAGTGGGGAAGAGGCCATGAGTCAGCTGTGGGAATTGGTACACTGAAGGGGAAAGCCTTCTGGAATCAGGTATCTCTTGCCCACTTGCCACTCCAGGTGGTTTGTGGGAAGTGCTCCGAGTTCCGGGCCCGCCTTATCTATGACAACAACCGCTCCAACCGTGTGTGCACTGACTGCTACGTGGCCTTGCACGGGGTGCCTGGGAGTAGCCCAGCCTGCAGCCAGCATACACCCCAGCGCCGGAGGTCCATCTTGGAGGTAAGAGCCAGGCCTATGACCACTAACCCTCACACATCAACCAATGGACCCCAGCCACCCACCCAGTGTGACTGAGGCCTGGTTATCTCTGAAACCGTATGGTGCTATGTACATCCATGGAACACCCAGGCTTGGAGTGAGTAAAGTGAATGCAAGAGTGAGTGAGTGAATGAAAGCCAGTACTTTTTATTTAAGTGCTTTAGACATTTGATCTTCACAGTAACTAATCTACCCATGCAATTACTATTTTACAAATGAGGAAACTGAGGCCCAAGGAGGTTATTAACCCATGTTACACAGCCAGTGAGTGGCACAGCCTGCATGGTTTTTTTAAACAAATTATCTTTTCTTATTATAAAGTAGAATATGTGCACTGAAGAAAATTAGACAATATAAACAAAAATAATAAAAGCACCCTATTTCTTCTACCCACTAGATAACCACTAACACTTAGGCTTCCTATCTTTCTAGGCGCGTGCACATTTTGGTTTTGTTTCTTAACCAAATCGAGGTACTTATTTTATTTAATATTTAAAGAACCTTTACTCTGTGCCAGGCACTACTCTAAGCATTTTGCATCTATGAATTCATTTAGTCCTTACAACAGCTCTACATGCTTTCTTTCCAAGTCAATACATTTTCACCTAGAGCTGGGATTCTGAGCCAGTCTGTCTTACCCATCCCCCACCCCCTTAACCACAAGGCTAGGCTGCCTCTCACTGAGAATAGGGAATGGATATGTGACAAAAGGTGACAAAAAGGTGGCATATAAATACATAAATCACTTGAGGAATAAATGGACTGATAGAAGACTGCCTGACTGGCATTCAGGTGCCCCCACTGAGAGCTGCACACCCCTCCCACCTAACTAGAAGAGGTAGCAGCCATGGCCTGAGTGACTCGCTGGGGGACATTGGGCAAGTCAGTACTGCCACCTGAATTCAGCACCCTTACCTGAAGTATGGGCATAGCAATACCTACCCTGACAGGATATTGAAGCCCGGAGGAGCCAGGTTAGGCCTTCTATCATCATTGATGCCCCCTATGTCTCTGGTCACAGAAACAGGCTTCAGTGGCTGCAGAGAACAGCGTCATCTGCAGCTTCCTGCACTACATGGAGAAGGGAGGAAAAGGCTGGCACAAGGCATGGTTTGTGGTCCCTGAAAATGAACCCTTGGTGCTGTACATCTATGGAGCCCCTCAGGTGTGCATCCTACTCCTTTGGGTCCTTTCAGCCGCCTGGCGAAACCAGGCTAACCCCCTTTCCCTTCAGTCCTTGACTCCTCCTTGGCCTTGGCACATTGGGGGAGCCTAAGTGGAAATCAGAACCCCCACCCTTGTGAGATAAAGACTGGCTAGAAACAAGCATGGTGGGCCAAAGTACGTAGGGGAAAGTGGGGTGAGTTGCGGGAGTGATCTAGCTTCCTGGAGGAAGCAAATGCAGATGGGATGCTGCTAGATCCCATTTGAACAGGGTAAGCATGTAAATGGGGGTGACAGCCTAGGCAAAGGCCTGAAAACTTTGGTATACACTGAGACTAGCCCAGCTGTTTTGGAGTATCAGAGGAAATAGGTATTTGAGCCCAACCTGCATCCTAACCCCAGTTCTGACCTTTTCCTATTGCTGTCAGTGGAGGCTTAGAAAGTTCTTGAGCAGGTAAAGGAAAAGAGGGGGTTTAGCAGGTGAAAAACTGGTGAGAAGCCAAGCCCCAAGGTGACCCTGGCTCTGTTCTTCCACCCAGGATGTGAAAGCCCAGCGCAGCCTGCCCCTCATTGGCTTTGAGGTGGGACCTCCTGAGGCAGGGGAGCGGCCTGACAGACGGCACGTCTTCAAGATCACCCAGAGCCACCTGAGCTGGTACTTCAGTCCTGAGACAGAGGAGCTGCAGCGACGCTGGATGGCTGTGCTTGGCCGGGCGGGCCGTGGGGACACGTTCTGCCCAGGGCCCACACTGTCTGAGGACAGGGAGGTGGAAGAGGCACAGGTGGCAGCTTCAGGAGCCACTGCTGAACCCTCTGAAGGCCCCCAGACCCGAGATAAGACCTAGAGGGTTTGGGAAAAACTGGGGCCCCCTGCCCTACACTCTAGCTGCCCATGTCCGATGGGGGGCCCCAGCCCTCTCCCTCCCAGCTCAGTTAATACTTGAACTCCCATCATGGGCACTTGCAATCCCAAATGCTGGGTCTTGGGTTTTTTTAAATTCATCTTTTCACAAAACGTGGGCTTTTAAAAAAAAATATTCCTAGTGATGTTAAATTTTTGTAATCCCTGTCCCCAGGGAGGGGGTGGGAATTGTTGCTAGACCTGCCTGAATTAGGCCATTTTCCCCCATCCCCTCAATACCATGCAGATCCTGCCTTCACCCAACTCGCCCCAAAGTACCAGAGGCAGGACACCTGGAGTCAAGTGCCAGTTCTTCCACTGAGTTCATGGCCCTGGCCCACCCCTGCCCCTTCAGACAGTGTCTCCACATGTATGTTAGGTGGGGCAGTGACCGGATCCTTCCTGCCTCTCCATAGCTTACAGCTTCTACCCAGCCCCAAGGCTACCCATTATTTTATCGTCCAGACCCATGGCAGGGCCACCGGGCAGGACAGGGGAACAGGGGGGAGAACAATGGATACTTTTGGTTTTGTTTTTTAAAGAAAAATACAGTTTATTTCAGGCTTACGGAAACTTTCAGAGCACTCCTGTGCTCCACTTGTCTGTTTGTTTGTCCAAAGTCCCAGGCTGCTAGGGTGGGCCCCCAAACTGCTCCCTTGCTGAGTTCTGAACCTCAGATTCCAGAAAGATGACTCCAAGGATATTTATAACAGGTCAAGCAACAGATTAAACATTAAGGTATTATTTATTCAGGTCTTAGGCCTCATCCCTGGACTTCGATGGAATTGGATGAAGAGTTTGGAAAGAGGTTGGAGGAAACAAAAAGCAAAGCCCAGGGCACCTAAGCTCACCACCTTGCCAAAGTCTTAGAATCCCTGAAGGAACCCAGGGCTGGAGACTGGGCTGCAAGAAGCGAGTGTCCCTGGGAGGTTCCAGTTCCTTGACAGGGGTACAGAGCTGCTGCTGCTGCTGCTGCTCCTGCTGTGTGTGTGCAGCAGGGAAGTGAGAGGTGTCATAACTTTCATTCACATCATCAATGACTCTCTTTCCCTGCTGCATGTTCATCTCACTATTCCTGACCCAGCAAAAGTATTGGTTCTGCTGGTCCTTTCCCTTTATAAATCTACCTGCCTGCTCTCAAACAGCATTCAGCTTCTTCAGCCACAGCCACACCCATTCATCCTTCTATCTTCCCACTGACTGCACCCAAGGCACTGCGCTGGAAAAGCAGGCCTCATCATTCTTCATTCAGATGGTAACTCATGGCCCCAGGGGGTGTGGCTAACCAGGTCCTACCACCCCAAGACCAAAGACACTAGGGCTCTTCTTCCCCTGGAGGAAGCTTGACAGGGGAAGAGGGAGAGGGTGGAGATGGAATAACCAGTCCAAAGGCCCACAAGCCTTGAAAAAAATCTCAAAAACAACTAGCCAAATAAGGGCCCAAACCATTTCCAGACCCACTCATTTCTTTCTCCGGACAATGGTCCAACCATCCTCCACTATATCCTCTTCCTTAATAGTCTGGGAGTCTGGACCAGAGGATTCAGGCTGGGGGCAGACCCCATCGGCAGCTGCCCCATCATTCGTAGCTGTGACCTGGAGGAGAAAGAAAAAACAGAGCTAAATACAGCGCCTCCCAGCTGTGGCCAATGAGACTCAGGCTCCCCCAGCTTCACAAGAATTGGCTGTGTGACCTTAGAAAAGTTCCCTGCCCTCTCTAGATAATACAACCACTACCATCCCACCCCCATCACTTCCCTATGATACTAGCTGATCTCCCAGAAAATTGAAAATATCTGCATCTCCCCACCCAAGAGGCAACCCTTTTACCTCCATGTCCTCCACGCTGTCTGCATCCTCCTCTGTCTCTCTGGCTGTCGAAAGTGTGGTGGCTCTAACCCTGCACTTTCTTTGGGTTATGCTGGAAGCCATCTCCTTCAGAGCGGTCCCATCACCCCTCTGGAAGTGGTGGAACATGGTATTCAGCTGCTGGCTCACCTACCAAGAAAACATTCGGCCAGCTGGATTTTCTATAGAACCTACAACAGCCCATGTTTGCAGCAAGAGTGGGGAAGGGTTTGGATTTTTCCAGAGGAGAATGGGGCTCTTTTCTTCCCCAAGGGGTTCACTAACGAAGGAACCACCTATGAAGGGCTCAGGTAAAGGCCTGAAACACTGAAGGAGGGCCTCCAAGCAGGGAAGGCAATCCCAGTAAGGGGGGTGATGTTAACTAGAGCAGGGGTGAAAAAGTACCTGGCCTGACCTGCCCTTGGCATGCGGATGAGGAATAGACCTGGCTGAGAATAACGTCTGAAGAGAAAAGAGAAGAGGCAGGATTTGAAAGGCCTTGGAAGACTAGATTTCCCATTAGGCAATAGGGGATCATAAAAGGCTCCTATGCAAGACTTGAGAAAAGAACGGTTAGAGCCAAGAGTCTTAGCCTAAAAAAAAAAAAAATACTTGGGGAGAAGAAAGACTGCAGGCAAAGAGATCACAGTTGTGTCCATGACATGCTCACCTGGGGCAGACTCCCATCCTCCACAACTGTATCAAACTCGTTCGTCATGAGCTCCCCAAGGAAGTCCTCCACCTCATCTAGCTCCAAGTCAGCTGAGTAGGAAAGAATAAGGCCCTCTGGTCAAAGACCAGCCAACTTCATCATTCCTGCCTGCTACTCTCCAATACCTATGTACTGGTTCACATCTGGTTGGTAGGTAAGGATCCAAACAGTGAGCCTTTTATTCGCTGAAGTGCTCTGCATTTCCAGGTTTGAACATAAAGACCCTTTATAACTGTGGCTCCACAGATACAGAAGGCCACAGGTCAATGGCATAGGTAAGAAGAAATGGACATAAGCACTTATAATGATGAAATATCATAGCCTTGACATCAACATCCTATTGTGTGACTTTGGCTAAACCTCCCTCTCAGGGCTTCAGTTACCTTATGGGCCCATATTCCTTTTCTGAATTAAAAAAAATTGCTGAAGAATGTCTTCCACAAAGCTCCTCACTCTCTTCCCTCTGGGAGACCTCATCCACCCCCTTGGCATTCCCAACCACTCTAACCTAATATCCCCCAAATCAGTCTCCAAGCCAAGCTATGCTTTACCTGTCTCACAGGTGCCTATGACCCTCCATATCCAAAGTCAGACTCATTACCTTACCCTTAAAACCTACTTCTCATCCTGCAGGGTCCCTCTGTTCCATGAAAGGCACCTGATCAACATCTACCCAGGCACTCAGACCAGAAACCTGCCTCCTTTTCCTTCCCCCTCTACAACCAAACCATCTCCAAGTCCCTAATACACCCATTCTTTTCCATGACTATCACCACTGCCCTAGTTCAGGACATCATCATTTTCTACACAGAAACAGTCTCCTTATCAGTCTTTCCCTATCCAGTCCTTGCTCCACACTGATTACTATCTGAACCTTCTAGTCAGCAAATTCCATCCTATTACTCACCTTACAACCTGCCGATTAGTTTTTCTCACCTACTGCAGTGTTCATATTGTGCTTTTGGGAAGTAACTGTCCTGCTGGGTTTTAAAGGAATCTATCTAGAAAGCTAATGAGAAACAAGGGTAAACAGGCTTCTTTTCCATTCTTATCCTTATCCAAGCCTTTACTATTGTTAATGATTCTTGTGACTCTTGAGTAAGAGCTGAAGAAAAGTGCTTTTCTTACATAATTGACTGAAGAAGCTTTTTCCTCAATGAACATCTAACAGAACTACTCTCCCATACTATGCTGTTTGGTCAACACTCGCCTAACAGACAAAATCAAAAGCACTTAAGGCCTTCCACATCCTACCCTTTTCCAGGGGCCTCCCCTCCCCTCTGCTTCACTCTCTAGCACTCCTCTCCTCCACACACCCAAAAACATGTGCACACGCACACTTAACTCTAGTACTGAGCACCCTACCACTTTCCAAATATAATACATAATCTCCTCATACCACAGAACTTATTTGAGTGTTGCTCTCCCTGCCTCCCACAACTAGTTAACTCTTTCTTGTCCCTTCTAACTCAGCTCAGCCCTGGCTGGTGTGTCTCAGTGAATTGAGCACTGGCCTGCAAACCAAAGTTTGATTCCCAGTCAGGGCACCTGCCTTGGTTGTAGGCCAAGTCCCCTGGTTGCAGGCCAAGTCCCCAGTAGGGGGCGTGCAATAGGCAACCACACATTCATGTTTCTGTCCCTCTCTTTCTCCTCCCTTCCCCTCTCTAAAAATAAATAAAATCTTAAAGAAAAACTCAGATCAATCCCCACCTTCTCTAACAATCTCCAAGAGAAACCTCCCCCCAAGTCTTATGTTACCCAAGCACCCTGAGTTCCTCTTTATTGAACACCTACTGCCCTGTGTGTAAATGCCTGTTTACTTATATGGATCCCTCACTAGATTGTAATGTTCTTGAGAAAAAGGTCTTTGCCTAATGTCATCTCCAAGACTAAAAAACTGAATGAAGAATTTTGTAAAACTAATCCTATGCAAAAGGCCCTCTGCAGGGCCCCTTATTTCTCATATGATCCTCAAGACACAACATTATGTGTAGATCTCTGTTGCTTAAATACTCAAATGTATTTACTGAGCACTTAAAATGTGGCTAGGCCAAACTGAGATGTGTTAAAACTGTAAAATACCCAGCAGGGTTTTTAAAAAATATATCTTATTTATTTATTTTTAGAGAGGCACGGAGAGGGAAAGAAACATCAATGTGTGGTTGCCTCTCGTGCGCCCCCTACTGAGGGGGGGGGCTGGCCTGCAATCCACGCATGTGCCCAGACTGGGAATAGAACCGGTGACCCTTTGGTTCACAGGCCAGCGCTCAATCGACTGAACACCCAGCAGGCTTTGAAAATGTAATGCTAAAATGTACAACATATCATTAACAGTATTTTACACTGATTACATGTGGAAGTATTTTGGATATATTGAGTTGAACACCATTCATTTCACCTGCTTCTTTTTACTTTATGAAAGCTGGTGCAGAAAATTTTTAAGTAAAATTATGTGACTCGGGGATGGATCTTATATCCATTTTAGGAATTAAGGAAGTGAGTCTCAGGGAGATAAGACGACTTCTCAAGGGTGACACCTGCCCGAAAGGCATCTGACGTCAGGGTTCTGACTCCAAGGCCAGTACTCACTCCACCTAGCCCTCAGGGTACCAAACGACTACTGCTCTAGAGTAAATGCGGACTCTCCACAACGTGCCTTCTGCTCCAGCTCCCTCGCCGCCTCGTTTCCTAACCCTACCAACCCCACACACACCAAGTCGCAGCGCCCCACACTCACCATTACGGAAGAAATACTCCTCCACCGCACCTCCCAGCCACTCGGCCTTCTCCCGGCTGTGCACTCCCCCGAAACCATTCTCCACAGCGATCTGTGAACATAGGCCCAAGTGGACCATGTCAGCCCGAGAAAGAGCTCACTTGAGGTGACGTAGGAGTTCACCACTTGTGCCGCCGAGCCTCAAGCGCCAATCCCGGCCAATTCCTATTCTGTTCCAGGCCCTAACCATTCTTGGCCCAGGCCCCGGCCCGGGCCTCGGCCCCTCTCACCTGCAAGGCAGGCCAGGCCTCCAAGGCAGCGCGGACGCCAGCTCCGAAGAGGGCTCTCAAATCTTCTCCGGCGCCCGCCATCATCTGGCCGAGCTCCACGTGATGCCCAGGCAGACCAATCCCTCCTCAGCAAGGCCCAGGCACAATCGAAAACCGAGCCTGAGAACCCAGTCTTCTTTCCGCTGACCTGGCAGCAAGACTAGAGCAGCAGAAACATTGATCGGAGCAATGGATGACACCCACAAAGTTACTAGCGTGCAGTATATAAATCAAAGAAAGTCAGAAGTGGGCGACGAGTGCGTTCATAGGTTCTGAGCTCCTGGGTTCTAGGCCACACCGCGCAGAAAAGATGTGAGGAACTTATTAACAATACAGATGCCAGTCCCTGGGGCGGAAGAATCAACCCCAGAGAACGTAGCCTAAAAATATGCATTTAAAAAATCATCGTTACATCTGTAGAACACTACACCCCAAATAGCAAAATACACACTTTTCTGAAGTGCACAAGAACATTCTCCTGTTCAGACCATATGTTAAATCACAAAACAGGCCTCAAAAGAGTTAAAAGGATTGAAGTCAATCAAAAGATGTTTTCCAACCACAGTGGGGTGAAATTAGAAATCAACAACTGAAAGAAATTTGTGAAATTCACAAATATGTGGAAATTAACGCACTTCTAAACAACAAATGGGTCAAAGAAGAAAATTACAAGGGAAATTAGAAAACATCTCGAACTGAATGAAAACATGTTTAACACAGCACACCAAAATGTCTGAGGTGCAGCTAAAGCAATGTTTAGAGAGAATTTTATAGCTATAAATGCCCATTTGATAAATCATATTAGTAACTTAACCTTCTACTTTAGGAAACTAGAAAAAGAAGAACAAAGTAATCGCAAAGCAAGCAGAAAGAAGGAAATAAAGCTTGGAGAAGAAATAAATGGGATAGAAAATAGAAAAATAATAGAGAAACTCAATGAACCAAAAAGTTGATTATTTGGAAAGATGAACATAATCAACAAACTTTTAGGTAGATTGGCTAACTAAAAGGGGCAGGGGAGACTCAAATTATTGAAATCAGGAATGAAAAAGGTGACGTCACTACTGGCTAGTCAAAAAAGACCACATGGTGCCCTGACAGGTGTGGCTCAGTGGTTTGGGTGTTGTCCAGCAAATGTCTGGGTTGCCACCACTCCCCCAGTTGGGGGCATGTGAAAGGCAATTGATCACTGTTGGATCAATGTTTCTCACTCACATCAATGTTTCTCTCCCTCTCTTTCTCCCTTCTTTCTCCTCTCTCTAAAAATAAATGAATAAATAAGTAATGTTTTTTTAAAAAGACCACATTGTATAATCCATTTCTGCTAAATGTACATAATAGGCAAATCTATACACAGAAAATAGATTAATGGTTACTCAGGGCTTGGAGAGGAAGGAAATGGTATCTGACTCCGAATGGGTACAAGATTTCTTCTGGGGGTGATGAAAATGTTCTGAAATTACATGTGATGATGGTTGTTGTAGAGGCCGAGTTTTGCCCCCTTCAATTCGTCGTATGTTGAAGCCCTAACCCCGAATACCTCAGAATGTAGAACTATATGGCAATAGAGCCTTTAAAGAGATAATTAAGGTAAACTGAGCCCATATGGGTACATCCTGATCCAATATGACTGGTGTCCTTGTAAGAAGAGGAGATTAGGACACAGACACCAAGACACATGCCTGCATGGAGAGATGACCATGTAAACATGGAGAGAAGGTGAACATCTGGAAACCCAGGAGAGAAGCATCAGAAGAAACCAAACCTGCCAACACCTTGATCTCATACCTCTAGCTTCCAGACTTTAGAGAAAATAAATTTGTACTGTTAAAGCTACCAATCTGTAGTAGTTTGTTATAGCAGCCTTTGCAAACTAAAACAGTTGCACAACTCTGAGGATATACTAAAGACCATTGAATTGTTGAATCGTACACGTTACATGAGTGAAACTTATAAATAATATGTCAATAAAGCTGTTCTTTTAAATAGTTATGTATGTATGTATGTATGTATGTATGTATTTATTTCTACAGAGGGGAAGGGAGGGAGAAAGAGGAAAAGAAACATCAATGTGTGGTTGCCTTTCACATGGCCCCTACTGGGGACCTGGCCAGCAACTCAGACATGTGCCCCAGACTGAGAAGGGAACAAGTGACCCTTTGGTCCACAGGCTAGAGATCAATCCACTGAGCCACACTAACCAGGGCTCAATAAAGCTGTTCTTCTTCTTATTATTATTATTATTAATGTTTGAATACAGTTGTCTCCATTTTCCCACCACCACTTTCCCCCACCCTACCCACCCCCACCTCCCACCCTCAATCCTAAATATAACCAGAGCCCTGGCTGGTGTAGCTCAGTGGATTGAGCATGGGCCTAGGAACCAAACAACCACAGTTCGATTCCCAGTCAGGGCACATGCCTGGGTTACAGGCCAGTTCTCAGCAAGGGATGCACGAGAGGCGACCACACATTGGTATTTCTCTCCCTCTCTCCTTCCCTTCCCCTCTAAAGATAAATAAATAAAATTTTTAATAAATAAATATAACCAGCGACATTGAAATTAAGAATAAAGCTGTTCTTAGAAAAGTATTATAGATGACTTTCTCTCACAGCAAAGTTTGCAAACTTTGGACTAGACCATTGTTAATAAACCATACTGGATTATTCTGTGCCTGGCCCTGTGCTGAATGCTGTTGGGTCCTGCGGTTTGGTCAGATGTTCAAGAAGCTCCAAGTCTGGCATGCAAAACTTGTCCAAGGACCATAGAATATGATCAGTGCTTAAGGTGAACCTGTTTTGAAAGGCCTGAAGGAGATACAAATTTGCAAGCCCTATTTAGGGAAAATAGTACAGCCCTGGCTGGTGTGGCTCAGTGGATTGAGTGCTGGTCTGTGAACCAAAGGGATGCTGTGGTGATTCCCAGTCAGGGCACATGCCTGGGTTGCATGCTGTGTCCTCAATTGGGAACATGTGAGAAGCAACTGATTGACGTATCCCTCACACATCGATGTTTCTGTCCCTCTCTTTCTCCCTCCCTTCCTCCCTCCCCCAAAATAAATAAATAAAATATTTTTTTAAAAAAATAGTACAAATTTAAGTATGACAGTGAATATTGCTTCAGATTTACAAAAGAAATCTCAAAATTTATGAATTATAATTTTTAAGCTGACAAATGCCATGAACATCCTCAAATCCAGAAAAATAAAATATTTTTATTAATTACCTGATTCACCCCTCTACTAATGTTTTCATTTTTTGATACCCTCTTGTGATATGACAATTATTCAGTAATGAATATGACAAATAAATATGACATTTAGTAATAACATTTCCTAGAGAAAATAAAATGAATTCCATCCCATTCAGTTGATCAATTTTTTTATTACTGTATTTAGAAAAGCTTCAACTTTGCAACATGTTATTAGTAGTAATGTACATTTTAAGATTGGTGTCCAATTTGGGGAAATCTCTATCTAGTTTCTTTTACATGTGAGCTGTAAAATTTCCGGTTTTTAACTGTTCTTGTGCAGTGACAAATCTTAAATGTGCTTGACCTTTATAATGCTCAATAAAATAACCTGGGACTTGGAACTGGCCTGTGTTAAGTGTAAAGCACTGAAGCTTAAACTCTATTAGTTCTCCAGCTCTGTGCAATGCCATAGCAGAAAGGAGCACAGGAGCCCAGAGAGACCAGCAGAGGGGGTCCCTGAACCAGCGGTGGGGGTTGTGACAAGGCTCTCAGAGATGATGCCTAAAGTGATACAAAATTTGAATGAAATTTTGCCAGGAGATAGGGAGTTTCTGCATGAGGGTGAGGGTGTTCTAAAACAAAGAGTCCTTCATGCTGAAGAAATAATGTATACAAAGAATCAGAGGCAGGAAACTAAGCGGTGTGAAATGAACATTGTGAGCATTCCCAAACTGATAAACTCAGGAAGCGTAAACTACCCAGCTCCAGAGACTCATTCTGGCAGACACAGCAATTTAGATTGAGTTCAAAGAGGCCCAAATGAAGAAACTGAGATTAAGCACCTCTGCCTGAGTTCCTACGGTCTGAGGCCTTAAATTTACATGGAGATTAGATTCTGGTCTCCAGTTCCAAAGCGTGTAGGTTTTTTCCCCCACACTACCAGGCAATTCTCCAACATTCAACTGGGTATGTCCTACGATTCAACTCAATTCTGACACTATCTATCTGGAGATAGTATCAGATCCCATAGGTTAAGGGCTCAATCCTACAAGACTCACCCCTATACCCACACTTCATACGCCAATTGCAAATCCAGGTTGCCACCTGTGCTTCTGACCAACAGCTATGGATCAGAGATTTCAACTACCATCTCCTTGGATTCTATTAATTTGCCAGAGCGGCCCATAGCACTCAGAGAAACATTTTACTAGCAGTGGATCACAGGTTTGTTATAAAAGGATATAATGGGAACAGCCAGATGGAAGAGATACATAGGGCACGGTATGGAGAAGGTGTACATAGATTCCATGCTCTCCAAAAGTGTCAACTCTCCCCAAATTTCCACATGATTATCAACCTGAGAGCTCTCTAAACCCTGTCTTTTTGGATTTTTGTGGAGGCTTCATCATAGGCATAATTGAATAAATCATTAGCCATTGGTGATTGAACTCAATCTCCAACTTCTCTCCCCTCCCAGGAGGTCCAGGGATAAGACTGGAAGTTCCAACCCTCCAATCATATGGTTGGCTCCCAGCCCCCATCCTTAGGTTACCTAGGAATTTCCCAAAAGTCGCATCATTAGCATAACAAAAGACACCTTTCACCACTGTCATCACTTAGGAAATTCTAAAGGGGGATTAGGGGCTCTGTGCTAGAAAAGAGGTGGAAGACCAAATTCCAAATGCTTATACCTTATTATAAATCACAATATCACAGCAGGCCTGCTAGAAATCCCCACACATGGAGCCCCCTTTTGGGCTCCAACAAGCCAAGGCTTCTGAATGAAACCTGAGATAGCCTCGAGACAGAAATTCAGGCTGACTATACTAAGTGACAGAGTGTTTTACTTATTCTGTGCCTTGAACCCATCTTGCAATCTGATGAAGCCAATATATTTCTCCCCAGAATAATGTTTTTAAATGCATAAAATAAAATATAGGATTACAAAGGAAACCAATTATATTAAAATACAGTTGCGAAAATATTACAAAAGTGAATTGTAATATGTTTCTTTATTAATGCATTAAATACTATGATCAATTAACATGTTAAGTGACTACAGTACTGCAATTTCAAATTAATGATAAATGTAAACAATATTTTAAGATATCTGCTATGAAAAATATCCGTGTGTTGGTGATAAAGTCATAGCTACTGTTAATACTACTGTGGTGGGTTGCCTACATTCATTATTATTAAAAGAAATGTCAAATTTCATTGGAGGTTAGTGAAAATAAGATATAATTTTTTTGCATTCAAATACACACACAGTCAAATTGAATTCTATGCCTGACACTTTATAAGTCCATGTATCCCAGGTTAAGTACTTCTACTCTAGACCTTACTCTAAAGTGGACATTTCAGGCTAAATGAAGCCATCAGATGAAGATGACCAGATTGACATGTCAAAGACTGAGCCCCCAGTGTAAGTGTCCCAGAATGAACTTCTAGATTATCCATTTCACTGACACTCCGAGGAAGCTCCCACACTGAGCCCCTAGACTGAGTGCCCAAGACATTATGCCAAAAATGAATCCTTAGGCAGGCACCCAGAGAGGGGGTCCTTGACAATCCAGACTAAGGATGCCACACTGACTGCCCAAAATGATGACTCAAGGCTAATCCCAAAGATTGAGCTAGCCCCCTTACACTGAGGCTCCAAAATCTGGGCCCACAAACCCAAAGACCAGAATGAAGCACCAGACTGGCAATATAAAGGCTCATCTGACCCTGCACTGAGCCCCCAGATAGAACCCCAGGAATCAGGCTCCCAGACTGAACTCTCATATTGAAATACTAGAATGATCCCCCAGTTTGGGTATCCTATAAAGAGAATACCAAGAATAGGAATCTGTAGATTAAATTTACCAGAGGGTCCACACACTCAGAAATTGAACTGGATCTTTTAGAGTAAGCTTCTAGACCAAGGTACCCCCAATTGTGATCGTAAAACTGATTCTTACAAATTGAGTTTTTCTAACCTCTCAGACTCTCAACTGCTTGACTCTCAATTCATACCCAAGAATGAGTGCTCAGACTGGTATCACAGAATCAGGGGCTCAAGCCAAGACAAGGGGTTCAAGGCTGTCAGCCCCACACTCCATCCTTTCCTTCCTCCTCTGGAACAGAACTCGTATTTTTAGCTGGGTAGACCTAAGTCTAACTGAAAGACGGTATTTCCCAGTCTCCTTTGCAACTGGGTACAACCATATGATACAATCTTTGGCCAATGAGATTTAAATGGAAGAGAGGAGCAGTTCCTTGGAATTATTTTTACATAAAGAAATAAAGCCTTCTATCTTGTTTAAACCATCATAATTTGGTGGTTTTCTGTTACATGTAATCATATCTGATGCCAGCTGAATGGGCTGATGTTTGAGCCACAATGTTTCATCACTTTAAGCCTGAATCCTGATGCTGAGCACCTAACAATGAGTGATCCAGACAGAACTCCTGAGTAACAAATACAGTGAGATTAATCCCCAGTACTAAGATAGCAGTGCCTGAGCCCCTAGAAGGCAACCATAAAGTACATGGTCCAATTTCTAGACCGAACTCCCAAAATTATATTCTCAGAATGAACACTCTGCTAGAGCCCCCTGAACAAGCTCCCCAAACTGTGCACAAGGGACTGCATTTGCAGAATGAAGTTTCAGATCTCCGTACCGAGGGCATAATCTAAGCCTCCCCAAATGAAACTCATGTCGCCAACCTCACAATGAACCCCTGGAAGAAGCACCAGCTTGTCACCTCCAGAGTGAGCCCTTTGTGCCTAGTAAGACAGACACCCAGTTGGAGGTCCCAAGCTGAGTTCTCCAGAGTAAAGTTCCTAGCTGGAGCTCCCTGAAAGTGATCTACCAAATAGAGGTCCTGAAATTGAGTTCCTCGGGCTAAGGCTCCAGACTCACTTACCTGCAATGATAGCCATTGGTGATCTCCTCATTTTGTTCAGATTGAACCCAAATATAGGCTCCCAGAGGGAATGCCTAGACTAGGATTCCAAACTGATTCCTCAGATTGTAATATTTAGATCAAGCCCCTATACCAACACTGAGATTACCAGTGACAATTCTTTATCCTCATGAGAGGATATGTTTATTGGTTTTAGAGAGAGAGCAAGGGAGAAAGAGAGAAACATGATGTGACAGAAGTGAGAGAGAAACATTGATCAGTTATTTCCCATATGTGCCCCGAGGCGGGATTGAACCCACAATCTAGGTATGCACCCTGACTAGGAATCAAACCCACAACCTTTTGGTGCATAGAACGACGCTCCAACCAACTGAGCACCCAGAAAGGGCACCAGTGACAATTTTGAAACTGTTCTGAGCCCCGTGTTTCTGAGAAACAGCCATGGTCAAAAATCCTCTCGTCCTTTTGTGCTCTGAGAGAGGGCTAACTGCAAAAGACTTTCCTGATCCCACATATTCCAAGGTAAAACACAGCTCCTCCTTTCTTCATTCCCTCAGATAAGACCTGCCTCTATCTTTCCTTACCGTATCATAAGACTCCCAAATCATCTACCCTTGTCTACTTTCCTCCATAAAATCCCAGTTTCCCTTTTCTTTGAGACACTTCTCATTAGTGTACAATCTTTCTATTGCAATAGCTTGAGTAAAATCACCCCCTAAATTGTTTAATGCATTTTGTCTTTCAGACCAATCTCAGTCTTCTCATTGAGGTACATTGGTCTCAGATCTTCAGAGAAACTGCCTCAGTCCCTCATTTACCAAATATTGATGGAGTGCTGAATGCATGCCAGACACTGCACCAAGCACTAGAGTGCTAACAGAACAGAGAAAGGCTCTACTTTTACAGGGCCTACATTTGAGTCAGCATAACAGGAGAGAAAGAAACAGTTTTTTAAATAAATATTTTATTTATTTGTTTATTTATAGAGATAGTAGAAGAGAGGGAAAGAAACACCAATGTGTGGCTGCCTCTCGTGCACCCCCTACCAGTGAACTGGGCCTGCAACCCTGGCGCATGCCCTGACTGGGAATCAAACTGGCGACCCCTTGGTTTGCAGGCCATCATTCAACCTACTGAGCCACACCAGCCAGGGTCGGAACAGTTTTTAATAGGGCTACCAGGGAAAGTGCTCCTAAGGATATAACATTTAAGCTGTACTCATAAGGAGGAAATGGAGGGCCAGAGGGAAAAGGTTCCACACACAAATACCAGGGTAACAGAACTTATGAGAGGAAAAGAGCTACAAGAGATGATGTGTGTGACACAGACAAAGGCCTTATTAGTCATGTCAAGAAACTTGGATTTTATTTGAAATATAATGGAAAAGTTCTATGCAGGGGAATGAAATGACATGGTTCACTTTTTTGAAAAACCACTCTGGCTACTGTGTGGAAAAGGAAATATAGAGGGGCAAAAGTGGAAACAGAGAGACCATTTGGGAAGCTGTTATAATAGCTCAGACAAGAGACATGGTGGTTTGGCGTAGGTTAGTGATAGTGGAGACAGGGGAGTGTAAACAAAATATAAGATAAATTTTAGAGCTAAAATCAATAATACTCTGCAATAAATACTACTGACCATGTAAGAGGTGAGGGAAGGGGATGATTCTCAGCTTTCTGATCCAATAACTACTACAGAGAAATGTGGCAGGAAGACAGACTTGGGAGAAATACCAGGACTTCTGTTTTAGACACGTTCAATTTGAGATGACAGGGGGAGATTGGGTCTACAGGTTCAGAGAATGCCAAAATTTAGAGGTGAGCAAAGGAAAAATGAGAAGAAATAGACATGTTTCAAGAAGGGCTGGTTGATTGTGTCAGATGCTACTGAGAGGACAAGTTGGATGAGAAAAGAATAGAACCTGTCTGTTTGATTTGACAACATTAAGTTTTTGGTGACTTTGGCAAGATCAGGTTGCATGGAGTTGTGTGAAACTAGACTGAAGTTAGTTGAAAAGTGACTGGAAAGGGAAGTGGAGAAAGGAATGTGTAACCTATGTCTTGAGAAGTTTTGCTGGGAAAGGAACAGAAATAAACAGTAGCAGGAAGAACTCCTGGAATTCAAAGGAGTTAATGAAGATGGTAATTAATAAAACATATGCATGCACTGGCGGAAATAGCCCAAATGAGGAGACACTGGTGATGGAGGAGAGATGCGAGCAACTGAAGGAATGAAGTCCTTAAGCAGGTGGGAGGCGCCTAAAGCAGAATTAGAGGCGCTGGTCTTCAATGTGGGGAGGAACCATTTCTCCCTGTGATAAGTCACAAGAAGAGGAAATTGGGTGCCAAGACAATTGTAGATCTGATGGTGAGATAGGGAAATTCCCATTTGAATTCATCTATCTTCTTCTTTTCGATTGAATTTATTGAGTCCTAGCTTCTTAATGAAGGGTGACATGAGGTCATCAGCTGAAGGTGAGGAGAGAAGCTGAGATGTGGCAGGTTTGAGGAGAGAGGAGAAGGTATGAAATTAACTCTGAGAGTGTGGAAGTGAGCATAGCAGGATTACTATGCTATTAATGCCCATTTGAGGTCTGCAGTCAATAATTTATAGTGAAATCAGCCCTGGCTGGTGTAGCTCGGTGGATTGAGCACAGGCCTGCGAACCAGACGATCGCGGTTTGATTCCCAGTCAGGGCACATGCCTGGGTTGCAGGCCGGTTCCCAGCAGGGGCCAGTTCCCAGCAGGGGATGCACGAGAAGCAACCATACATTGATGTTTCTATTCCTCTCTCTTTCCCTTCCCCTCTAAAGATAAATAAATAAATAAAATTTATAGTGAAATCAATTGACTTGTGTGGTTTTTGGTTTTCTCTAATACCATTTAGCTGCTCTGATACACATGTGGAATAGGTGGGGCACTGTGACTCACCTGGGTTGTGCTTGGCCAGGTCAGTATAAATGTTGCTGGAAAGGAGACCCGGTCCTTAGTGGATCTACCTAAGGTTGGCTGGTAGCGTATGTGTTCTTGACTTCATGCAGGAAAGAATTCACAACACAAGTCCAGGTGACTATAAGGGTACGTTTATTAAAGCCGGAAAAGTGAAACAAGGAAGAGCTTAACATAGAAGCAGCAGCAGGAGGGCCTAAGCAGGGCTGCCTTGACTCTCTGGAAATGTTATAGGAAAGAAATGAGCCTTGGCTGAGCTGCTTTAGCTCACTAGAAGTCAGAGAAAAAGGGGGCCTTGGGGACAGGTTCAGGGGGGTTGCCCAGGACAAACTGCCACTACCAATTGCTGGCCTGATTACAAGCCTCGTGGGGTCCCCCAGAGTTTAGGAGATGCATGTCTGCACGGAGGGGGAAGGGAGGGGAGGGAGAGGGAGGACAAGAGCCAAGTCCTCCATCCCAAAAGCTTTTAAGGCAGGGTGTCAAACTCATTGTCAACGGAGGCCACATCAGCCACAATGTTGTCTTCAAAGGGCCAAATGTAATTTTAGGACCACATAAATGTTACTACTGCTTAACCAGTGGCAAGGAACCCAGAGCTGCCTCAGGGTAGAAACAAGGTGCAAGCCAGATAAAACAAGGTGGAAGGCCAGGATTCAGCCCGAGGGCCTAGTGTTTCACACCTTTGTTTTAAAGGGAGGAATTTTAGGGGAGGCCCCAGGGGAAAATCTCAATAGAGTATTCATCAGCCTTCCAGGTGTGTTCTCTCAGGGTCAGTCTCTGGTGATTTTTGTATGTCAGGGTTGGGGGAGTGATTACTCAGTGCAACTGGTTCCTAGGTTAGCAGAGCTTAGCCTTGGATGACTTGCCTGGTTTGGCTGCTTTTGGGAGCAGGATCCTCTTTCTTAGTTTTGCCCCCTGCCAGGCACTGGGGGCTTTCTACCCTGGTGACCATCTGCACCTGGCTGTAAATGGCTCTGCCAGCTTGTTTAGCTATCTGTCTCAGTTTCCCTGTTCCACTTGCCACAGCATTTTTCTAGCTTGTTAATGTCAGGGTGGGCGGGGTAGGACAAAGTGGCGGCTGAACTACAACCTGGAAAAGACAGCTGACGTCAAACCAGAAAGCCGAAAGGACAGGCTTTATCCGCCTAGCAACCTGACCCTGAGGAGAACCACCAATGATGTATTGCCACTTTGCTCGAAGGGGACCAATCCCCAGTCCCACAAACAGAGCCAACCAAAATAAAGCCCTGCCACATTCCCTGCTTGGGTGCGACTTCCCCGGCCCCACTCTTTGGACCGGGGAACCTCGCCCGGGCACACAAACCCCAATAAAGCTCTATGCTGCATAACTTTTTGGCTGATTGGCTTTCTTCCTCGGCAGAGCCTAAGAAAACCTTTCAGTTAATATCCTGCCTCATAAAGATGGGAGACGGAGCTGTATTAATTTTCTATACTATATAACAAATTACCACAAACTTAGAGGGTTAAAACAACTTGCATTTATTTTCTTGCAATTTCTATGAGAAGTATAGGAACAAATTAGCTGGGCATTTTCCTTCAGGCTCTCATCAGACTTACTACGTCTACTGGTGCTGCATTCTCATCAGTCTTTTTTTTTCCCCATTGATTTTAGAGAGAGAGGAAGGGAGAAAGAAAGAGAGTGAGAAATATCAATTTCTTGTACCACTTATTCATGCATTCATTGTTGATTCTTGTATGTGCCCTGACAGGGGATCGAACCCGCAATCTTGGCATATCAACAGGATGCTCTAACCAACAGAATCTACCTGGCCAGAGCTCATCAGAATCTTGACTAGGTAAAATAGATCCACTTCCAAGCTCACTCATGGATTGAAAGACTTCAACTCCTTAAGACTGTTGGACTGAGGTCCTCAGTTTCTTGCTAGCTTTCAGACAAGGATGGATCTCAGCTGCTAAAAGCCAAGTTCATTGTCACAGAGCCTGCTCCATAGGCTCTTTCACAAAATGGCAGTTTACTTCTTCCAAGCCAGCAAGGGAGAACCTCTCTAACTCTAGTATGCTAAGATGGACATATCATCTTAAAGAGAGTGACAGCTCATCACTCTTGTCATTTTCTCTTGGCTAGAAGAAAGTCACAGGTTCTACTCACAATTAAGGAGAAGGTATTACACAGGGCATGAACACAAGGTGCTGGGGATCACTGGCGGTCACTTTAGTTTCTGCCAGCTACAAGGGCTAGAATAGTAAGCATGTTAGCAAGGGAGTAATTATAATGATGAATAATGAAATCTAAACTGAGAGTATTAGTTTTCTATTGCTACGTAACAAATTATCACAAACTTAGTCATTTAAAACAATGCATGTTTATTGTCTCATAGTTTCCATGTATTAGAAATCCAATTACAGCTTAGCTGGGTTCTCTGTTCAGGGTCTCACAGGCTTCAATCAAGATTATTGACCAGACACTTCCGCCAAGACGGAGGCATCGGTGGAAACACTGTGCCTTCTCCCACAACCAAGTTTGAATACAACAAAAGTTTTGGAGAACTAGGACACACCCAAAGACCAGAAAACGGAATTATACGGAAGTCTGACAGCTACGAACCATTCAATGGGGAAGGTAAGAGAGGCGGAGCCAGCAGCGGAGCTGGGTCGGGCAGGACAGATCCCCTGACCTAGGCGCTAGGCGCGTGGGCAGCCTGGAGCCAGTCGGGGTGCGGGGCAGATTGACCAAGGTCGCACATTTGCGCACAGTGAGACGGACCACGCAGGCCCCAGGGGACGAACCCAGTGGTGGGGGGCTGACAGCGGTGGCACACTCGCATGCAGTGGAACGAACACGTGGGCCTGGTGACGGTGGTGGCTGCACTGCTGGTGGGGGTTGCGGTGGCGGGCGCCAGAGGGAAGCCATTGTCCCTCTTTGACCCCGCCCCCACATACAACGTCACAACCCAGCGACTGAGTTGCCCTGCTCTGGTGAAAACCTAGGGCTCTGTTCCTGCTACTTAACAGGCACGAACAGCCCAAAAGATCGTGCAAGAACTCAAAGTCCCAGAGCCAATAACTCTAAGCGACCAACAGATTGCCAGCCTCTCAGAAGCCCAATTTAAGACACTATTTATCAGGATGCTCACAGAACTGGTTGATTATAGTCACAAATTAGAGGAACATATGAAGGCTAAACTAATTGAAATGAAGGGAGATGTCCAGGAAACCAATAGCGATGGAAAGGAAACTGGGACTCAAATCAATGGAATGGATCAGGAAGAACAAAACATCCCACCAGAAAGGAATGAAGAAGTGAGAATTCAAAACAATGAGGAGAGGCTTAGGAACCTCCAAGACATCTTTAAACGTTCCAACATCCAGATTATAGGGGTACCAGAAGGGGGAAGGAAACAGCCACGAGTGGAAAATGTATTTGAACAAATAATAAAGGAGAACTTCCCCAGTCTGGCAAAGGAAATAGACTTCCAGGAAACCCAGGAAGCTCAGAGAGTGCCAAAGAAGTTGGACCCAAGAAGGAACACACCAAGGCACATCATCATTACATTAGCCAAGACTAAAATGAAGGAGAGACTCCTAGAAGCAGCAAGGGATAAGGGGACAGTCACCTACAAAGGAGTACCCATCAGACTGTCAGCGGATTTCTCAAAAGAGACCTTACAGGCAAGAAGGGGCTGGAAAGAAGTATTCCAAGTCATGAAAGGCAAGGACCTCTATCCAAGATTGCTCTATCCAGCAAAACTTTCATTTAGAATGGAAGGACAGATAAAGTGCTTCTCAGACAAGGTCAAGTTCAAGGAGTTCATCATCACCAAGCCCTTATTATATGAAATGCTAAAGGGACTTATATAAGAAAAGGATGATGAAAAATATGAACAGTGAAAGGACAGCAAACACACAGTTATTAACAACCACACCTAAAACAAAAGCAAACCAAGAGGACAGCTAGATCAGGAGTGGAACCATAGAAATGAAGAACACATGGAGGGTTAGAAACAGGGGGGTGGGAGGAGGAGAAGGGGGGAGAAGGCAACGAAAATAGCATAGATGGTAGGTAGAAAATAGATAGGGGGAGGGCGAGAATAGTGGGGGAAATATAGAATCTAAAGAAGTTGAGACACGTGGTTATAAACTAAGGGGGGAGAAGGGTGGGGGAGGGAGTGTGCAGGTGGAGGGGAATGAAGGGGGGGAATAGAACAACTGTAATGGTATAATCAATAAAATATATTTTAAAATATTTTTAAAAAGATTATTGACCAGAGCTGCAGTCTCATACAAGGCCATATATTAGTTCACATTCTCTTCCAAGCTCATGTGGTTGTTGGCAGAATTTAGTTATTTGTGACTGCAGAACTGAGCCTCTCAGATTCTGGGGTTTGCCTCAAGTGTCCTACCATGTGGCCCTTTCCATAAGCAGCTCACACAGCATAGCAGCTTGCCTCCTCAAGGCTACTAGTTAAGTGACTTGTGTACTAGCAAGATGTAACCAGATAGATAGATAGATAGATAGATAGATAATCTTCCATCATCTTTGGCATATTCTACTGGTTAGAAGCAAGTCACAAGTCCTGCTCGTACTCCAAGAAAGGGGATTACATAGGGCATAACACTAGGGGTGGAGATCACAGGGGCCATCCTAGAATTCTACCTATCACACTAGATTGGAAGGAAAGTGAGATCAGGAGGGGAGTGAGGGGCAGTGAAAAGGTTGTGGGGTGAAAGGATTAAGGGTTGAGATAAAGTTGAAAAATTCTTAGGCAGAGCAGATACGACAGTAACTCAGCTAGAGGACCAGGAAAGGATTATTAAAGAGTGGTATGTTTGAATTTGAGATTTGGAGAAGAGCTTCTATTTTTGCTAAAGTCAAGGTCTAGGCTGTGACCATGGAACTGGGAGGCTGAGGTGGCTGGAGGACAAGATTTGAGATGAGGGGGTCAGAGAACTGAGAGACCTGGATGTTCGAGTCATCTACATCCAAGAACTAGCCATGCAGAAGAGCCTCATAAACTGGGCCCCTTTAAATGCAGCTCTCAAACTGAAATCCTGAGATGCAGCCCCACAAATTATCTTCCCCCAAAATCAAGCCTCCAGATTGAACCAAGAAGCTCACATAGGCCTGAGAAAGTTCCCAGGGACAGCCTGTGCCTCTAGCATGTCCTTTTTCTTCCTGCAGTGTTCCACCTAGTTTCCTCCCACCTCTGTCAAGCTAACAGCCTTTTTCATCCCGTGTTGTCTCTTTCTTAACCAGCCACCCCCTCCATATGCCTACCTCAGAGACATACAGCAGGTTAGGCTGTTACTAGCCCACACAGTGCCATTTTCTGAATGTAGTGCAAAAGGCACTCCCCTGGATAGACAATTTTTAAAAAATGATCCCCTTTTGCCCTGACTGGTGTGGCTCAGTGGATTGAACGCCAACCTGGGAACTGAAAGATCGGTGATTCAATTCCTGGTTAAGGCACATGCCTGGATTATGGGCCAGGTCTCTGGTTGTGGGTGTGAGAGAGGCAACATATTGATGCATATCTCACACATCAATGTTTGTCTCCCTCTCTTTCTCTCTTCCCCTCATTCTAAAAATAAATAAATAAATAAATTGTAAAAGAAAGCTTACATATATCAACAATAAGTACATTCATATATGTGTACCTACATACACATACCTCACTAACCTCCAAAAATAAAAAAAAATAGAAATGAACCACTTTTGCATAGACACAGTTCAGAAAGGGGCAGTTGAGTGGATCACACACTAGATTTCAGCTCAGTTCCCACTCATCCTCTAAACTGCACAACCGTTTATAGCAACCAAGGCGGTATGTATAGGGGAAATAACCAGTATGAGGTCAGCCTCACTTTGCCACCTCCTAGCTAGACAACCTAGGGCCAGCCATATCCCTTCTCTGAGCCTTAGTTTCTTTGTTGAACAAATGGGGCATAATCATACCTATTTTGTCACAGTTTACTATAACACTCATTCCTCCACTGTATTTCCTTTTCTGTGGATGGACCGTTCGTATCCCATCACTATTTTTTTTAAATATCTTATTTATTTATTTAGAGAGAGAGAGGAGAAGGAAGGGAGAAAGAGAGGGAGAGAAACACCAGTGTGTGGTTGCCTCTTGCCCACCCCCCGCTGGAGACCTGGCCTGCAACCCAGTCATGTGCCCTGACTGGGAATTGAACTGGCAACTCTTTGGGTCACAGCCCAAGCTCAATCCACTGAGCTACACCAGCCAGCGCCCATCATTTTTTTTTAATTGGGATGTCAGAGCTTTGTATCCAGCGATGCAAAGACAGAAATATTGATATTCATTCATTCATTCATTCATTCACTCCAGGAGTGATATGTGGGAGAACCTGTTAATAACTTTCTGCTATTAGCAAGTTCCTTGTGAGCTGAAGGACTTCTGTCTATCCAGCCTTCCTTTCAATCTTATGAGTTCTCCCCCAGTCTTGACATAATTCCTTTTTTGCTTAAGGTAGACAGGGCCACTTTCTATTACTTACAACCAAAGAATATTGATCAAAACCTACAGTTATAAGTAAGGTGATAAGGTTGATCTTCCGCCAACCTCATAAAAATGATTTTGAAGGGATACCATCAAATAGCATTCTGAATACTAATGAATAGTCTTAGGGAATCAAGTTTTGTTCCCTATGGGGAGACTTTAATAAATTACTATGTCATAATAAGCCTATTGTAAACCAAAGTGCCAGTGGAAATAATAACTCAAGCTATTAGCTGCTGAAAAATTCCTGGAGCCTTGGAGACACAGTCATTTGGTCAAAATGTTGGGCAGGCCGGGACCATTGCTTGTGAGAATAGTGTGGACAAGCAAAGCTCACTCAAATTTTTGCTTCCTCCAGTATGGAATCTGCTCCATACCAAATATGACCCTGGCTGGAAATCCCATAAGAGTGTTTCATTACCTTGCCTGGGAGAAACCAGAGCTGAATAGTTCCTGGAATTCCCAGCTGCTGGGCCTCATCCATAATAATGACTACGTCCTCAGGAGTTCATTCCATCTCTGGGAACCAGGGCTTCGTATGAGGGCTTTATCCAAAGATTAACCCTCACAGAGATCAGTCCTTTTTTCAGTTTTTTGTTCATAAGGAGGACCTTTCTGAATTGTCCTTATCAGCCTGGTGACAATCCTTCAGGCACACACTGAGAAACTTGTACTTTGTCATTCATTTGTAACTGAGAGAACAGGGAGTTTGGGACATTGAGTTCAGATCACCCCATAACCATATCTCTCTCCTGCCTCATAGCCTTTAACAAGATTCTGCTTTTGTAATGCCAAATCTTTTGAGCCTGGCATTCTAGCAACATGATGAACCAGAATAATTATTAGAGGAAACTTTGACATCAATGCAGAAAATCACAGTGATGTGCAGACCTTCTTTCTTTATGAGAATAGTTAAACTAGATGAACAGTCAAGAATCTATGCACATAGCTCCCCAAAGCTTTCTTCCAGTTGTTTCTGGACAAAGAAACTTTCTATCACTTTGAAGATGCCCAAGAGCCTTAATAGTCTCACAAAGTAACACACAAAATAGGATGTCTTTGATGACATCAGCAGCACATAAAAGCTAAAAACTAGCTGCTAGCTATATGGAGAGAGAGATAATAGTACAGTGAAGCATTAGAAGTCAAGTCTGTCACCTTGCATATAAAACATAATTTACTGTAAGTATATAGGGAACTTATACAATGGAAGGAAAGGGTAAAGATTCTCGTCAGAGCCCCGGCTGTTGTAACTCGGTGGATTGAGCGCGGGCCTGTGAAGCAAGGGGTTGCTGGTTCGATTCCCAGTCAGGCACATGCCTGGGTTGCAGGCCAGGTCCCCAGTGGAGGACACATGAGAGGCAACCACACATTGATGTTCCTCTCCCACTCTTTCTCCTTCCCTTCCCCTCTCTCTGAAAATAAATTTTAAAAAAAGATTCTGGTCAGAGAGGACAGGATTGAGAGCAGCTCTGGACTGATAGTCATTTAAGATTGTGACATCGGAATGGAAGTATTCTAGCTGTTTGCTCACTTTATTCCCTTCATAATAAGAGGGTGGTGGTCTGTGTCCCAGCAGCATTGGCATCATCCAGGAAGTTTTTTTTTAGAAATACAGGATTTTCGGCCCCACTGACTCAGAGTCTGCATTGCACAAGAATCCCAGGTGATTCATAAATATGCACAGAGTTTAGAGAAGCACTGCCTTACCTATTCAAGATCCAGCTGGTCTAGTTTGTGTCATGTGCCCATCCCTTGACTAGGGGAGGATATGATATCATCATTGACAGTCCTGCCAGACTATACCCGATGGGGGAAGTTATAACTCAAGTCTCATAAATCAGGGTGTTATTACCAAAAGAATGGAGAATGAATACTGAGTGGCCAAATATCAAATAAATATCTGCTTCCACCCTTGGTCATCTTTGGAAAGATGAGATTTGGAAGGTATTTTGCCCCAGGAAGGGTTAACAAAACTCTATGGATTCATTAGATCTGGGCCCTCCTTTGAGGCAATGGGGTTATTTAGCCCATGAAAGTGAATTTCAGGGGTTGAAGAGGAAAGCCTCTCAAATCCTGGGATAAACCCATAGGGAACGCAAAGAAGGAAGGTCTGTGATGGGCAAATATCTGATTCAATATGAACCCAGAGCCTCTGAAAAAGTGAGGTCTGCCCTGGCTGGTGTGGATTGAGCGTGGACTGTGAACCAAAGAGTTGCCAGTTCGATTCCCAGTCAGGGCACAGGTCTGGGTTGCAGGCCAGGTCCCCAGTGTGGGCCACATGAGAGGCAACCACACATTGATGTTTCTCTCCCTCTCACCCTTCCCCTCTCTCTAAAAATAAATAAATAAAATCTTTAAAAAATGTTTTTAAAAAGTGACATCTATAAAGAGAAGAGCAGGGTGTATGCCTAGAAACATTGGTCGCTTAGAGCTGCAATTTGGTAAACCTTGAAGGACCACAATGACACATGCTGGAAGGTGGAGTCAGGAAAGCTTTGCCTTGAAATGGACCAGCAGGGCCAGATGGAAGCTGGCCAGTATTTAATAGTGACACACTGTGGCAATGACACATATTGGCAGGCACGGAAGTGGAGGCTTCCCTCTACTGAGATGTGGCCATCAGGTCAACCTCCTTTGTGGACTATGTAAACTCCTGGATAAGCCATAGGAAGAAAAGAGCCAAAGAAGGTGGTATTGAATTTCTTGTTAATCTGGTCCATGAAGGCTCAAGCCAGTTTTGATATAATTTTGAGAAGTACAAAAGATGTGACTGTACTTCCACCTTAACAGTTGTAAAGTTCACAACTCTATTTCCCACACTGTAGTGGAGCCTCTCTCTTCTCTTCCTGTACTAAGTGCTTTGGGAACAGTGGCTTCAGTGCACATATGATCAAATCCAAGAACCACGCCAGGCATAACCGGTCCTGAAAAAGAACCAGACACAGCATCAAGAAACCGTGATCACAAAGTTACAGACTTCTAGTCAAGATGGAGGTATACCTAGACACATGTCACCTCCTTGCTGAACTACAAGAAGGATCACGCCTAACCTCAAAACACAAAACACCCAGAACTGCCATAAAATTGAACTGTATGGAAGTCCAACAGATTTAACGAAGCCATATTCATTCAGATAGGCAGGAGGGGTGGAGATGGGGAGCTGGAGTGGAGAGGACTTGGTGTGGTGGCAGCAAGCTGGCAGCAGTGAGGCAACGGCAGTGGCAGAGTGGGAGGGATAACTTGGGAGAGAGTTATCCCAGCCCCAGGCCAGACCAAGGAGCCCAGGATTCCAGCCCTGGGAAAATAAAGATTCACAACTTCTGGCTATAAAAACCAGTGGGGATTAAAGTAGTGGGAGAAACTGTGGGTCTCTCAGGAGAGTCTGTTTAAAGGGCCTACACAGTCATAGAATGTATGTAAACCCACACACTCTGGGAACCACCACCAGGGCAAGAGCTACAAGAGCAGCAGTAGCATAGAGGAAGTGGATGAAGTAACTGGAAACAGGGCAAGTGTCAAACAAGCCACCAGCAGCAAGGCAGCAGCATTGTCCCCTTTCCAACCCCTTGCTCACATACAGAGCCACAAATCACTGCTGTGCACTCCCTGGCACGGCAACCTAAGGCACTGCCCCATAGAACTTAACAGGTGAGCTAAGGCAGGAAGCCAAAGCAGCTCTATCTAATACACGGAAACAAATACAGGGAGGCAGACAAGTTGAGGAGACAAAGAAATATGGCCCAGCCCTGACTGGCGTAGCTCAGTGGATTGAGCGCGGGCCTGTGAACCAGACGATCGCAGTTCGATTCCCAGTCAGGGCACATGCCTGGGTTGCAGGCCGGTTCTTTGCAGGCTAACTACCAGCAGGGGACGCACAAAAGGCAACCATACATTGATGTTTCTCTCCCTCTCTCCTTCCCCTCTAAAGATAAATAAACAAATAAAATATTTTAAAAAAAAAAAGAAATATGGCCCAAATGAAAGAGCAGAACAAAACCCTTGGAAAAAGAATTAAACAAAAAAGGAAAGAGAGCCAACTGATCACATGCAGAGTTCCAAATACTGATGATAAGGACGCTCAGAGAACTCACTGACTATGGCAAATGCATAAGGGAAGAAATGAAGGCTACAGTAAGTGAAATAAAGAAAAAGGCACAGGGAACCAACACTGAACAGAAGGAAGGCAGGAATCAAATCAAAGATTTAGAACATAAGGAAGAAATAAACATTCAACCAGAACAGAATGAAAAAACAAGCACTCAGGAATAGAGAACAGTTTAAGAAGACTCTGGGATATCTCCATATCTCCAAAAGAGCCAACATCTGAATCATAGAGGTGCTAGAAGGAGAAGAGGAAGACCAAGAAATGGAAAACTAATTTGAAAAAATATGAAAGAAAACTTCCCTAATTTGGTAAAGGAAATACACATGCAAGTCCAGGGAAGAACAGAGAGTCCCAAAGAAATTGGACTCAAGGAAGCACACACCAAGGCCCATTGTAATGAGATTACCCAAGATTAAAGATAAGGAGAGAATCTTAAAAGCAGCAAGAGAAAAGGAGACAGTCACCTACAAAGGAGTTCCCATAAGACTAGCAGCTGATTTCTCAAAAGAAACCTTACAGGCAAGAGGGGGCTAGAAAGAAGTATTCAAAGTCATGAAAGGCAAGGACCTACTTCTAAGATGACTCTATCCAGCAAAGCTATCATTTAGAATGGAAGGGCAGATAAAGTGCTTCCCAGATAAGATCAAGTTAAAGGAGTTCATCATTACCCAGCCCTTATTATATGTAATGTTAAAGGGACTTATCTAAGAAAAAGAAGATGATCAAAAATATGAACAGTGAAATGACAACATATTCACAACTATCAACAACTGAACCTAAAAAACAGAAACAAAAACAAACTAAGCAAACAACTAGAACAGGAACAGAATCACAGAAATGGAGATCACATGGAGGGTTATCAGTGCAGTGTGGAGAATGGGAGAAAAGGCACAGGGAATAAGAAATATAAATGGTAAGTACAAAATAGACAGGGGGAGGTTAAGAATAGTATGGGAAATGGAGAAGCCAAAGAACTTGTATGTATGACCCATGTACATGAACTAAGGTGGAATGCTGGTGGAAGAGGCGGTGCAGGGTGGAGGGGAATGAAGGGGAGAAAAAAATGGGACAACTGTCATAATATAATCAATAAAATATATATTTAAAATATCAAAAGTATGAACATTAAATATCAAGAAATTCACAACTATCAACAACTGAATAAAAAACAAAGCAAACAAGCAGAACAGGAATAGAATCATAGATATGGAGATCATTTGGAGGATTATCAGATGGGAGTGGAGAGGGAGTGAATGGGGGAAAATGCACAGAGATTAAGAAGCATAATACCTGGCTGGTGTAGCTCAGTGGATTGAGCACAGGCCTGTGAACCACACGATCACGGTTCGATTCCCAGTCAGGGCACATGCCTGGGTTGCAGGCCAGTTCCCTGCAGGGGACTCACAGGAGGCAACCACACATTGATATTTCTCTCCTTCTCTCCTTCTCTTCCTCTCTAAAGATAAATAAAATCTTTTTTTAAAAGTTGAATTTTTAAAAAAAACAAAAACAGACAAATAGAACCCAAATTCCAGAACAACATGCACCTTGCCAACAAGCACAACAAGAAGGGTCTGAGAGGATGAAGGCAACAATACCAAGGCCATAAGCATATGTACTAAGGCTATCAAGGCCCTGGTAATGCCTCAGGAGGTCAAGTCCAAGATCCCAAAGGGCAGCAGCCACAAGCTCAGTCAACTTGCTTACATTGCTCACCCCAGGCTTGGAACCATGCTCATGCCTGCATTGCCATGGGACTCTGACTGTGCTGGACAAAGGCCAAGGCCAAGGCTCAAGCCAAGGCCCAGATTTCGGCTGTGGATCATGCTCCAGCTCTGGCTGAGGCTTTTGTTCAGGCTCCCAAAAGTGCCAAACCCCCATGGAGGATCCAGAGTAGAGGTCTCTGTCTGCTGATGTGGGGATGAAAGGACTGGTGTGACACCTGAGCTGCTATATGCATGAGGTTGATATCTTCCTATGGTATACAAATAAACCTGAGGCAGAATCTGTCAAAAAATTGTAAAGTTATTCATAGTCTATATATATATTTTATTTAATTATTAGTTCCAAATCTCTCTTCCCAACCAGAAAACACCAAAGATGATAGGGACTTTGCCTGTCTTATTTATCTCTGCATCCCCAGAACCTAACATGTGGCAGGTGCTTAACAAATATTTACTGAATAAATGAATTTGATAAGGTAACAATGTTGTGGTGGCTTCAAGACAAGCCCTTCATATTGGACAAATCCAAAAGTCATCTATATGCTTTCTGCCTGGATGTACCCAAAATGCACAACCTGTTACGATCTCCTACTTCTTTTTTTTTAAAGATTTTATTTATCTTTAGAGGAGAAAGAGAGAGGGAGAGAAACATCAATGTATGGTAGCCTTTTGTGCGTCCCCTGCTGGGAGTTGGCCTTCAAGGAACTGGCCTGCAATCCAGGTATGTGTCCTGACTGGGAATTGAACCGTGATCCTCTGGTTCTCAGGCCCGTGCTCAAGCCACTGAGCTACACCAGCCAGGGCTCACCTACTTCTTTAACATTCTCATAAAGTGGCTCAGTTCCTAACCACCTGGAAAATGCAGAATATCCCCTAATGTCTTTACAGATTCTTGGCAGAATCTCATTTACCTGACCAGATTTCCTAAGTATTTTGGGCCCTTATGCTACTATACACTGCCCTGCTGGGGGCCATAGCCATTCTTGTTGCTGCATGTACCAGGGGCAATTCTTTTCACTGGGAGCTTCCCTGAGATTCCACCAACACTACTTGGCACTGTTTTCACACTATTCCTGCTACTCTTTATAATCCTTTCTTCTTAGGCCTCTTGACTTCCTCTAAGATCACTGTCACTACAATTTTCTTCCTCTTATCAGATCAAGTGGCTCTCAAGTAGTAACTGGTGGAGACTTCCCGGCAAGATGGCAGCATAGTGAAACATGGTTCACCTCTTCACACAACCACATCAAAATTACAACTAAAATATAGAACAACCATCATTCAGCGCTGGCAAAATTCGAGTTGAATAGAAGGCTGACAACTAGGGAATTAAAGAAACCACATCCATCCAGACTGGTAGGTGGGGTGAATGAGTGGAAAGGACTGGCCCCACACCCATGTATGGCGGATAAAAATTTGGGAGGGATATCTGGGACTGAGGAGTCCTAGCCCCAGACCAGGCCCCCAGCCCAGGGTTCCAGTGACAGGAAGATAAGTCCCTACAACTTCTGGCTAAAAACCAGTGGGGCCTGAGTTGGTAGAAGAAACTGCTTTAGCCCTAAACAGTTCTTTTTTTTCTACTTGAAAAACATTTTTATTTTTTAAAAACAGTTCTTAAAGAACACACACACAGACTCGCCTACTCAGACTCACTCCCTCTGAGCTCCAGCACCAGAGTCCCAAACACAACGGATGCAAAGAGGTCCACTCTGAGACACATCATAATTAAAATGTTAGAGGTTAAAGAAAAAGAGCAAATCTTAAAAGCAGCAAGAGAAAAGAAATTAGCTACCTACAGGGGGGTTCTCATAAGACTGTCAGCTGATTTCTCAAAAGATACTTTGCAGGCTAGAAGGGATTGGCAAGAACTATGAAAAACAGGGACCTGCAGCCAAGATTGCTCTACCCAGCAAAGCTATCATTTAGAATTGAAGGGCAGGTAAAAAGCTTCCCAAACAAGAAAAAAACGAAAGGAGTTTATTTTCACCAAACCAATATTATATGAAATGTTAAAGGAACATACTTAAGAAAAAGAGAATCAAAACTATGAACAATAAAATGTGAATATGGAATACTATGCAGCAGAGAGAAAGTAGGAGCTCTTACCCTTTGCAACAGCATGGATGGAACTGGAGAGCACTATGCTAAGCAAAATAAGCCGGGTGGTGAGGGACAAATATCATATGATCTCACATTTAAGTGGAACCTAACCAACAAAACAAACAAGCAAGCAAAATATAACTAGAGACATTGAAATTAAGAACAATCTGACAGTAACCAGAGGAGAGGTGGGAGAGGATAATGGGGGGAGGGGGAGGGTTTTCAGGAACAACTATAAAGTACACATGCACAAAACCAAGCTGGTGGTGGAAGCAGGGGAGGGAAATGGGCATGGCTGGGTGAGGGGGAGTGGTGGTGGGGAAATGCAGACAACTGTACTTGAACAACAATAAAATAATTATTTTAAAAACAGTTGAATGTAAAAACAAACTAAGCAAACAAGAACAGAGAATCATGGATATCAGAGCATTTTTTTTGGTTGTACTTGGTAGGAGGGTGTGGATGAATGGGTAAAGAGGTGAGGGGATTAAGCAGTACAAATAGGTAGTTATAGAATAGCCATGGGGATGTAAAGTACAGTAGAGGAAATGGAGTAGACAAAGAACTTATACACATGACCCATGAACGTGAACAATGGTGGAAGGATTGCTTGAGGAAGTGGGAGGCGCTGGGTGAAGGGGGGAAAGAGGAAAAATCAGGAAAACTGTAATAGCATAATCAGTAAACTATGATTAAAAAATTAATGTACACAATTGAAAAAAACTGGTGGTGGTAGAGCCCCACAAGGGCTCTTATTTCCCTCTCTCTCTTTACAATCTTTATTATAATTTGTTCTGCTCCAGTCAAAGATTTCTCTTTTGCACAAAGTCAAACAAAGTGCATTAACTTTGTACAAAAGTCTAAATCAGGAGCAAAACAAAAAAAAAAAAATGGACTGTTTTCTACTTCTTTCTCTCTATGTTTCTTCTCTAACGATCTTAATTTCAAAATCCTTTAGAGACAATGTACTGCACTGAATAGTGTTTTTGTCCCAAATTTATGTTCACCTAGAACCTATGAATGTGATCTTATTTGGAAATACAAATTTTGCAGGTGTCCTCAAGTTAAGAAAAGGTCATATGGGATCGGAATGGGTCCTAAATAGAATGACTCGTGCTCTTATCAGAAGAGGGAATTTTAGACAGAGGGACACAAAAGAAAGGCACACAGGGAAAAGACCACATGAAGACGTAGATAAAGATTGGTGTGATGGATTTAAAAGCCAAGGAACCGCAAGGATTGCCAGTGACCTCCAGAAACTAGGAGAAAAGCATGGATCAGACTTTGCCTCAGAGCCACCTGAAGGAACTAGATCACTGACGCCTTGATTTTGGACTTCTGGCCTCATAAACTGTGAGAGGATAAATTTCTGGTGTTTTCAGCCATCCAGTTTATGATATTTTGTTATGACAGCCCTAGGAAGCTAATACAAATATGGATGCTCTTGTTGTATTAGAAGAGTTAGGAAAGGTAAGGCGAATAAGCAGAAAGATTAAGATTTCAATATCTCTCTTATCTTTAGGTTTTTAGCATGCCCTACAAGCTTGCTAATTAAAGTGGGTCCAAGAAGCTGCAGAATCACAATTTAAGAGATTTCTGACTCATACTGTAGCATGGATAAACTTTGAGGACATTATGCCAAGTGCAGTAAGCCAGTCACAAAAAGACATATACTGTATAATCCCACTTTTGTGAGGGATACAGAATAAGGAAATTTATAGAGACAGAAAGTACAATGTGGGTGCCAGGGGCTAGAGAGACAGGGGAGTGAAAAGTTACTATTTAATGAGTATAGAGTTTCAGTTTTACCAGAAGAAAAGAGTTTTGGAGATGGATGGTGGTCGTGGCTGCACCACAGTGGGAATGTACTTAATGCCGCTGTGCACTTCACAGTGGTTAAGATGGTAAATATTGTTATGTGCATATTACCACAATTAAAATATTAAAAAAGAAAGTGAGCCCTGGCCAGGTTGCTCAGTTGTTTAGAGCGTCATCCTGATACGCCAACATTGCAAATTCAATCCCTGGTCAGGACACATTTAAGAATCAACCAATGAATGCATCAGTACATGAAACAACAAATCTCTCTCTCTCTCTCTCTCTCTCTCTCTCTCTCTCTCTCTCTCTCTCTCTCTCTCTCTCCCCCTCTCAAATAGTTTTAAAAGTTAAAAATAAAAAAGAAAGGCTAGCCTACAAGGTCACTTCTGGCCCCTGACACCTCACTATCTTCATTCTTCTCCTCACATTGTGCTCCAATAACCAAGAGTTTCTTTCTGTTCCCCATCATACCAACATGGACCTTGACGAGACCTTGACCTTGACACTCTCTCTGCCTAATCATGAAAATTGTGAATGTCCCTTTTTCACGACACACCATCCCTTGACACTATAGGCCAGCTTGAGGCCTAACTGCACATTTTCAAGGCACCCTGTAGTTTTCCTTCCTAGTGTTTATTGTAGTTAAATACCTCTACAATCTATTGTTTCATGCCTATGCCCCCAATTAGAATGTCGGCTCCACAAGGACTTGTGTTCTGCTCTGATTGAGGAGTGTCTGTTTGGTTACTGCTGTATCATTATCCTAGAACAGTTAGATATTCAGTAAACATTTGCTCACTGCCTGAATGAATGACCTATTCATTGTTGATTCAAGCTCCTCACCTTTTACAATCTAAGGCCTGTGAGCCTCAGCGATGTGCCTTGAAACCTGACTTTGAAGAACACACAGAGCTGATCCAACTCAGAGCTAGATGACACAAGCAAACGGTGCACTCAATTACTCCACAAAAACAGATGCCATTTAATTAATTTATGGAGGCTGGCTGAGCAAAGAACCAGTGCCAAGAAAGATGGAAAGTCTTGAGTGATATTTGCCTGATAAAATAAAATGAAGCAGAGAGCACCTCTTCATAACTGGTGTTTTTCTCTCTCTAATCTTGCGTCTCTGTTAATGTTGGTTGCAAACAACAGATATCAGCTCTGTGCTTGTACAATCCATGTGTGACTGGAGGATGTGGCCTCAGGTCGGGACAGAAAATAAGGGAGCCATAGGAATGCTATGGGGAGTGAACAACTGCATGCTCTTCTCTCATCCTTGTATTCTTTGCTCATAAGGAAAAGATAGCATCTGGTTGGCTAAGCTTAGGTTCTAACCATGCTCCCCTCAACACACTAGAGATAACCGAGGTAATGCATAGCCCATTCAGGTTTCACAGTGGGTTTTAGTGTCCCACTAAATATAGATACAATGGGTATATTAATTAATTAATTATTAAGGTGCAAGTAACTTCAAACCATACTCAGCTGGCTTAAATAACAAAGAAATGTACTCTTTTACAAAACAAAGTCCAAAGAAGGTAGCGGGCCTTTGGGGTATTTTAATTCAGTACCACAAGATCCCAGTCCTTTTTACCTTGCCATTCTGTGAAATTCAGTGCATTGAGTTTGTTTTTGGAAGCTGCCCTGCCCTGCTGGCTGCTTAGCCTCAGTATCACTTCTTGATAGGGCGGTATCAAAAGAGAGCTCAAGGAATGGGTGCTTCCTTGTATGTTTTCTTTTCAGATCAAGGAAGCCTTTTCCATAATACCAGTGGACCTTCTGTCTGTCTCACAAATCAGAATAGTGTCATATTCTCCTTCTTTAGCTAATTGCTGAAAAGAGAAATAAGACCTCTACAATTGGCTTAAATGAACAGTTCTCAAACTTCTTGGCCTTAGGACATCTTCATACTCTTAAAAATGATTGAGGATCTCAAAAAGCTTTGGTTTATAGGAGCAATAGCTGCCAATTTTTATAATAATAGAAATTAAGACTGAGAAATATATTTTTTAAAGTATATTTTATTGATTATGCTATTACAATTGTTCCATTTTTTTCTCCCCTTTATTCCCCCTTTGCCCTGCAGTCCCTCTCCCACTGGCATTCCCCTCCCTTAGTTCATGTCCATGGGTCATACATATAAGTGGTTTGGCTTCCACATTTTCTATACTATTCTTAACCTCTCCCTGTCTATTTTGCACATAATGTTTATGCTTCTTGTTCCCTGTACCTTTTCCCCCATTCCCTCCCCGCTTCCTCCTCCTCCCCACTGATAACCCTCCATGTGATCTCCATTTCTGTGATTCTGTTCCTGTTCTAGTCATTTGCTTAGTTTGTTTTCATTTCTGTTTTTTAGGTTCAGTTGTTGATAGTTGTGAGTATGTTGTCATTTCACTGTTCATATTTTTGATCATCTTCTTTTTCTTAGATAAGTCCCTTTAACATTTCAAACAATAAGGGCTGGGTAATGATGAACCCCTTTAACTTGATCTTATCTGGGAAGCACTTTATCTGCCTTCCCATTGTAAATGATAGCTTTGCTGGATAGAGTCATCTTAGAAGTAGGTCCTTGCCTTTCATGACTTGGAATACTTATTTCTAGCCCCTTCTTCTCTGCAAGGTTTCTTTAGAGACATCAGCTGATAGTCCTATGGGTACTCCTTTGTAGGTAACTGTCTCTCTTTCTCTTGATGCTTTTAAGATTCCTTATCCTAGCTGGTGTACATCAGTGGATTGAGCATGGGCCTGTGAAGCAAAGGGTCACTGGTTCAATTCCAAGTCAGGGCACACGCCTGGGTTGCACATCAAGTCCCCAGTAGGGGACACATGAGAGGCAATCACACATTGATGTTTCTCTCCCACTCTTTCTCCTTCCCTTCCCCTCTCTCTAAAAATAAATTTTAAAAAATTATCTTCTCTTTAATCTTGGGTAATGTCATTATGATGTGCCTTGGTGTGTTCCTCCTTGGGTCCCACTTCTTCGGGACTCTCTGAGCTTCCTGGACTTATTGGTAGTCTATTTCCTTTGCCAGATTGGGGGAGGTCTACATTGTTTTTTCAAATTAGTTTTCCATTTCTTGCTCTTCCTCTTCTACTTCTGGCACCCCAGAAGGTCCCCAGTAGGGGGTGCAAAAGAGGCAACCACACACTGATGTTTCTCTCCCTTTCTTGCTCCTTCCCTTCCTCTCTCTCTAAAAATAAAGATATAAAATCTTTTTAAAATTTTCAAAATAAAAATGATTGTAAAACAAAACAACAAAATGTAATAACTTGTGTATTTTTATGCAGATTCAAGGAAAACTTTGGGATTTCAAAGTAGTGATATATTGGATGACAATAATGTTACAGAAATTATAGCAGCTACAACTGAAGATAGCTGGTAACAACACAGTAATACTGTGATCAAATGAAACTAATCTGTAAAAACATATTACTTATGTCTGAAACATTAGAGTTCTATAAAGTATGAGGATACACAAACATATTCTATTCACCATCAGAATGATGGCATTATGATATGTCATGTAACCTCTGGAAAACTTTACAGTGTACTTGTGAAATGACCAGAGTGAAAAAGGAAAATAACATCATGGGAAGCAGCCCAAGTGTCCATCAGTAGTTGAGTGGATAAAATAGCTATGGTACATTTATACAATGGCATACTACTTGGCCATAAAAAAGAAAGTTTTACCCTTTGCAACAGTATGGATGGACCTGGAGAACATTATGCTAAGTGAAATAAGCCAGTCAGAGAAAGACAAACACCATGTGATTTCACTTATATGTGTAATCTAATGAACAAACTGAACTACCAAGAAAAATGGGCACAGACTCATAGATAGAGACTCATAGCTAATCGGTGGGTAATGGGGTGGAAGGATTAAGTAAAAAGGAGAAAGAACTCATGGACATGGGCAACAGTGTGGTGATTGCAGGGGGAGGGTGTGGGTGAAGGTAGAAAAGGATGTAAGGGGGATACATGATAATGAAACAATATAATAAAAATAAACTATTAAAAAAAGGGAAAATAATAAATAGCTAAATAAAAAGAAAGATCACAGCTGATCAAAAAAACATAAAGCATCTCTTATAAATATTTGACTTCAACAAAAATTTCTGAAACATACCTTTTCTGATTTTTCACATTATAAATGGAAAGGTTAAAGAAAGAAAATAAAAGGACCTTATAGAGCCCTGGCTGGTGTGGCTCAGTGAATTGAGCGCGGGCCTGTGAACCACACGATCGCGGTTCGATTCCCAGTCAGGGCACATGCCTGGGTTGCAGGCCAGTTCCCAGCAGGGGACTCATGAGAGGCAACCATACATTGATATTTCTCTCCTTCTCTCCTTCCCTTCCCCTCTAAAGATAAATAAATAAAAAATTTTTAAAGGACCTTATAAAGAGTTTTAAAGTTATAGTCTGAAAGGGTCTTGGGGATAGCTGCCCCACTCCCAGAGTTCCAGACCACACTTTGAGAACCATTGGCTTAAATCAATCAGGACTTGGTTCTGAGTCACATAGGAGAAGAGTGGGTCCTGGAGCCGAAGCAAGGCCCTGAGAGCTTGGAAGATCGGGGGCAACTTATAGAGCCTGGTATAGTAGGTCAGAGCGAATTCCCTAAGGACAAGAAAGGAAGTGAAGAAGTTGGTCTGGGCAAGTATAAATCAATAAATAATATCCTCAAATCTCTCTCCCCTGGACATGACTAGCCACACTCTTCAAGTCTGCTTCTCTCCTTTCAAATGCTGGGCACACTTGTCTGTGGAACCCTTCTCTCTTCAGATGTGTTCATAGCCCTGATGAATTTGTGTAAGCATTTGGCCATCTCTTGTTATATATTGATTTCATTAGATCAGTGTTTCCTAAGCAGCAGCCACTGGAGAACCACCTTAGAATGTTTGCCAAGACCAAGTACCACTTTGGCTATTATCTACTTAATCTTTGTCATTAAATCAACTCAATTTATTTCAGAAAAGAACATTTTATTTACTATCTATCCCATTGATTGAGAGTCTCTTTAAGCTTCTCCAAGGAATCACAGGGAAAATGATCCACCAGACTATCGATTCTTCATTAGAATTACATTTGCGTGTGGGTTAAATTGGTTTTAAAAGCCTTTTCTGTTTTCACTGTCTTATCAGATGCTGTGGTCCAGTCAAACCTAGTGTTTAAACGATGTGGTTTCTTAGAGGAGTTTTCTTTCCTAGAAGGTTAAACCTAGCTCTTAGACCATCATTAACTGCATCTGGGGCAAGACAAAAGAGGAAGTTTTTAAATTCCTGGGTTTTTCACTCTTCCCCTCCAAAATGAAAGGCAAAAAAGAAAACCAAAAGTGTAACAACGCCCCCTTTTTCCTGCTACCCCTCCCCCTCGGTCCCTCCTGAGGGTCAGCCTTATTCATAAGGCCTGGGAGGTGGGAAGCCCCAGTAGCTCAGAACAGCTGCGGAAGCGCCAGATTCTCAGAAGTTGCTCATCCTTAAACAGGGGAGAACGGAGGAAGGGTAGAGGGGGGTGGGGCGGACACAGGAGACAGAGCTGGAAGTGGGGGTGGGTGGAGAGTTAGACTGACCCATAGAGCAACCTATTGAAGACAAGAGAGGGCCAGAGAAATCAAAAAGCAGAAATTTGAATCACAGCAAAGAAAAAGGGGCAACACAAAGGGAGGCTAGGAAGGAGAAAAGGTCATAGAAAGACAAAGGGAAGTAGAGACAGAAATAAAGGAAGACCAGAAAGAGTAAAGAAAAGTGCGTGGAATGGGCTCTTCCAACCCCCATAGAGGAATGATTACCATTTTCTGAGTACCACTCCACTAAATTTTTTAGGGCCATCTCATTTCTGTCATGTCCAAGTCTTTATAGGGCACCTAACTGTCACCTGTCCTTACAAATCCGGTGGACTTTAGGGAGCCAATGTAGGTTTGGAACAAAGGCAGACATACCTAGAGCAGAGAGATTCAGGAAAACTAGATTAGGCAGCAAGGACACCAAAGGTGGAGTAACCAGCTAGAAGGCCTTTTCACAAGTCCCGGGAAAAGGGACAAGAACTAGGCTAGTGAGTCAGTGAGGAGTGAAAGGTGGGCCTCAACGACATGATGCCACTGGTTACCACATGGCCACCTTTCCAAGAGCTTCCCTCTGCTCCATCAACTTCATCTTTGCAGGAAATACTATATCCATTGTACAAATGAAGAAACTGAGTCTCAGAAAGGGAAGTGATTTGTCTAAGATTCCTTGGGACTACTTAGTCCTAGTGCTTACTAAGTGCCAGGTCCACTTTAGCTACTTTGAATATATGAGTATATTTGATACTCACAACCTTATAACATTAAGGAGGGATTAATATCCTCATTCTTCACAATTTGCAGAGATGCACAACTGCTCCTTGATTCCCTTGGGAAGACAGCCTATTGTCTGTCATCCTTGCTGGAGCTAAGGCTCCTCCCTCTCCCAGAGTAACCACCCCCATCCCTCCCTTGGGGGAGTCAGTTAGGGATGGAATGAGTCTGAGCTCACATGTTTGCTGGCCATTAGAGCTGCTTTTAGAGAAGCAATATCACTCAAATTCTTTCTAGGGCTAAGGCTGGGAACCAGCGCTAAAGATTCCTCAGCATACTCCTGTGCATTTTCCTCCCTCCACCCTGCTGCCCCCTGATCCAAGCCATTGTCTTCTTTCTTCTGGATTACTGCAACAGCCGCCTCCCAATCTCTTTGATCAGGGTGGTAGACAGTTGTGTCTTGTGCATTGCACTAGGGTATCTGGCAGAGGGGCCCAACAGGGGCTGAAGTCCAGCCTGAATTCTGGTGCTGCCATGTACCCTGGTGTGGGGCTGCATCTACAGGAAAAAGGGGCATCTTTCTCTTTAGACAAAGGCCCTTTTTTCCAAGACAAGTGCCATGGAGGACACAATTTTTTCAGTCATACAATGATAGGCACACAGCACCTAAATAGTGACCTCGTTCTTGCTTTCACTCTTGCCTCCTTTAACCTATTCTCTCAGCAGCCAAAGCACTCCTGTGAAAACCTAAGTTGATCACACTCCTCCTTTGTTCAAAATACTCCCCACAGCTCCCACTTCACCCAGAGTCAGAAAGACTTTTCCTTATAGTGGCCTAGAAAGCCCCACTTTATCTGACCTCCCAATACTAGTATAATATTTTTTATTTATTTTTAGAGATGGGGGAGGGAGAGAGAAAGAAGGGGAGAGAAACATCGATTGGTTGCCTCTCTCATACCCCTCAACCAGCTACCTGACTCACAACCCAGCAGGTGCCCTGACCAGAATCAAACCAGCCCCCTTTTGGTTTGCAGAACTCTGCTCAACCCACTGAGCAACACCAGTCAGGGCTCACTGTAATCTTAACTCCTAACCTCCAACCGCCCAGTCACTCTATCCCAGCTGCACTAGACTTCTTTCAGTTTCTTAAACACAGCAAAACCATTCCCTCTGCCTGGAATTCTTTTCCTCCAGATATCCACATCCCCAACTCCTTATCCTTCAGGTCTCAGCTTGAATATCATGTCCTTAAAGAGGCATTTCCTGACTACCTAACATAGTTCTTCCCACTCCAACCCCAAGTCACACTTTATTGCATTTTTTATTTTCTGCATGTAATTGATTATTTTCTGAAGTTACCTTGTTGTACCAGTAAGCAATCTAGTTAGAGCTGACCCCACATCTGCCTTGTACTTTATTGTATCTACAGCATCTAGAACAGTGCCTGGCCCAAAGCAGATGCTGAATAAATGTATGTTGAATGAATTAGTCTATGTTTTTTCTCTGGCAACGAAGAGTGCAGTCTCAGCTAAACAGTTTCATATAAATGCTCACCCCTATGGGGGAACAAAGCTGATATGTATGGAACAGATGTAGGATACTCTTGGTTCCATTAAGTCCCACACTAGCACCTAAAGCACAAGTTTCTTTGATTATTATTTTTTAATTAAAAACAGTTCGTTTCATTTCATTTTATTTTTTCAAAGATTTAAAAAACATTCTTGTTCAAGTACAGTTTTCTGTCTTTTACTCCCATCCCAGCACCCCCCACCGCCGTGCTCCCCACCTCCCTCCCATTTCCAACCCCCCTTAGTTTTTGTCCATGTGCCCTTTATACTTGTTCCTGTGAGTCCTTCCCCTTTTCCCCTGAAATTTTCTCCCCTCTCCCCTCTGGTCCCTGTCTGCCTGTTCTGTATTTCAGTGTCTTTGGTCATATTTTGCTTGCTTGTTTGTTTTGTTGTAGTTTCTTTGATTATTGATCCTGAGGACTAGGAAGGGAAAAGTTTTGTAACATCATTTGAATTGCAGCAAGCACTCTCACTTCCAAAGTTTCCTCCATCACTGCATCACTCATTCAGGATTTAAAGTCCTAAAAGAGAGCCAAATTTGGATCAAGTACCTATATGGAGTCTATACCAGGGGAGGTAAAATAAAAAAAGATCTGGCCCCATTGGCTTTTGTAACAAGAACCAGCAGTGGGAGGGAAGCAGGTGGTGGGAATTCCCCTCCTGCTGAGACTACACACAGTGGAAAGTATGAAACTGGATAGCCCTAAAAACAACAACTGTCATGTTTTTAGACAATGACGTAGGAGACTGTCTGAAGCAATCACTTGACAATTTCCATGAGGCCATGGAAGGGAGGTGGTGAGGTCCTTAAAGGTTCTGGCTGGTATGGCCATCTTGGCAGGAAATACAAAGCCAAAACCAGAGCAAGTGTCAAAACTGGTCAAGGAAGCAATGAGCTTAGAGAGTCTTCCTATCACTAGGCTGAGGACAGATCTCCTTTGGGGAAATTTTTTTCTTTAAAAATTTTTTAAGTTTTAAAAATCCTTCAGAATTCTTTTAAGTCTTGGCTCTCAAGGCCCAGGACTGTATTGATTTATATAATTACTGTGGCACATAGACTCAAGGATAATCTCCCCAAATTCCCACCTCCAGATGTCTGTGCATTTGTGCAAAAGAAGTGAGAACTTCTACCTCACTCCTTTTTTTAAAAAATTTTATTTATTTAGTTCTAGACAGAGAGTAAGAGAGGGAGAAAGAGAGGGAGAGAAACATCAATGTGTGGTTGCCTCTGGCACACTACCCCATGGGGGACCTGGCCTGCAACCTGCATTGCCCTAACTGGGAATTGAACCAGTGACTCTTTGGTTCACAGGCCAGTGCTCAAGCCACTGAACCACACCAGCCCGGCCTTATACCTCACTTCTAACCAACAGAACATAGCAAAAGGGATGGGTTTCACTCCCCTGAAAATGTTATACATGACTCTGCCTTAGAAGACTGAAGTCAGAGGGACCTTGCTGGTTCTAAAGAAGCCAGCACCTGTAGTGCCGCCTGGTGAGACTCTGAAGCAAAGAACTCAGCTTAACTTTGCTGAGACTCTCGACCCACAGACACTGGAGATAATAAATAAATGTGCGTGATGTTATAAGGCACTAAATTTATGGTCATTTATTATGCAGCAATAGAAAATGAATGCAATTCTACTCCTTAGTGGCTTCATGATCAATCCAGACATGGTACCACATGGAGATAATAATAGCACTTTCCTTATAAGGTTGTTGCAAGGATACCATGACTTTAATTTTATTAAGGGCTCAGAACAGTTCCTGGCACATATATGAGTGTTTTAGGTAAATTATAAGGGGGGTGGTCCTATCTTCATCCCAATAGCTTCCATGTTTAAACTATTGAAACTCGCTTATACTGTCAATTTTACCACCTCTGCAAGAACTCACAAGTTTCTGGACTATTGCTTACCCTATTTGGTATGTCACGTACCATCCTATATAGTGGCTTAGGGGACAATTATATTCAATTTAGCTGTGTCTGCAAGATCTCTGTTTTTTATTCTTTCTTTTTTCCCCTTTTTTATTGTAAAAAACACATAACATAAAAGTTACCATTTTAACTATTTTAAAATGTACAATTCAGTGGTATTAAGTACAACCATTACCACTATTTCCAGAACATTTTCATTATCCCAAATGGAAAACCCCATGTCGATTAATCAGTCACCCCCATTGGTTCTTCCACCTCTCCAGCTGCTGAAACCAAAAATACACTTTCTATCCCTTGGGATTTGCCTATTCTGGATATTTTATACATATGGAATCATACACCATACATACACTATGTGGCTTTTTCTTTCTATGTGGTCTTTTGTGTCTGGCTTCTTCATCTAGCATAACATTTTCAAGGTTCATCCATGGTGTAGCATGTATCAGTACTTCGTTCCTTTTTAATGTCTGAATAATACTCCAAATATATGGATATAGTGTCGTTTGATTATTTACTTATCAGTTTGGAGACATTTGAGATGTTTCTACCTTTTGGTTTTTGTGAATACTATTGCTCTGAATATTTGTATACAAGGTTTTGTTTGAAAACCTGTTTTCGACTCTTTTGGCTATGTACCTAGGAGTGGAATTTCTGGGTCACATGGTAATTCTATGTTTCACTTGTTGAAGAATCACCGAAGTCTTTTCCACAGTGGCTGCACCATTTTACATTGCCACCAGAAATATGAGTGCTCAAATTTCTCCATATCCTCACCAATTTTTGTTAATTTCTAATTTATTTTTAATTAGAGCCATCCTGGTAGCTGGGAAGTGGTATCTCACTGTGGTTTTGATTTGCATTTGTATATCTTGTTTGGAATAATGTCTATCAAGTCCTTTGCTTATTTAAATTTATTTGAAGATTTTATTTATTTATCTTTAGAGAGGAAGGAAAGGAAAGAGAAAGAGAAACATCAATGTATGGTTGCCTCTCATGCCGGGAACTGGCCTGCAACCCAGGCATGTGCCCTGACGAGGAATCAAAATGGGATCCTTTGGTTCACAGGCCAGTGCTCAATCCACTGAGCTATACCAGCCAGGGCTCCTTTGCTTGTTTATAATTGGGTAATTTGTCTTTGTTGTTGAACTGCAGGAATTCATTATATCATCTAAACACTAGTTTCTTATCGGATGTATGATTTGCAAATATATTGTCCCATTCTGTGAGCTGTCTTTTCACTCTTCTGATAGTGTTCTTTGATGCTTTAATTTTTTTCCCCTAGACTCATCTCTGTGGAACTTCTTTGCCAGTATTTGCCTGGCAAATCAGCTGCTCTATAGGTAGAGGGGAGGGTTGATGATGCTTTAATTTTGATAAAGTCTAATATATCTATTTTAAAAATTTTGTTGCTTGTGGTTTGGTGTCATGCCTAAGGCACCATTGCTATATTCAAAGGCTATAAAGGATTACTCCTATGTTTTCTTGAAATAATTTTATAGTTGTAATTGTTATATTGGTTTTTATATAGATTTCTGACCATTTTTAGTACATTTTTGTATATGGTGTGAGGCAATGGTGCAGTTTAATTCTTTTGAATGTGAATATCCATTTCTCTCAGCACCACTTTTTAAAAATTTTATTTATTTTTATTTTTTATTTAATATTTTACTTATTTATTTTTAGAGGGAGGGAATGGAGAGAAAAAGAGAGGGAGAGAAACATCAATGTTTGGTTGCCTCTCAGGCACCTCCCATTGGGGACCTGGCCCACAACCCAGGCATGTGCCCTGACTGGGAATCAAATCAGTGACCCTTTGGTTGACAGGCTGGCACTCAATCCACTGAGCCACCCAGCCAGGGACCAGCACCATTTTTTGAAAGGACTATTCTTCCTGCTTTGAATGGTCTTGGAAACCCTGTTGGAAATCAATTGACCCTAGATATATGGGTTTATTTCTGGATTCTCAATTTGATCCCATGGATCTACATATCTATCCTTATGCCATCACCAAACTTGATTACTATAGTTTAATAGTAGGTTTTGAAATCAGGAAGTGTGAGTACCCAACTTTGTTCTTCTTCAAGATTCTTTTGAGCTATTCAGAAGACTGTTTAAATTTTTAATATCCACTACCTACATCACTTTCTGTAGCCTACAGTTTCTGTAGCCTACAGTTACTTTGGGCTTTGAAGAAGAATCTTATGATTCCCTTTGTTTTTTTAAAAATATTTTATTTATTTATCTTTAGAGGGGAAAGGAAGGAGAGAGGAAGAGAAACATCAATGTATGGTTGCTTCTCATGCATCCCCTGCTGGGAACTGGCCCCTGCTGGGAACTGGCCTGCAACCCAGGCATGTGCCCTGAACTGGGAATCGAACCGCGATCGTCTGGTTCACAGGCCTGTGCTCAATCCACCGAGCTACACCAGCCAGGGCCTGATTCCCTTTGTTTTTACAGCAGATTGAGATCTATAATCTTGCTAACTTTCTAGTGTTGAGTATTTATAGACTGGAGTTGAGAGTGGCATTGCTCAGTCAATTTCTCTGGTTAAAAAATTGTAGAATTACCTGGAAATGCTACATAAGTGTTTTTGAAGGTTACTTCTTCCAGGTACCCTTAAATTGAACGATGAACTTGCAATCATTTTGTTGCTGATATAAATGGATCAGTGGTTTAGACTTCATTTATTTGAACAACACAAATTCAATTTAAACCTGAATTCAATCCAAAAAGCTTGGGAGAAGATGCTTTCTCTTGACATAGCATTCTCATCTAGCAAAGTGAGGCATGGGAGGTCTGATTTGTTGGTTACATTTGTAACTAGGCTTATATTTTTCTTCTTGTTTTCAGGAAGAAAGTTAGAATTGATTGCCATGTTGAAGATTACTCCATAACTTGTAACAAATAACAGCAGCAGCATTCTTACTAAATTTACTTTAAGCATTTTAAAATTGGAAGATGTTTTTACATAATTGCAGATTCACATGCTGTTGTGATGAGTAATAGAGACCCCTTATAGAGTTTGCCTAGTTTTCCCCAATGGCAACATTTTGCAAAACTTTTGTATAAACTTCCGGCCAAGATGGAAGTGTAGGTGGAAACACTGTGCCTCCTGGCAAAACCAAGTTTAAAGACAACAAAGTTTTAGTAACAAAAGAACGCAACCAAAACACAGGAAGTTGAACTGTATGGAAGTCTGACAACAATGAACCATTCAGCCAGACTGGTAAAAGGGGCAGAGTCAGTGGCTGGTGGAACGGGGTTGTGCAGAGAAAGGTGGTCAGTTGATCCAGGTGCGCAGGCAGCAGTTGGCAGATTCAAGGCGTGGGGTGGCAATGGGCAGACCCAGTGAGGGCGCAAGGCGGCTGGCTGACCGCAGTCACACATTCGCACGCAGATAAACCAGGCAGAGGAGTGCGCTGTGAGACAGACCATGCAAACCAGGGTCCCAGCGATGGGAATTAAAGCCTAAAAGCACTAATTGGAAAAACTTTCAGGGTCAGGGTGCCAGGAGAGGCTCCCAGGATCACAGAGAGTTCACTGGAGAGACCTACAGGGTCCTACAGGGTGCACAAGCCCACACACACAGGAACCTGCACCAGAAGGGCCCAATTTGCTCGCGGGAAGCAGTAGAGGGGACCAAAATCTGAGAGAGAGCAGAACAAACGCCATTGCCAGTCTCTGACCCCGCCCCCACATACAGCATCACAATCCAGTGACCTGGGTTGCCCCGCCCTGGTGAACACCTAAGGTTCTGCCCCTCATACATAACAGGCGTGAACAGACCAAAACATTATGGCTCAAGAAGAACAGCTCAAAGCCCCAGAGCCAATACTTCTGAGTGACCAAGAGATACCTAACCTATCAGATGCACAGTTCAAAATATTGGTGATCAGGATGCTCACAGAACTGGTTGATTTTAGTCACAAATTAGAGGAACAAATGAAGACTAAACTAAATGAAATGAAGAAAAATGCATAGTAAACCAATAGTGATAGAAAGGAAACTGGGACTCAAATCAAGGGAGTGGACCAGAAGGAAGAAAGAAACAACCAAACAGAAAAGAAGGAAGAAACAAGAATTCAAAAAAATGAGGAGAGGCTTAGGAACCTCCAGGACATCTTTAAACGTTCCAGCATCCAAATTATAGAGGTACCAGAAGGGGAAAAGAAACAGCCACAGGTGGAAAACTTATTTGAACAAATAATAAAGGAGAACTTCCCCAATCTGGCAAAGGAAATAGACTTCCAGGAAATCCAGGAAGCTCAGAGAGTCCCAAAGAAGTTGGATCCAAGAAGGAACACACCAAGGCACATCATTATTACATTAGCCAAGATTAAAATGGAGGAGAGAATTCTAGAAGCAGCAAGAGATAAGGGGACAGTCACCTACCAAGGAGTTCCCATCAGACTGTCATCTGATTTCTCAAAAGAGACCTTCCAGGCAAGAAGGGGCTGGAAAGAAGTATTCCAAGTCATGAAAGGCAAGGACCTCCATCCAAGATTGCTCTATCCAGCGAAGCTTTCATTTAGAATGGAAGGACAGATAAAGAGCTTCTCAGATAAGGTCAAGTTCAAGGAGTTCATCTTCACCAAGCCCTTATTCTATGAAATGTTAAAGGGACTTATCTCAGAAAAAGAAGATAAAAAAGATGAACAGTGAAATGACAGCAAACGCACAGTTAGTAACAACCACACCTGAAACGAAAGCAAACTAAGAGGACAGCTAGATCAGTAGGGGAACCATAGAAATGGAGATCACATGGAGGGTTAGCAACAGGGGGGTGGGAGGAGGAGAAGGGGGTAGAAGGTACAGAGAATAAATAGCATAGACGGTAGGTAGAAAATAGACAGGGGGGAGGGCAAGAATAGTATGGGAAATATAGAATCTAAAGAACTCATGACACGTGGACATAAACTAAAAGGGGGGAATGGTGGGGGAGGTTGTGTGCAGGGTAGAGGGGAATGAAGGGGGGAAATGGGACAAGTTTAATGGCATAATCAATAAAATATATTTTAAAACTTTTGTATAATATCACATTCAGGATATTGATTTTGATACCATCCACTAATTTTATTCAGATTTTCTCAGTTTTGTTAACACTAATTTATGCGTTTGTGTGATTCAATTCTATACAATCTTATTACTTGTGTAGGTTCAGGTGTCTCCCACCATAGTCAATATACAGAAGAGTTCCATCACTACAGAACCTCTCATGTTGTTCTTTTATGATCACCCCTATCTCCCTACTGTGCCCCTTTCCCACTCTTGCAACCACTAATCTGTCCTCCAGTTATAAAATGTTGCCATTTGAAAACTCTTCTATTAGTCAAATCATACAGTACATAAACTTTGGGGACTGGCTATTTTCACTTATCATAATTCCAAGGAGATTCACCCAAGTTGTTGCATGTATTAGTGGTTCACTCCTTTTTACTGTCCCACAGTTAGCATAATCATTGACCCACTGAAAGACAACTGGAGTAATTCTAGCTTCTGGCTATTAAAAACAAAATTTGCCCTGTCCAGTATGGCACTGTGGGTTGGGCATCATCTTGCAAATCAAAAGGTGACTGATTTGATTCTGGGTTAGGATACATGCCTGAGTTGTGGGTTCAGTCCCTGGTTGGAATGCCTCCAAGACGTAACAGATGGATGTTTCTCTCTCATGTGAAGGTATGGCTCCCTCTCTTTCTTCCTCCCTTCCCCTCTCTCTAAAAATAAATAAATAAATTCTTAAGAATAAAATAAAAGTAAAATTGCCATGAACATTCCTGTACAGATTTTTGTGTGAACATAAATTTTCATTTCTCTGGGATAAATGCCTACAAGTACCATGGTGGGTCATAGGGAACTTGTATATTTAGTTCTTTTTAATATTTTATTTATTTATTTTTAGAGAGTGGAAGGGAAGGAGAAAGAAAGGGAGACAAACATCAATGTGTGGTTGCCTCTCTCGTGCCCCCCACCGGAGACCCAGCCCACAACCCAGGCATGTGCTCTGACTGGACATTCAACCAACAACCTCCTGGTTCACAAGCTGGTCCTCAATCCACTGAGCTACATAAGCCAGGGCTGTTTATTTAGTTTTGTTAAGAGATGGCCAAACTCTTTTCCAGGGTTGTGAGAGAAACATCAGTTGGTTCCTCTCCCGCACCCCCAACCTGGGACCTGGCTCACAACCCAAGTCTGTGCACCAATGGGGAATCAAACCAGCAACCTTTGGTTTGCAGGAAAATGCCCAACCCACTGAGCTACACTAGTCAGGGACATTGTCACCATTTTTATTTTACACATTCTAATAGCTCTGCAGTAATACCTCATTGTAGTTTCAATTTGCATTTCCCTATAGCTAATGACACCGAGCATCGTTTCAGGTGCTTCTTTGCCATCTCTATGTCCTCTTATGTGAAATGTCTCCTCACATCTTTTATTCATCTTCTATTGAATTGGGTTTTTTTCTTGTTGTTGTTTGTTTTCTTTTAAAAAATGTTTTGTTGTTGTTCAAGTACAGTTGTCTCCATTTCCCCCGACACTCCCCACCCCCACCCCAGTCATCCCCACCCTCAATCCTATCCTCTCTTCGGTGTTGTCCCTGTGTCCTTTATACATGTTCCTGAAAACCCCTCCCCTTTCCCCCCCTTTATCCCCTCCCACCCCCCCTCTGGTTACTGTCAGTTTGTTCTTAATTTCACTGTCTTTGGTTCTATTTTGCTTGCTTGTTTGTTTTTTTGATTAGGTTTTTTAACTATTGAGTTTTGAGAGCTCTTTATTATATTCCACATACTAGTTCTTTGTTGAACATATGGATGGCAAATATTTTCTTCCAGTCTGTAACTTGTCTTTTCATACTCTTTATTGTTTTTAAAATCATTGGTGTAACATTGGTTTATAACATTATGTTAATTTCAGGTGTAAAACTTTATAATACAACATCTGTATACTTTACTATATGTTCACTACCTGAAGTCTAGTTGCCTCCCATATACTCCTTTTTTGTTGTTTTATTGTGTTGTGGGGAATTTTTGTTTGTTTTTTCCTTCCATATACTCTTTTTTATTATATTTTATTTATTATGTTATTAAAGTTGTCCTAATTTTTCCCCTTTTCCCCCTCCACTGAGCACCTTCCATACACTCTTAACAGGGACTTTCAAAGAGCAAACATTTTTTATTTTGATGATTCAATTTATCAAATTTTCCTTTTATGGATTATACATTTTTAAATAAAAATAGCTGATATTTTATTTATTTATGTTGTTGTTCAAGTACAGTTGTTTACATTTTCCACCACCACTCCCCCCACTCTGCCCATCCCCACTTCCCATCCACAATCCTGCCCCCACTTTTGGCTTTGTCCATGGGCCCTTTATACATGTTCCTTGATGACCTTTCCCCTTCCCCCCTGTTGTCCCATCCCCCTTCCCTCTGGTTACTCAGTTTATTCTTTATTTTCAGGTCTCTAGTTCTATTTTGCTTGCTTGGTTTTTTTGTTGATTAAGTTCCACTTATAGATGAGATCATATGGTATTTGTCTTTCACTGCCTGGCTTATGTCACTCAGCATAATGCTCTCCAGATGCATCCATGTTGTTGCAAAAGGTAGGAGTTCCTTCTTTCTTTCTGCAGCATAGTATTCCATTATGTAAATGTACCATAATTTTTTCATCTACCCATTTACTGAAGCACTAATTCAAAAGAACCTATGCACCCTAATATTCATAACAGCACAATTTACAAAAAACGAGTGCTGGAAGCAACCTAAGTGCCCATTAGTAAATGTATGGATTGTACTTTTGATGTCAAGTCTAAGACTTCTGCTTAGCCTTAGAGCTCAAAGATTTTTTCCTAAAAGTGTTATAGTCATATGTTTTACATTTTAATCTATGTTTTATTTTGAGTTAATTTTCATATAAGGTATGATGTTTAAGTTATGGTTTGCAATTTTGTCTATGGATCTCTAATTGTTCTTGCACCATTTGTTGCAAGACTATCTCTGCATTGAATTACTTTTGTTCATTTGTAAAAAATCAGTTGGGTATATTTATGTCGCTATTTCTGGGTTCTCTGTTCTGTTCCATTGATCAATGTGTCTATCCTTCTGCCTATACTATAGAGTCTTGATTACTGTAGCTATATAATAAGACTTCAAGTTGGGTAGACTGATTCCTCTCACTTTATTCTTCTTTTTCCAGATTTTGAAGGTATTGTTTAGCTTGGGCCTTCTTATATATATTTTGAAATAAGCTGATCTATGACTACAAAAATGTTGCTGGGAGTTTGATTGGAATTGCGGTAACCCTATAGATTAATTTAAGAGAATTAGTATCTTTACTATGTTGAGCTTTTCAATCCATGGATATAGCATTACTCTCTTTTTATTTAGGTCTTCTTTAATTTCTTTCATCAGTATTTCATAATTTTCAGCATAGAAATATTGTACATGTTTTATTAAGTTTATCTCTAAGTGTTTCATTTTTTGGAATAACTATAAGGCATACTGTGTTTTTAATATTGATTTGTGCATGATTATTGTTAGTATATAGAAATGTGATTAATTTCTGTGTGTTGATCTTATATCCTGCAACCTTGCTGCTGAATTCACACATTAGTTCTAGGGCCTTTTTAAAAATAGATTGCTTGTGATTTTCTACATAGAGAATTATGTCACCTATAAAACAGAGGAGTCATTTACTTTATCAAATTAAAATAATTCTCCTGTATTCCTATCTTATTGAGAGTTTTTTCATGAGGGGGTGTTGGATTTTGTTAAATGCTTTTTCTGTGCCAATTGATATGATCATATGAGTGTTCTTCTTTAGTTTGTTGATATGATGGATTATACTGATTATTTTCTTATGTTGAACCAGCCATGAATACCTAGAATAAGTTCCACTGAGTCCTGGTTATAATTCTTTATATACATTGTTGGTTTAAATTGACTTTTGAGTAGAATTAAAGGATTTTTTTGTATTTATTTTAATTTCAGAATTTTGATTTTTTTCCCTTTTCCTTTCTTTCTATCCCAACCTCTACCCCTAAAAACTTGGCCTTATTTTTTGCATAACAAATGAGAGTGAGATAATTATTTGAAAAGATTAATTTATTCACTATTTTCAGTGTAATTAAATAAACAAAATTAGGGTTAATGTGCATTTTCCTAAAGTCCAGAGTTGGCATGAGATTCTTAAAGAAGTCAGGGAATAGAACAAAGGCCATAGATTATGGCTGTTCATGCAGGTGATGCTTGATCTTTATTTCCAGCCCAGATTTTTTCCCTGAGCTCCAGACCCAGATCTCCAATTGCCTACTGAACATCGCCTTGGGAATATACCATAAGCACTCAAAATCCAATGGGTCTCACATAACTCTTTTTTCACCTGTCCTACCTTAACTGGTAGCATTACAGTCAACACAGTGACCAAAGCCAGGAACTTTGCAGTTGTCTTTCCTGCCCCATGCCCAGTTCCTCCAAATAAGTCCTGATGACTCTATGACTAAAGGTCTATCAAATCATTCCCCTCTTTTCTATCCCCACAGCCACCTTCCTAACTCAATACTTTCTTTTTGATTATTGAATTTGCCTCGACATCTCTCTTCTTGATTACTGCATTTACCTCTCACTCCAGTTCTCCTCCATCAATCCACTTGTCCCAAAGGCCATTGCCAATTATCTCCTGGTGAATGTTTAACAACAGTCTCACTAGGAAAAGAGCTACGATTTGTAGCATTTGCTGATTTCTATGATGTAAACCTTCCCATCATGAAGGATTTCAAGCTACTAACATGTCAGTTGGCTTGCAAAGTTCCTGAAATTTTAAGAAACTGTCTCTTGGTAGCTGGTGGGAGGCAGCTCCGGAAAACTGTTGGCATAACTGAATCTTTGTAACATGCAAATTTGACCAGGTCACTCTCTGGATTAAAACTTCAATGGCTTTTCCTTATCTACAAGATAAAACCCAAGTTCTTTTACTCAGCATTCACATTTTTTTGTGATTTAGTCACTAAAGATTTCACCAACTTCATCTCAGACTTTACCATTTTCATCAAACCACTCAAACTACCACCGTAATGTCCCATTCATTTTGAATGGTTCAACATTCTTGGATTCATCAGGATGTTTCCACCTTTGTATCTCTACTCTTACTTCTCTCTGCAGCTGGTGAAAACCTATGTCTTTTCCACACTCAGCTGATACTCTCAGGTAGAACCGGACATGACCATACTGAACTTTATTTAGACTTCTGTTATAGCATCTACAATTCTTTGTCACATCTATTTCTATCTGTTTTTTTCCTATACCAACCTGTGAAACTACTTGAAAATGGACAGAATCTTATCTTTATCTCTCTAACACCTAAGGCCATAGACTGGTTTCTAGATACCATTTAATAAATACTTATAGGGAAAATTAAATTTGGACTAAAACTTGAAGGAAAACTTAAGAGTTGGCTATACGTACAAGTATGAGGAGGAAATTACAGGTGAGAGAACACATGTAAATATACAAAGGGATAAGAACACTCTTGAACTCCTTAGAGGGCAAGGTGTATGATGCTTCTGAGGATTTTTAAAAAAATATTTTGAGACCTAGGTGGATGGCTTAGTTGCTTGCAATGTCGTCCCATATACCAACTGTTGCAGGCTTGATTCCCGGTTGGAGCATGTAACCTAGGTTGGGGGTTTGATCCTCGGTTGAGTTGCATGCAGGAGGGGGCCAATGGATGTTTCTCTCTCACATTGATGTTTCTCTCTCTCTCATTCTCTGGAGTGAATAAACATATTCTCAGGTGAGGAGATATATATGTATGAATATATATATATATACATATACATATACATATACATATATTCCTTTGAAGAAAAAGGAACCCTTGTGCACTGTTGGTGGGAATGCAGATTGGTGCAGATACTATGGAAAATGGTATGGCAGGTAATCAAAAAATTAAAAACAGAACTGTGTTAGGACCCAGCAATTCCACTTCTGGGTATATGCTTGAAGAAACTCAAAACAGTAATTTGAAAGAATATATTAAAGAAATTTATTGCAGCATTATTTACAATATCCAAAATATGGAAGCAACTCAAGTACCCATCAACAGACAAGTAGATAAAACAGTTATGATGCATACACACAATGGAATGTTACTCAACCATGAAAAGTGGAATCTTAACATTTGCAATATCATGGATGGACTTAGGGGATATTATGATTTCACTTATATGTGGAAACTAAAGAAGAAAATAAACAAACAAAATTGAAACACACCCATAGATACAGAGAACAGACTGATGGTTGCCAGAGAGGAGAGGGTTTGGGGGACTGGGTGAAAATGATAAGAAGTACAAACTGGTAGCTACAGAATAATCATGGGTGCAGGATAAAGTACAGCATAGGAACTATAGTCAATAATATTGTAAAAATTATGTATGGTACCAGGTGGATACTAGAGATATCGAGGGGATCTCTTTGTAAAGTATATGATTAACTAACCATTATCCTGTATACCTGAAACTAATACAAAATAGTATTGAAAGTAAACTGTAATTGAAAAATAAAATTTAGCCCTGGTTGGTGTAGCTCAGTGGATTGAGCACGGGCCTGTGAACCAAGGGGTTGCAGTTCAATTCCCAGTCAGGGCACATGCCTGGGTTGCAGGCCAGGTCCCCAGTGGGGGGTGTGGAAGAGGCAACCACACATTGATGTTTTTCTCCTTCTCTCTCCTTCCCTTCCCCTCTCTCTAGAAATTCTTTTAAAAAGAAAAATAAAATTTAAAAATCAGAATAAAATATTCATTTGAATAAATGAATAAAGAGACTAATAGTAAGCTTATCACACTGTGGACTTCAATTATTATTAATGGTAGGAGGCAGTCTGATACATTTCACTCCCCACCCCTGGCTCATTTGCCACGTGTATGAGCAATGTGCTATTCTCTGATTAGGGAAAATACAAATACTCCTCCTACTTTTCTGATCAATGATTCCCAAGAATTCTCATTGTAGATGGTGAGAAGTGGGTGGATTTAGGATATATTTTGGAGATGGAGCTGAAAGGACTTGACAATAGATTTGATGTGCATTGTGAAGGAAAGGGAGGTATTACAGATGACTCTTCAGTTTTTACTCTGAGCAACTGGAAAAATAGAGTTTCATTAACCAAGATAGGAGGGGCTGCAGTAATAGCAGGCTTGTGGTGGTGGGAAAACCAAAGTTCTATTTGGGACCTGCTAAATTAGAGACATCCAAGTGGAATGTTCAAGCAGGCAATTAAATATACAAGTGTGGATTTCAAGATATGAGGCAAGGGATGTCTATTTACGAGAAAGTAGTATAGAGATGATAGTTAAAGCATGAAGACCAGATGAGATTATCAAGAGAAATGTTTGAGGACTGAGCCCTAAACACTCCAAAGATCAGAGGCTGGGAAAAAAAGGGGAGTCAGCATAAGACACTGTGAAGTAGCAGCCAGTGAGATAAGAGGAACACTACAAGCTTTCAGTGTCATGAAGACTAAGAAAAGAAATTACTGTAACAGTGGAAGGTCTCATTGTTAACCCATTCATTATGTAATAACATGTTATTCAGTCTTCATGTATTTGAATGTTTTTGAGTTTTTTCCTTGAGGTTGGTTTCTGGTTTCAAGTTACTGTGATCCAAGAAGATGCTTGATGTTATTTCAATTTTCTTGAAATTGTTGAGGCTTGTTCTGCATCCTATCATGTGGTCTATCTTTGAGAAAGACCCATGTGTGTTTGAAAATAACGTATATTTTGCTTCTTTGGGGTGAAATGCTCTGTAAATATCAATTAAGTCCATTTGATCTAGGGTGTCATTCAATGCCACAATATCTTTGTTGATTTTTGTTTGGACAATACCTACAATAGGTTGAGGAGAGAAAAGAATGTGACATGAGCTTTACAATACCACCTAGCACCATGTGAGATCAGCACATATTAACCAAGATCATTGTTTCTTCTTGGGAGGCAGTGTTTAATACCATACAGATTAAGAGGACAGATTTTAGAGTCACACTGCCTGGTTCTGACTTAGCCAGTTGCTAAGTAGGGTGATATCTATAACATATCACACACTCTCAAGTATTTGTAAAACAATCAACCCACAGCAACTTTACTTGTAAAACAAACATCCCATAAAAACTCTCAGAACAGAGAGTTAAAGCCCAGAAATTTGACAGCAAGTAGTAGTGACACAATTGGTTATACATAAGAAAAAAATAAATTCTGGCTGGTGTGGCTCAGTGGATTGGGCACAGCCTGCAAACCAAAAGGTTGCTGGTGTGATTCCCAGTCAGGGCCCATGCCTGGGTTGCAGGCCAGGTCCCCAATTAAGGCTGTGCAAGAGGCAGCCAACTGATGATGTTTCTCTCCCTTTCTCCCTCTCTTCTCCTCTCTCTAAAAATAAATAAATAAAATATTTATTTTATAAATATTTATTTTATAAATATTTATTAATATTTTATAAATAAATATTTATTTTATAAATAAATATTTACAAGAAGAAATAATAAAAGTGGAGTCTTAAACTATACCATATATAAAATCCAACTTCAGGACTTCCGCCAAGATGGAGGCATAGATGGAAACACTGTGCCTTCTCCCACAACCAAGTTTGGATACAACAAAAGTTTTGGAGAACTAAGACACACCCAGAGACAAGAAAACCGAATTATACGGAAGTCTGACAGCTACGAACCGTTCAACGGGGACGGTAAGAGAGGCAGAGCCAGCAGTGGAGCAGGGTCGGGAAGGACAGACCTAGGAGTGCAGGCAGCCCGGACCTAGTCGGGCTGCGGGGCAGACTGACCAAGGTCGCACATTCTTGCGCAGTGAGATGGACTACGCAGGCCCCAGGGGGCGAACCCAGTGGTGGAGGGCTGACACCGGTGGCACACTCGCGTGCAGTGGAGCGGGGCGCGTGGCCCTGGTGGCGTGGCCCTGGTGACGGTGGTGGCTGCGGTGCTGGTGGGGGTCACGGCGGCGGGCACCAGAGGGAAGCCATTGTCCCTCTTTGACCCCGCCCCCACATACAACGTCACAACCCAGCGACTGAGTTGCCCTGCTCTGGTGAAAACCTAGGGCTCCGTTCCTGCTACTTAACAGGCACGAACAGCCCAAAAGATCGTGCAAGAACTCAAAGACCCAGAGCCAATAACTCTAAGTGACCAACAGATTGCCAGCCTCTCAGAAGTTCAATTTAAAACACTATTTATCAGGATGCTCACAGAATTGGTAGAGTACAGTCACAAATTAGAGGAACATATGAAGGCTAAACTAATTGAAATGAAGGGAGATGTCCAGGAAACCAATATCGATGGAAAGGAAACTGGGACTCAAATCAATGGAATGGACCAGAAGGAAGAACGAAACATCCGACCAGAAAGGAATGAAGAAATGAGAATTCAAAAAAATGAGGAGAGGCTTAGGAACCTCCAGGACATCTTTAAACGTTCCAACATCCGGATTATAGGGGTACCAGAAGGGGGAAAGAAACAGCCACGAGTGGAACACTTATTTGAACAAATAATAAAGGAGAACTTCCCCAGTCTGGCAAAGGAAATAGACTTCCAGGAAATCCAGGAAGCTGAGAGAGTGCCAAAGAAGTTGGACCCAAGAAGGAACACACCAAGGCACATCGTCATTACATTAGCCAAGACTAAAATGAAGGAGAGAATCCTAGAAGCAGCAAGGGATAAGGGGACAGCCCCCTACAAAGGAGTACCCATCAGACTGTCAGCGGATTTCTCAAAAGAGACCTTCCAGGCAAGAAGGGGCTGGAAAGAAGTATTCCAAGTCATGAAATCCAAAGACCTACAGCCAAGATTGCTTTATCCAGCAAAACTTTCATTTAGAATGGAAGGACAGATAAAGTGCTTCTCAGACAAGGTCAAGTTCAAGGAGTTCATCATCACCAAGCCCTTATTATATGAAATGCTAAAGGGACTTACATAAGAAAGAGATTATGAAAAATATGAACAGTGAAATGACAGCAAACACACAGTTATTAACAACCACACCTAAAACAAAAGCAAACCAAGAGGACAGCTAGATCAGGAGTGGAACCATAGAAATGAAGAACACATGGAGGGTTAGAAACAGGGGGGTGGGAGGAGGAGAAGGGGGGAGAAGGCACAGAAAATAGCATAGATGGTAGGTAGAAAATAGATAGGGGAGGGCGAGAATAGTGGGGGAAATATAGAATCTAAAGAAGTTGAGACACGTGGTTATAAACTAAGGGGGGAGAAGGGTGGGGGAGGGAGTGTGCGGGTGGAGGGGAATGAAGGGGGGGAATAGAACAACTGTAATGGTATAATCAATAAACTATATTTTAAAAAAATCCAACTTCAGGCGTATTTCACACTTAAAAATAAAGGCAAAATTTTGAGAAAGAAAAAAAAGAGCCGTCCCTGATATTCAGAAGCTGGCCTGGCACATGCATCTATGCCATGTTATTCTTATTTAGGCATAAACATAGAATACCAACCTTAGACAAGGTTACTTTGAGACCACAATAAATTCAGAAAAGGCAAGGTCACCACATAATTTTGTCTAAGCACTGTGCCACTCATAAAGTACCAAACACCTCCTCTCATGGCCAAACTGAGTAACTTCTTTACCAATTACAGCTTTAGTTTTATAGTTTTCTTCTTTCCCCGTAAATAATATTCATTGAGATCCTCGGTCATAGAATTGCCCTTGCTTGTGATGGCACCCAATCTATACCAAACTTCCACTTTCTTTTTAAAAAATATTTTATTTATTTTTTGAGAGAGAGGAAGAGAAGGAGAAAGAGAGGGAGAGAAACATCAATGTGTGATTGCTTCTCATGAGCCCCCCACTGGGGACCTGGCCTGCAACCCAGGCATGTGCCCTGACCGGGAATCAAACATGCAACCTTTTGTTTTGCAGGCCCGTGCTTCCTCATGGTTTTAATATTCTCATAAAATCCCCCACTTTGGGATTGTACTGGATGTAGTGATGTATTTCTTTCTTTTTTTTAGGTAATTTTTAAAAGATTTTATTTATTTATCTTTAGAGGGGAAGGGAAGGAGAGAGGGAGAGAAATATCAATGTATGGTTGCCTCTCATGCGTCCACTGCCGGGAACCGGGAACCAGGAACTGGCCTGCAACCCAGGCATGTGCCCCGACTGGAAATTGAACCGCGATCGTGTGGTTCGCAGGCCCACACTCAATCCACTGAGCTATACCAGCCAGGGCTGTTTCTAATAAATACAATAGGGCAAAGATGATAGGATGTTACTTCTGAGATTAGGTCATAGATTTACTGTGGCTTCTGTCTTGGATAATCTCTCTCTCCCTATCTCTCACTGCTCACCCAGAGAGAATCCAGTTACTATGTCATGACACAGCTCTATGAAGACGCACCCATTACAAGACACCAAGGTCTATTGACCACCACATAAATGAGTTTGGAGGTGGAAGGATTGAGCAAAAAAACCAACTCATGGACAAGGACAATAGTGTGGTGATGGGTAGCTGAGGGTAGCTGGAGGGGGTTATGGGAGGAGAAATGGTGATGGAAGGAGACTTGACTTGGAGTGCTAAACACATAACACAATGTACAGATTACATGTTGTAGAATTGTGTGCCTGCGGCTTGTATAATTTTGTTAACCAGTGTCATCCCAACAGATTCAATAAAAAGGAAAAAATGACTTTGTAAGTGGGTCTTCCCTTAGTCAGTCCCTCGGATGAGTACCACTTGACAGCTTCACAGCAACCTCATAAGAGACCTTAGCCAGAGGCTAAACCATGTTTGAATTCCTGACCCTCTCAGAAAATGTGAGAGAAAATTTTTTAAGCTGTTAAGTTTTAAAGTAATATATATTGATAAATAACTAATACAAACTACATTAAAATGAAGAACTTTGGTTCATTCAAAAACATGTAATTTTCCCTGGCTGGTATGGCTGAGTGGATTGGGTGCCGGACTGTGAACCAAAGGGTCACTGGTTTGATTCCCCATCAGGGCACAGGCCTCAATTGCAGGCCAGGTCCCTAGTAGGGGGCATGCAAGAGGAAACCATACATAGATGTTTCCCTCTGTCCCTTCCCCCCTCTCTAACCATAAATAAATAACTTTAAAAAATATATGTAATTAAAGTGAAATCACAATGCTGTAAATTGTGAAGAGAATATGTATTTGTAATACACCTGCTCGATAAAGGACTGGTTGCCTTTCTTGATTTATACAGAATATAAATCAAGAACTTCCACAGATCAACATGGGAAAAAATGACTCTGTCTCTCTATATTGACTTAAATATATACAAATATAAAAATGACTTAAATATATATATATATTATTCTGTATTCAGATATTCATTTAAAATATTTTAAAACTTCATTGCATTTGAATTTTCATAATGGAAAATTAAGAGCACTTTTACATCTAAAGAAAGCAACAAAGTTCATTTTCTAATTGAAAGGAAAAATACAGGAGGAAGAAAAGTTTAGTGAGCCCCTAAGAGGATCAAGGCAAGGAATATGATTCAGGGAAAAAGAAAAAAACCTTCCATTTTAAATCATGTTATTATTTTAATCCTAGATCATTCAGGAAGCTATGCTGGCTAAAACTGGAATTTCTTAAGAAGATTATACTTTCACCTGCAGTTCACATCAAGTAATTTCCATTCACATTCTGTATCTACACTTTAAATAATTCTTAATGCTCTCTATTCTCAACTAAATCTCAAACTTCAGAAACTGCCATATAAGGAAGTAGATAGGGCTACTTCTGTTGGGACTAGAGGAGAGTCGGTCTGTTATACTCTTGGGGCTTCCTTAACTGGTGCTGGGGTCTTACGTAATGCCAAACGTTGGATAGGAATTGAGGAGGATTCTCATAGGTTATTACTGAGGAATATTGTTCAATTGGCATTTATAGACTGCCAGTCTCTCTGTAACTTCTGTGGCAGCCTTGGAACACAGAAATCCCTTGTCATGTTTGCCACCCAAGGTCTTGTATCCCTGTCCCTCAAGTTCATTAAAGCAGCCATTCCTCTCTAGGGCCTCACCAGCAGGCTGTGGGAAGCAAGGCCCAGGTCCCTGGTGACCTCTCTCACTTTCTCTTACCCCAGTTCAAGGGACATTTCTTTTGAATTTGGTGGAAGTCCCATTTGGTGGAAGAACACAATTTTCCTTAATGCGCTTGAGCTTTTAGAAAAGAAAGCTCTAATAACTGTAAGCTAATCTGCTTCTAGCTTAGCCACATACTTCCTAGAAAGCAACGAAGCACAGAGTCTGCTATCTGCCAGAAAGGGAGAAATAGAAAAGGTAAAATCCAGGGAGAAAAAAAATCCCGATGCTTCAAAATATTATCTAGAGATGAGCTAAGATTTTTAAAACAGTACTCAAAAACGTGTTAACCATAGAGGGAACAACTGGACTCCACAAAATAAAGAACCGTTGTTTATCAAAACATAGTGTTTAAAAAAGTGAAAAGGTGCCCTGACCAGTACGGCTCAAGTGGTTGGGTGTTGTCCCACAAACTTAAAGGCTGCCAATTCAATTCCCAGTCAGGGCACATGCCTGAGTTGCAGGGTTGGGTCTGGTCAGGGCATATAACCAATCGATGTTTCTCTCTCATATCAATGTTTCTCTCCCTCTCTTTCTCCCTCCCTTTCTCTCTCTCTTAAAAATAAGTAAATAAAAACTTTTTAAATAAAGGCAACACAAAAAGAAGATATTTGATATACATATATCCAACAAACGGTTCATGTTAAGAATGTATAATGTCCTAGCCATGCCTGGGTACCATGGTTAGTTAGAGCATCATCTCAATACACCAAGGTTGTGGGTTTCATCTCTTGTCAGGGTACACACAAGAAGCAACCAATGAATGCATCAACAAGTGGAACAACAAATTGAGATTTATCTCTCTTTCTTCCTCTCTCTAAAATCAATAAATAAAAATTAAAAAAGAATACATAATGTCTCATAAACCAGTAAGAAAGATGCAGACAATCCATTTGAAAATTGACTTAAACTCAGCACTTTATGGACTTCCGGTCAAGATGGCAGTGTAGGCAGACATGGCTCACCACTTTGAACAACCACATCAAAATTACAACTAAACCTTAGAGCAACCATCACTCAGAACCATCAGAAACCAAGTTGAATGGAAGTCTGACAACTATGAAATTAAAGAAACCACAACCATCCAGACTGGTAGGAGAGGCACAGATGCAGAATGGGCTGGTTCCACATCCACATGTGGTGGATAAAAATTCAGGATGGATATCTCAGGAGTGAGGAGTCCCAGCTCTACACCAAGCCCCCCGGCCCAGCCCAGAGTTCTAGTGACAGGAAGATAAATCCCCACAACTTCTGGCTGCAAAAACTAACAGGGATTGAGTCTGTGGAAGAGACTTCTGGAGTTCTGAGCAGTTCCTCTTAAAGAATGCACACACAGACTCACCTATTCAGACTCACCTACTCTAAGCTCCAGCACCAGGGTATACAGGGAGAAACAGAAGTGTCTGGCATCAAGGTGAGCAGAGGCCATTGTCCTTTTTCTAAACCCCCTCCCCACAGAGCCAGCAGGCTGGTGCCATATCTGAGACTCCATCAACCTGGCTAATACTGTTTGGACAAACCCACCTTGGACAAACCCAGAGACTCTGCCACACCCAATTTTGGGACCCACCCATGCTGCTTTTCCATAAGAATGGCTGGTCTTGACTTACGCTTCACAACTTCCTAAATCCTCTGAAATAAACAGCAGCTGGCCTCAGTGAGCCCCAGGCCCAGAACTAGCATCCTGGATTCAGAGCTTGGCTTTGCCTGAAAATCTCCATGCCCAACACAAGTAGCAGTCACCTCAGATTGCTTTGTAAGTCAGGCAGGGTGTCCCTGGGCAAAATGCAGGTGGGAGCTGATCTTGTCCTGTACCACCCAAGAAACCCCAAGAACTTTGTACACAGTGGACAGCTAGAGACCACATCAGAGCACCATGACCCTGCCCCTGCACAGCTGATTCTCCATGGAGGGCAGAGGTTGGTGGTCAGTGGTCACAGCCAGTCCTTGCAGCTCACAGGCCTGGTTAAGTCCCTCCCATTGTTCTGCCAACAGCAACCAAGACTCAACTACAAGAGGAGGATGTACTCAGCCCACATGAAGAGAGCACCTCAAGTAACCAGTTTAGGTGATAGGGGAAGCCTCCCCTACATAGGGATAGGGTCCTGCCACTGGCCCCTACAGGACACCTAGTACATTAGGCCACACTACCAAGACACGGAGTCAAAGCAGGTTTATCTAATACATAAAAACAAACACAGGGGGGGCTGCCAAAATAAGGAGACAAAGAAACATGGCCCAAATGAAAGAACATCACAAAACTATAGAAAAAGAACTAAATGAAATAGAGATAAGCAATCTATCAAATGCAGAGTTGAAAACACTGGTTTTGAGGTTGCTCAAGGAACTTAGTGAGGACCTCAACAGCATAAAGAAGATTCAGTTAGAAATGAAGGATACACTGATTGAAGTAAAGAACAATTTACAGGGAAACATCAGTAGAGTGGATGAGGCTGAAAATCAAATAAATGATTTGGAACATAAGGCAGCAAAAACAATAAGGCAGAACAACAAGAAAAGAGAATCCAAAAAGATGAGGGTAGAATAGCATCCTGTGGAACATCTTTAAGCAATCTAACATTCACATCATAGGAGTGCCAGAAGTAGAAGAGAAAGATCCAGAAATTGGACATCTATTTGAGAAAACAATGAAGGAAAACTTCCCTAATTTGGTGAAGGAAATCAACATTTGAGTCCAGGAAGCACAGAGAGCCCCAAATAAGACAGATGCAAGGAGGGCCACTGCAAGACCCATTATAATTAAAATGCCAAATGTTAAAAATTAAAAGATGAGAGGTGGGTGTGGGAGAATGGGTGAGAGGTGAGGGGATTAAAAGTACAAATAGGGCCCTGGCTGGTGTAGCTCAGTGGATTGAGTATGGGCCTGTGAACCAAGGGGTCACTGGTTCCATTTCCAGTCAGGGCACATGTCTGTCTCTCCCTCTCTTTCTCCTTTCCTACTCCTGTGTCTAAAAATAAATAAATAAAATCTTTAAAAAAAAAGAAGTACAAATAGGTAGTTACAGAACGTCCATGGGGATGTGAAGTACAATATAAGAAATAGAGTAGTCAAGAGCCCTGGCTGGCGTAGCTCAGTGGATTGAGCGTGGGCCTTCGAACCAGACGATCGCGGTTCGATTCCCAGTCAGGGCACATGCCTGGGTTGCAAACCGGTTCCTTGCAGGCTAACTACCAGCAGGGGATGCACAAAAGGCAACCATACATTGATGTTTCTCTCCCTCCCCTCTAAAAATAAATAAAAATCTTTATAAAAAAAAAAGAAATAGAGTAGTCAAGAAATTTATATGCATAATCTGTGGACATGATCAAGGGTGGGGGAAATACCTGAGGGAGTAGGGGGTGTTGGGTGGAGGGGAGCAAAGGGGAAAAATCAGGACAACTGTAATAGCATAATTAATAAAATATTAAAAATAAATAAATAAAAGCAATGAATCTTTGTAGCTTAAAATCCAAACTAGAGACTGGCCAGTTAAGCTCCTTGGTCCTTCCCTCCTGATTCATTACCTGAATTCTGTCCCTTTCAGTCTTATTACTCAGACTATGAGCACTAGCAGGCATAAAAAAAATCTTTCAGACGGTTTAGAACAGTGGTTCTCAATCAGGGGCAATTTTGTCCCCTCCCTCCATGACCAGAGGACTTCCTATAGACATTTAGGAAGTCTATAGGTAATTCCTATAGACATTTTTTTGGTTGTTGCAATTGTGTGTGGGGAGATCCTAATGGCATATACTTGGTAGAGGCCAGGAATGTTTCTAAACATCCTGCAATGCACAGAATAGTCGCTACAGCAAAGAATGCCCACAGTACTGAAGTTGAGAAACCCTGCCTTAAACAATTTAAAGCAGAACATGTCTCACTTCCACTCCCTATTTAGGGCCTCCAATCTTTTGGACTATATCTGGGTTCCCACTTAGCCTGCTCAGTGAAGAAGAATAATAATCCAGGAATGGACATGTTTATCCCACCACCTGCACAGGAAAAAAGGCACAATCCAACAGCTTAACTAGAGAGAGAAAGATGTCCAAGCAAAGAGGAGATCAAGATAGAGATATACCAAAGGAGAGATCCCCACAGCAACAACTTTTAACCTTTCAGTTCTTACTTCATAAAGCTCCACCCTCCATGAGAGTGATGCACTTGTATGTCCTTGAATACTATCACAAGATCTTCATTTTGAGAATAGGTGGGCATAAGGAGAGCTTGAACTTTTCCCACTAACCCAAGTGAGTTGCAAACTTTCAATATCCAAGTCTTAGCCCTGGCTGGTGTAGCTCAGTGGATAGAGCGCGGGCCTGCGATCACGGTTCGATCACGGTTCGATTCCCAGTCAGGGCACATGCCTGGGTTGCAGGCGGGTTCCCTGCAGGCCAACTCCCAGCAGGGGACGCACTAAAGGCAACCATACATTGATGTTTCTCTCCCTCTCTCCTTCCCCTCTAAAGATAAATAAATAAATTTAAAAAAATATCCAAGTCTTTGCTTCCACCTAGAATGTCCTTTCCCACCATCTTGGTCTGTCTAAATCTTCTAAGGCTCATATCGATGTTGCCTGTACCTGATCCCCCATAACTCCCTTAGCTCTTCTCAGTTATGTATCTTTTTTTAAAAGATGTGTTCGTTTATTTTTAGACAGAGAGGAGGGAGGGAGAAAGAGAGGGAGAGAGATATCAATGTGTGGTTACCTCTCACACACACCCCATTTGGGTCCTGCCCTGCAGCCCACGCATGTGCCCTGACTGGTAATCAAACTAGTGACCCTTTGGTTCACAGCCTGGGACTCAATCCACTGAGCCACACCAGCCAGGGCTAAGTTAGATACCTTTTTACAGCACACATTATTTTCTACTGTGTTTTAGGATTATTTAATTTTCAGGAGGTTTTTTACTTTTACACATTTGACTTCTATAAATCTCCACTGTCATATATTACCTATTAATATGTCCAAACCATCTTCCTTGGGCTGAATTTGGACTTGAATACATCAGACAACAAAAACATTTCAAGCTATTGCCTGCCAGCCAGCCCTCTAGTTCCTACAATGAAACCATCTTGACAGGGCAGATTTTGCAGTGATTCAAAGATTTTATTATATTTTTCTTGTTTTTTTTTTTAAGATTTTACTCATCCGTCTTTAGAGGGGAAAGGAAGGAGAGAGGGAGAGAAACATCAATGCATGGTTGCCTCTCACGAGATCCCCGCGGGGAACTGGCTTGCAACCCAGGCATGTGCCCTGACTGGGAATTGAACCACAATCCCTTAGTTCACAGGCTCATGCTCAATCCACTGAGCTACACCAGCCAGGCCTCTTATGTTTTATAAAAATACAAATGGAAACCCCCCAAAGTAAAAAGGCTAATACTACAAATTTAGACAGACTAATAACTAAACATGTCGAAAGCAGTGACTCTTGAGATAAGCATATTAGAGCAGCTGGTCAACAGGGGATTCCACTTGTAAGGAAAAAAAACAAGGTAAAAATATGTACAGATGATTCAAAATAGATCATTGAAAAATGAGTCAATATCTCTTTATAAATAAATGTTTCCCAATTTTTCAGGTAGGTACCCAGAAGAGGGATTTCTGGGTCATATGCTAGCTCTATTCTTGATTTTTCTGAGAAACTTTCATACTGTTTAACACAGTGGCTGTACCAATTTACATTCCCACTAGCAGTGTAGGAAGTCTCCTTTTTCTTCACATCTTTAACGCTTGCTATTTCTGGTCTTGTTGATAATAGCCATTCTAACAGTGTGAAGTGATATCTCATTGTGGTTCTAATTTGCATTTTCCTTAAAGCTAGTGAAGTTGAGCATCTTTTTATATATCTGTTGGCTATTTGTATGTCTTTTTATCCCTTGGCATTGTTTGCAAATACCTTCTTCCATTTGGTAGATTGTCTTTTTATTTTGTGGATGGTTTCTTTTTCTGTGCAGAAGCTTTCTAGTTTGATATAGTCCCATTCCTTTATTTTTCTTTTACTTCCCTTGCCTTTGGGGTGAAATTCATAAAATCCTCTCTGGGACCAAGGTTGTTACTTTTTTAAAAAGTTGATTTTAGAAAGAAAGAGGAAGGGAGGGAGAGAGGAAGAGGGGAGAGAGAGAGGGAGGGAAGGAGGGAGACAGAGAGCGCGCACATATTAGAGGAGCTGGTTACCGGGATTCAAACTAAGAAAAAAAAACAAGGTAAAAATATGTACATACGATTCAAAACAGATCGTTAAAAAATGAGTCAATATCTCTTTATAAATAAATGTTTCCCAATTTTTTGGGTAGGTACCCAGAAATATTGGGTACCTATGTTACAGAACTGAGCCAAGGCGGGGTACAATACACTATTAATGAAAGGACCCCCTACTAGGTTCTCTATGCCCACCGCCAGAGGAAAGATGTCTCTCAATGCCAGAGATTTGTGAAAAGGAAGAAAATATTTATTTAAAGCTATGCAGACTTAGAGTAATGACCTAATGTCTACATTAAAATATTAAAGTCCTTTAGGATACCCAGAGATGCACAGTACTTCCTTCACCTTCTGCCCTAATCTAGTGCACCATATCACAGGAAAATAAGTCCATGTGCATCACGGCTCCCAGCACCATCAGCAGTGTCACCACCAGGATCTCCAGTTAATGTGAAGCCGTGTGGTACCTTCTCATGGCCCACCAGCAAGAGTCCTTTCACCCCTTTTCTTCCAGGCAAAGTCTCTCCTGCTTCCTAAGCCATGTGGCAAAAGGGAGCACCCCAAAGCCATGTGGTCCTCACTCTCGCCAAAGCCTGTGGGGTCCCCACTCTGCCAAAGCCACGTGGTTCTCCTCCACACCCAGCCAAAGTTGCTGAGTCTGGGTTTAAATCCCCAAGCCAATCTTCCTCTGCAGCCCCATTTCTGACTCCTCCTATAATCAGTTACACCTGCCAGCATTCCTGTATTCTTCCAGCTTTACTGGGCTGCCATAGTGAGTCTGGGCAGGTGTGGACCCCTGGTGTGAAGCCAATCATCTCCAAGCTGTCACAAAGGCACTGTAACCAGGGGGAGTTGCCTGCCAGTTCCATCTTGGGTGGAAGTCACTTCCATCCCCCTCGCTCAAAGCATGGCCACAGCTATGTAACATATTTATAAAATCAGTTAAAGGTTACAGATATGTTAAATGGCCATGCCAGAGGTTAGCTGCAAAGCTGTTGCTGTACTAAACAGCTCTGCATGTTCCTGCTCCATGTGTCCCTTCCCTCAACTCACACCGGTGGGGGGAGGGGGAGGACATCCTATATATCTTTCTAATATTTCCTGGACACCGTGAATTCTGAATCCCATTCCAAAGCCCTATTGAGGGCCTCCCCCTCTTGGCTGTACCATGTTAAACCTACAGAGAGAGAGAGAGAGAGAGAGAGAGAGAGAGATGAATTTGTTCTCCCACTTATTTATTCATTTACTGGTTGATTGGTATGTGCCCTGACTGGAAATCAAACCCGCAACTGCGGCTGTCGGAACAATGCTCTAACCAAGTGAACTACCTAGTCAGTGTCCCAAGGCCTGTAAATTTAGTGCCCATGTTTTCTTCTGTGTATTTTATGATTTTAGGCCTTATATTTAGGTCTTTGATACATTTTTTAGTTAAGTCTTGTGTCTAATGTTAAATAACAATCTAGTTTCACTCTTTTGCATGTGGCTTTCTAATTTTCCCAGCACCATTTATTGAAGGCACTTTCTTTCCTCCATTATATGTACCACTACGTTTATCGTAGCATTATTCATAGTACCCAGGATATAGAAAAAACCTACGTGTTCTTTGATGAATGATTGGATAAAGAAGATGTACTACATGAATACGATGGAATACTACCCTGCCATAAGAGCCCTGTCTGGTGTAGATCAGTGGATTGAGTGCTGGCCTACAATCTGAAGTGTCACTGGTTCGATACCCAGCTTGGGGCACATGCTTGGGTTGAGGGCCAGGTCCTCAGTTAGGGGCATGGGAGAGGCAACGGATTGATGTATTTCTTGCACATTGGTATTTCTCTCCCTATCTTTCTCCCTCCCTTTCCCTCTCTCTAAAAAGTAAATAAATAAAATCTTTTAAAAAGAGAGAAAAGATGAAATACTGCCATTTATGACAATATAGATGGATCTGTAGTTTGTTGTGTTAAGTGAAATAAGTCAAATGGAAAAGGATAAGAACCATATGATTTCACTCACGTGGGATATAAAATGGAAAGCAACAAATGAACATACAAACAAAACTCATAGACACAGACAACAATATGGTGGGTTACCAAAGAGAAAGGGGTGGTGGGGAGAGGTTAAAGAGGGTAATGGAGTTCAAATATATGGTGATGGAAGGAGATTAAACCTTGGGTGGTGACCACCCAATGCAATACATAGATTATGTATTATAGAATTGTACACTTGAAACTTATATGATCTTATTAATCAATGTCACCCCAATAAATGTAATTAAAAAGGAAAACTGAGTTAAAAGTTATGGTGTAATGAGAAAGGAAATGGAGAAATTTTGTCTAGATTTTGGATATATATGTATAGTTTCATATATATATATATATATATATATATATATATATATATATATATATATATATGCTTCCAGAAATAGAGATGTTCACAGCTTCACAGAGCTATTGATCGGGGCACAATTTACTATGTACAATGCTATCTATTGAAAGAGAAGGCTGGTGTTAGACTTCTTTTGGACAAATTTGTCAAGAGAGTTGAAAAGACACATCAAAATTAACATAAAAATTTCCTCTCAAGCCCTGGCTGGCATAGCTCAGTGGATTGAGCGCGGGCCTGCGAACCAGACGATCGCAGTTTGATTCCCAGTCAGGGCACACGCCTGGGTTGCAGGCTGGTTCCTTGCAGGCTAACTACCAGCAGGGGACACACAAAAGGCAACCATACATTGATGTTTCTCTCCCTCTCTCCTTCCCCTCTAAAGATAAATAAATAAATAAAATCTTTTAAAAAATTTCCTCTCAATTCTTTGAAAGTCATCATCTAACAAATCCTTCTTCCCAGCAATAAAACCAAAAATATTTGAAGAACTAATAGCCAAAATTTTTCAAAATGTGTTGAAAACTGTGAAACTATAGATCTTTTCAGTTCTTAGCCTTCTGTCCCGGTTTCTCACCTTAGTTGAGTACAGAATGTATTAAATTAATGAAGGTAATACATAAATGAACTTCATTATTTTCTAAAAAATATTTGTTGAGGTCTATAGAAGAGATAACACAGCTGTTGAAAGTACAATGCTTTCAAGTGTAAGGCTTACTTGTGAAGGCGCTTCTGTTCCCAGTAGGTTATATTGTTTCCACTAAGAAGCCTGCTATCAACCTTGCTGTCTACATAAAATGTCTTTTTAAAAATCAATCTTCTGGTTCTGTGGTTTCCTAATTTTCAGCAAATTTTGAAAAGTTGCAGCCAAGAGTTCTCCAAATTTTTTCTGCTTCCTCTCTCTTTCTGGGACTCCAATTATAGGTCTATTAAAGCCCTTTGAAGTTGTCTCACAGCTCACTTCTGTTCGTTTTTTCAGTCTTTTGGTGGGTTTAGTCTTGGATGGTTTCTTTTACTGTGTTTTCAAGGTCATTAATCTTTTCTTCTAAAATGTCCAATGTCCAAGAAAATCTTAAAGCAGCTTTCGGAAAAAAATTTGAGTTCTAAAATGAGTTTATTAAATAATGTTTTTGACTATGGGACATTTATACAATGGAATACTATGCACCAGAGAGAAAGAAGGAACTCCTACCCTTTGCAACAACGTGAATGTATCTGGAGAGCGTTATGCTAAGTTAAATAAGCCAGGCGGTGAGGGAAAAATACTATATGATCTCACCTTCAATTGGAACGTAATCAACAAAAGAAAAAAGTAAGCAAAATATAATCAGAGACATTGAAATTAAGAATAATCTGACAGTAACCAGAGGGGTGGTAGGAGTGGAAATGGGGGGAAGGATTTTCAGGAACAACTATAAAGGACACATGGACAAAACTAAGGCGGGGTGTGGAAGCAAGGGAGGGAGGTGAGTTTGGTGGGGGTTGGGGGAAGTGGTGGTGGGGGGTAAATGAGACAACTGTAATTGAACAACAATAAAATAATTAAAAAACAAAGCAAACAACAACAAAAAGAATGTTTCGGGGAAGGCAACAACACTTGATTTGTCATTTTAAAAACTTCTGTTTCAGGCCCTGGCTGGTGTAGCTCAGTGGATTGAGCACGGGCCTGCGAACCACACGATCACGGTTTGATTCCCAGACATGTCTGGGTTGCAGGCCAGTTCCCAGCAGGGGCCAGTTCCCAGCAGGGGATGCACCAGAAGCAACCATACATTGATATTTCTCTCCTTCCCTTCCCTTCTAAAGATAAATAAAAAATTTAAAAAAACTTCTGTTTCTTCATGTAATGTACGAATATACAAAGTTATGAGTTTCTTTCTACTAGACTCTCTGATAGTACAGCACAGGATAGTGATTTCTGCAATGCTAGAATAAATAAAAAGTCTCTTCTGTGCTTCTCTTTAAAAAGTGATGAATAATAACAGAAAATGATAATAATGGAGCCGAATTTTTACCATCTCGGGCTACAATTTTCACTTCATCCACTTTAAAAAGTTCTGTCGCCTTTCTGAATCCAACATCATTCAATACGAATGTCCACACATTATTGAAGAATCTGTATGTATTTAGAAAATCCCTAAAATTGACTCTGTTCCTGACTCTCTGAGCCAATGCTGAATTTATAGCCTTATCAAACTGAAGTAGAACTTGAAGGGCAAGTTGTGGGGTGATCTGTGTGAGACTTGATGAACTCAAGTTCATCGAGGCTTTCCTGAGGACTGTTTCCCAAAGCGGTATTTCTGTATAATTGATACACCATGACTTAGGAGGAATAAACTGTTTTACTTATTCAGTCTTACACAGATGTCCACTTCTTACCCCACCACCTTTTCCACAGCCACAGAAACTACAGAACTTGGCCAACAACCAAAACAGCCTTTTTAAAAAATGCTTTTTAAAGATGCTCAGCATCACTAGCCATCAGAAAGATGCAAAATAAAACTTTAACTGGAACCTAATTAACAAAACAAACAAGCAAGCAAAATATAACCAGAGACATTGATATTAAGAACAATCTGACAGTAACCAGAGGGGAGGTCGGAAGGGATAATGGGGGGAAAGGGAGGAAGGTTTTTCAGGAATCATTATAAAGGAACATGGACAAAACCAAGGGAGGGGGTGGAATCAGGAGAGTGAGGAGGGGATGGCTGGGGTTGGGGGGAGGAGGGGGGAATACAGACAACTGTACTTGAACAAGAAGAAAATAAATAAATAAAAATCAAAAGTGCTTTTATGTACAGAACAATGATAAGGATGATAGCAGACTTCTTGTTGAAAACAATGTAACCTGTTGGGAACAGAAGCTCCCTTCACAAGTAACCCTTACACTCGAAAGCATTGTGCTTTCAAGAACTGTGGTGTTTCTCCTATGGACCTGAGCAAATATTTGTTGGAAAATTATGGGGTGATTGACCCCACCTCCTGTATTTTTCATCACAGACAATGAATTTTTTATCTCTAGAAGTTCAAGTTGGGTCTTTTAAAGATATCTTTCATCTTTCTCCTCAACATACTAACATCAATGTGAGAGAAACTTTAAATGGTTGCCTAACGTATGAGCCCCAGTTGGGGATAGAACCCTGCAAGCTTGGTAGGTGCCCTCACCAGGGATCGAATCTGCAATCTTTTGGAGAGGGACAATGCTCCAACCAATTGAGCCACTTGACAAGGGCCCCAATAGTCTTTTTAACTGTACCACTAACCAACATTCATAGAAAATGTTTACTAAGGTAATTACAAGTACTCTTTTGTATATACAAGGAAGTATTCTTGAAAAGGCATGCAAGGTTTAGAACTGTGTAAGTCAGAAGCAATTTTCTCTCAATAAATTATGGTAAAAGACTTCATTATGCCATTTTCATTTTAGCTAGGTAAATTTTTTGCTATAGAAGTGACATGTGCTAACCACCCCTAAATGCACACAATCCCAAATGAGGTAAACATTATTAGAATTATGGTGCAGACTCCTTCACAATTTTCTCCAGGTCAACAGAAATAAATATAACTCGTGCCTTTTTAAAATTTTAGGATTTTATTTATTTATTTATTTTTTAGAGAGAGGGGAAGGGAGGGGAAATGAGAGGGAGAGAAACATCGATGTGAGAGAGAAACATCCATCAGTTGCCTCTCAAACGCACCCTGACCAGGACCAAATCTGCAAACCAGGTATGTGTCCTGACCAGGAATTGAACCAATGGCCTTTTGCTTTGTAGGACAATGCCCAACTAGCTGAGTTACACAGGTCAAGGCTAACTCATTATTTTTAATAGCTGCATAATATACTTGAGGGTGGATATACCACAATTTATTCAACCATGATTGTATCGATGGGCATGCAGGTTGGTACTTTTCTTTCTGGAGGATAGACTTCGAACAGCTCTGTCGAAAGGTAAGTAAAGACACTGGTTGCCTAATCAACTGGTTTTCTCACCCTTCTTTCCTGCTAAGAGAATGCTAATTTTGTGCAGGTATTAGGCAGAGAACCCTGGTATTAAGGAAGGTGGTTCTACTTCCTAGTTTCTATGTGACATGTGATCTAGTTATAGCAAAAGAGATACATTGGTAAGTTTGGTGGCGGATGTCTGGAAAAAATTGCTTTCCCTGAAGAAAGGAGAGTGGCACCTCTCTTGCTTCCCTGGCCACTGCCATTTCCTTTTTCAGCTCTGAAATGCAGATGTGATATCTAGATTCAGCAGCCCATCTTGCAAGCCGAGGGAAGTAAACAAAGCCTAAAGACCAAAATGCCAACATGTCAAGAATGGTGGAATAGAAGGATGGAAAAAGCCTAGATTCTAGAGACATTTTTGAGCAGCTGATCAAATGCTAGCATGTGTCCCTCCATATTCGTATTATGTGAAAAAGAAAAACAAGCCCTGGCTGGTGTGGCTCAGTGGATTGAGCGCCAGCCTGCGAACCAAAGGGTCACTAATTCAATTCCTAGTCGGGGCACATGCCTGGGTTGAGGGCCAGGTCCCCAGTAGGAAGTGGACGAGAGGCAACCACACACTGATGTTTCTCTCTCTCTCTCTCTCTTCACCTTCCCCTCTGTGTAAAAATAAATAAATAAAATCTTTTTTTTTAAGAAAGAAAAACAAATCTGTATTTGTTAAAGCCACTATTGGTCAGATTTTCTTTCACTTGTAGCCCAAACCATTCTAAACTGATAATGTAGATTTTTAGTTTTGTTAGATTCTTCCAGATTACTGTAGGGGGAAAAAAGGTAGTAGTGAGCCATACTTCTATTGGAATGGATGAAAATAGTGAAATGGACATTTATTTGGAATTTATTTTAGTATATGGCATAAGGTAGGGATCTGTACTTTATTTTAGTTGGATGACCAATTTTGAAAGCATTGTTCAGTAAACAAACTATTTTGCACAGAACTGAATGCAAGCTGTAATTGAAAATAAAAAAGAAAATAAAAAATAAATAAAATTGCCATCACCAGCTGGCTACGGTGGTTGAAGTGTCAGCCCGTACACCAAAAGGTTCCAGGTTCAATTCCCCATCAGGGCACATACCTAGGTTGTGGGTTCAATTCTGGTTGGGGCATTTATGGGAGGCAACCACTCAATGTTTCTCTGTCACATCAATGTTTCTCTCTCTCTTTATCCACCTTCCTCTCTTTCTAAAAAAATTAACAAACATATCTTCAGCTGAAGATTAAAAAATAATAAAATAAAGTGGAATTGTAGACAAGGAAGAAAGATATAGCAAAGTGATTAAGAGCATGGGCTCTGAAATAAACTGTGTTCAAATACAGCTCTGCCATTCTAGTTGCTGTGCTACTCTGGGCAAGTCATTTAACCTCTTTATGCCTTGGTGTACGAATTTGAAAAATGGTGTTAGCCCTGACTGATGTGGCTTAGTGGGTTGGGTTTCATACGGCAAACAGAAAAATGGTGTTAAAAATGGCACTTACCCCACAGCACTCAATTAGTTTATGTAAATCACATGGTAAATATTATTTATTAGTTATTATTTTTATTATTATTATACATCTTGGTGATAGACTCTGATTCATTTCCCCTACATGAAGGATTTTTAGCAGGACTGTTTTGAAAAAGTATTATGGAATGTTGGAACAAATTCAGAGAGGTTGGTGGAAGGGAGAGTAGGAAGGAGAGGAAGGAAAGGGCGGCAGGCAAATGCAGGCTTGTTAATTATCCCAGGTGACTGAATTCTCTGATTCCCAAAGGAATATACTATGCCACACTGTACATTTTTTAAAGAACTGATCTTCTAGAGAGGAAAGGGTTTTCTAACAACTCCAAGTCAGGCTCTGCATTCTGTCCACATTGGGACTTAGACGAGAAGTTAAGATTCTGTCACTTAGCATATTTTAGAGAAACAATGTGGACTTATACTTTTTAGGCTCTCCAAGAATTGGTTGCCCCCGATATATGACCTGGAGCACATGAGTGAAGATTGTGTCTGGGAAGAGGAGATCAGACTCCATAGTAAGGCTTGAGAAATATCACTGTCCGATATGAAAGACGGAGTGTTTCTAAAACACTAAACCAAAGATAGCTACTCACTTCTGAGGTAGGAAATGCTTATTCTTACTCAGGGGACACTCAACTTGCGCTAGGAGGAGAGAGCCTCTTGGGAGGACATTAAACAGTTCCTAGTTGATCCAGGTGGAAATTTCCCCAGTGTCAAGGGTCGAATGGAAAAAAGATCACCCAGGTTTATGAACCTGCAGAGTTACTATCTTGAGCAGAGGGAATCTGGATGAGAGGTAAATTTGCTTTGCTGAGATGCTAAAATTTTATACAGGAAGAATGTGGCTACAATATTATTTTGAGATATAAATGAATTGTTTTCTGTCTTTTGCTCTTTTCTCTGACTCCCACCACCACCCTAAAGTTGTCGGCTTTGTGGTGTATCTCAGGGTAAGGAGGTGGCAAGTAAGAGAAACAAGTACACTGCCAAATCTCTGTTGCTTTTTTTGTTCCAAATGTGTAAGCCCTAGGGAAGGGGACTTAGGGTGCAGGGGCAGAGACAAAATATCTGGACCAGAAAACTAAAAGGAAGAAAGGTTTGCACAAGCCTATAAAAAGATTCTTCTCTTTCTCAAACTCTTCTCCTTTGGGAGAAGAGGTAGAGAGAGCTCTGTGGGAGCTCAAGCAGCATATACTCCCAGAAGCAACTCTTGGCTGGCAGGAAGACTTGAGAGAGGAAGGGCTGTATGGAATATCTAAGTAGGTGGACCAACAGGTGACCTTGGCAATGAACTCCACGCCCTAAATGTGTCAGAGATGTTGGAGAGGACCACAACACTTGAAAAGAACCATGTGGGCAGAAGGCTCAGCAGTAACCGACAGAATCTAAGGATCTGCAAGCATATATACATACTCTACCCACTCATGGGCCTGAGCACTACAGAAGATCCCCAAAATATGGTATCACCTGGGATAAGGGAAATGAACATCCAGAATGAATTATATTGCTTTCCCAATGCCTTGGTAAAAGCAGGGTCAGAAACTGGGTTCTAAACACAGTCACGACTCTACCGATGGCTGCAGATAGTCAGCTGACTGTTAACGTTGAGGTTAACTTTCATCAGGGTTCCATCTTGATTTAAGGAGTTATCAGCCTGTGTGGTAGGGAATAGATGGGCAGCTAGCAATGCCATGAAACTAATCTACTATCTCTATTCCTGAAGCATGTTGGAAACTAATGGATTCGGTGAAAACTTTTGTAATTTCTTGGCACCAGAGCCCTAGGATAATTTAAAGCCAAATACAAGTGGTTAATGTAAGTCAAATTTTCTATTTGATGAGTAGAAACAGTGGAAGCCAGTGGGTAAGAAGAGAATGTTCTCTGCTATATGGTCCTTGCTGACTAGCTATAATTGCTGACTTCCTTTTCTGCCTATAGTGGCATTTGTGCTGTGTCATGAACAAGTTGTTTTAAATGGAAGAGCACATATGTCAACAAAAGGTCTAAATTGAGAAGAGCCTGTGATTTGATGGGGAGCAGTCTTGTTTGATTTTCTAATTTCTGAAGTTTATAAAAGTCACACTACTTTAGATTTATTTAGCACATGTTTGACTGTCAAAGAGGGATTTCTCAGAAGGGTTCGCAACTGAGCAGGTTGAGGGGGGGGAATACTTTCAAGTATTGTTCTGTGTTGATTATATCATCAGGCTCAGAGACAAAGACAAGAAGGTCACAACCCCAGAAGAAGTACCTGTTACTTTTCCTAAAGGTGGATTGTTTGTGGTGATGGTGGGAGTTGAGTGATATTGAAAAATAAAAATGGCCAGCACAAGTTTCTAATTACCATCCAAGGGAGAGTCAGAACCCACAAAGATGCAGAATAACTTGGTCACATTTGATACTGTCCTTAAGTGGTTATTTGGCTATGCTTCCTCACAGTAGTGAGCAGTTCAACAGGGAAAAGGGAGTATACTCAGGGGCAGCGAGGAAAGAAGGATTTGGGGAGACCCCATCCATTCTACAGCTAATTTGGAATTCAGAGACCTCTAAGGGAGGGTGGTAGTGCTATTTGGAGAAACGTGTTCTTTCAAATTTAGCCAGGAAAGAAGATCTCCAAAGGTGGGATACCTAGATCTCATAACCCTTAATTTTGTTCCCTCAGAGTCTTCCTTATTGTCAAAATTGGGAAACAGGAGTTTGAATTTATTAAGGGCAAAGTCTGGTTTCCTTGCATGTTCTGGCATTACTCGGATTAAGCAGTGACCATTGAGAGGAAAGGTGCAGAGACAAGATGCAGGACCACCATTCCATTTTATTTGGACTCTGAACGTTAAGTTTATTGATAGTTTTTTAAGAGGTGAAAAAGGCCAAGGTTCTGAGGCCTACAGTAAGAACAGAAAAAAGTGTTGGAGATGAGAGATTGGCATGACTCAGTGATAGGGCCCATAGGCTGTTCTGTTGAAAATACTAGCCTGGCATTTTCCAGCCTCCCAGCATCCTACTAAGGCTTGAGGGGCAATGGGAAAGAAATCCTGTCCTTAAAGAATTTTCGTTCTGGGGCCATGACATCAGATGCACCCTCCGGGGTTGAAAATGACTGGGTTTTAAAGTGAGCACACTCGGGTTGAAGTTCTAACTCTTCGATACATAGTTGGGTGAACTTAATAAGTAAGTCATGTCCATTTTCTCCTCCTGAGCCTCAGTTTCCTCTTCTGTGGCGTCAGGATTGTTCATGTAAGAATAACAGAAACATTTTTATTGTGCCTCATAGAGTGCGGGAAGCAGTTCTTAAACAAAGCTGCTACACCAAGGCTAACATGTACCAAATGCTCTAAGGAGGTACCATTCACATCAACTAAAGGATGTGGGAGGTGGTTGGTAGGAGATGGTGACAAGCCAGCCTCAGGGGGAGGTGACCAGTCCGAAAGCTCACACTCTAGGAGCCTGGGGTTGGAGCGAGGGGGCGGGGCCAGGTCTCTGAAGGGGTTGCTATGGCATCGAGGGGCCAAGGGAGGTTAACTGAACCCTTAAAACCTTGCTCCCTCCCCCACCCGACACTGCCTGGGCCGAGGGCCATTGTTCCTGGCAAAATGGCGTCAGTAATCCCCCTCCCGGCCAGAGGCCTAAGTAAGACTGAGGGTGGGAGTGGAATTGGAGGTGGGAACAAAAACTACAATTCCCAGGGTACACTGCACCTGTCCGCGAGGCGCAGGGCACGTGCCCAGGCCTGGAGGTTACATGCCGTCAAAAATCCCTTTCACAGCTTCCCTTTTCCATCCCTGCTTTCGCTGTTGCCCAGCCCCCGCGCGCGCGCACTGCAGTTCTGGGTGGTGGGGGAACATGCTGTGGCCGTTGCCCTCGCAACGTAACCGGGAGACCGGTATTTGTAAATCTGTGCTTCGACTTCTAATCCCGAAGCCGGCAGGTACGGGTCTCGCGAGAAGAGCCGGGAGTTGAAAAAAGGGAGTTAGGGGTGGAGGTTGGAAAGGTGCAGGAGGGTACCACATCTCTGCATCGCTACTGCATTTACAAGCATGTGAAAAACAGGATGGGTAGTGGGTGGCTGAAGTTGTGTATGCTTGGACTTTTTTTCTAAAAGGAAGAGGGTAAAGCAGCCGTGGAAAGAGCTTTTGAATATACGGGAGGTGTCACGCGTGGCTCCTTACTGAGATTTTCTTCTTGGAAAGGAGAGGCACCTTTCTCCTCGACGCGCATCTCTCTCTCCCGCTGTGCTAAAAGGGCGGGGGAAGAGCGCGCACGCTGTAGTTGGCTAGCCACCCGGCACTTCCCAGCGCTCGGGGCCGTTAGGAGTAGTGACTGCTCCGTCGGCTTTCTCTGCCCCTCCCCCTTTCTTTTTTTCCCCTCCCTACCCCGCCCCCTTCGCCCCCCTCTCCTCTCCATCTAAATTCACAGGCTGGAGTACGCGTGCGCTTGCTCAGCTCCCAGGCGAGCGCGAGCTTGGGCTCGTTCCTCGCTCTTCCGAACCCCGCCTGCTCTTTACCTACCGGCGGTAGTTGGCCCGGTGGGCTCGTGGGGAGACACTCGCGCGCGCACGCGCACGGGACGCGGAGCGGAGCTCCAGACATCGTGGAGGGGAGTAAGAAGCATCGGAGGCGATAGAGAAGGAGGCAGCGTGTGCGTATGTGTGTGTGCTACGGTGTGGCTCATCGAGGGGCTAGGGGAGGTTTAAAAGAGGACGGAAAAGCAAAAAGAGTCGGAGTCTCCCTCTGCGAGAGCCTCTAATCTGGTGAGGGTCCCGGGCCGGCTAGAGCGCTGGGAGAGAGGGAGGAGGCCGGGGGGCGTGTCTGGGATCGGGCTGAGAGATGAATGGGCCGGGGATGAATGGAGGGAGGCAGCGGCGGCCAAGAGTCTGTTAAGAGTAAGAGCCCTAGTGGGGGGCGGTTTGACCGAAGCGAGGTGCTTGCTGTCCCCAAGAGGTATGAGATGAGGCTAGGCTTGGGACTTAGGGGCTGTCGGAGCTGTTGTCGGTGTGAGCAAACAGGCGGAAAGGAAAAATAAGGGGGAAAGTGGGGAAGGGCAGGTTTGAGGTTGAGATGCGTTTTTTGTCTTTTTTGTTTTTGTTGGGGGTGGCAACTTTGGGAGTTGCTGGAAGACCTAGGGGACAGAGAAGGTGAGGAGGATACGGGGGGTGGTGGTGGCGGGAGATGGTTGACAAAGGAGTGAGTGATCTTTTAAATGAGATGGAGGTTACTGAAAGGAAAGAACCCTTCGGGTATGGGAAGTTGGGTTTCAGTGGGTAATGGGGTGGGGGAGAGTAGATTTAATTTAGAGATTCAGTTAATGTGTGAAGGTCAGTAGAAGTGGGTCGGGGTAAGAGATACCGCTGGCTCGTTGTGTAAGTGGGATAGGTTCAAGGAGATTGAGAGGTGTTATTTCGGACCGGGTGGTGTGTTCTGTGACTGACAGGTTGGGGATGAGGAGGAGATGGTATGATGGTGTTAGGATAAAAGTGGTGATCTGGCTTCACTGTACTGAAAGAGGTTTTGTTTGACTAGTTAAGAGTGGTGGAACATTTATGTAGTAGGGTATGGGTGGAAATCCTGCACGTCTGTGTCTTTGTATATTGGAGTTGATAGACCTTGTTAAAATCAAAGCGAACCCTCAAAACAGATAGGAATGGTATGGGTAGCCCTTCTTAATAGTTACTGCTGACTGAAGCAATTATATGAGTAATAGTCTTTAAAGTTGTGAAAATCTTCTGTGCAATAGTGATTGCATCCAATTTTGGGAGGCATCGTTTCCTGTTTTTCATCTATAGTAAATTGTAGCACCAAGAAAACTTTTGAAGAGGTCTCAGTATACGGCACAGAACAGCATGTGTCTTTTAGACAGTCTCTGTACTGTGGATTGATGAGTTTAAAAATTGTTTAAACTCAACAGTCCAAAGGAAAGTTACCTTGCATTTAAGAGTAGCTAACATGCAGTGGAGCGGATTTTGAGTGCTGAATAATTATACATGATTTTTTTTGGTCATTCTTAATTTACATTGTTTGGAAAATTGGCACTTGATTTTTTTATGTGAGTTTAAATTACAGCAGATTACTTGAACATTTTGTTCTTGGAATATCCTACTTATCTGGTAAGGATGTCTTGTGATGGTCTCAGCCTGTTCTGGGTCAAGATTAATAGTTTATGGATTTTAAAGTTTTCACGATTACTTTTCACAAAATTTACAGACATATTCATTTATTTTGGAAATATTGCAAATTCCAGAAAATTCTTAAGCTTTTTTTCTTAGTTCTGCTATGGTGTTGGAAAAAATAATCCTTGTTTTTGGCTAACCCAGGGTTAAGAGAATACTTAGTTACTAAATGGTACAATACAAGTATCAAAGCATGGTGGCAGCCTGGAAATGTTGCATGCACTCTCACAGGCAAGGTATTCTCCCTATTTTGAACTAGATGTTCCTGGAGTAGAAGAACATTCAAGTGTTTTGGAAGAGTAAACATTGTATATTTGGAGACTAGAATGAGATAAAGCTGGAATCTTAGATGGAGGCTGGGGTGAAGGACTACCCTGAAGAGTTAGGAGCCTTTACCTATTTAAGAAGGGGAAAAACATGAGCAGATTTGTGTTGTTTATCTCATTGTCTTTGCTTCTGATGCCCCCAACCCCCACCTGGAATGCTCTCTCTTCCCCTGCCTGTGAATTTGAATTCATTAGGTATTCTTGAAAGCTTTTCCTGCTCCCCCCTTTTTTTCTCAGCAGCATACACCAAGCTAGATTACAAACCCCTCTTTAGTGGTCTGAACATACCTTGTACATATTTTTTATTACTGTACTTCTTTTGGGAGACAACCAGAACAGTTGTTTACCTTTTTATACCTGAGAGATGAAATAAAGCTCAGAAAATAAGACTTGCCCTGGTAAAGTAAGTGGTAGACTCTAGATTTTTGACTTCTAGACCAATGTTGATCCTAATATCATAAGCCTACATTCACTGATGTAGGGTTTTAGGAGTTAAATTTCTGTAATGTGGACTTTAATAATATTCTTTTGTAAAGTAGAGGGCTTTTTTTTTCATTAAGGCATCCTATCCTTTAGCCAGTAAATAATAAAGCCAATGATTACAATGAACCAGAGTCAGAAGTAAAGAAGATAGTCAGAAGTAAAGAAAATGAGACCTGTTATATTATTATCAGATTCCTAATGAGGTAATTTACCAAAAAATAATTCATAGAGGGTCACAATTTTTGTGTGTGTTTTTTGGGGGTTGTGTGTAAGGGAAAAACCCCTTCGTTTCTCAGTCTTCTATCTTAGTATAAGTAGACCAGCTGCATTTGCAGATATACTTCATTATGTCTCTTGGCTAAAAGCCAGAATACTTTCAGAAGGGTGGGTCTTTTCCATTTTGGTTTGAAATCATAAAATTTATGGTGCTGTTAGGAGATATTTGGTGACTGTAAAGGTCATCTGTGAGGCATTCATTCAGAAATTCCCAAAGGTTCAAAAGAAGAATATGATGCCATTTTTAATTGTTTAGTAGATCTTGTCATGAGATAATTAGTTTAAAAACATACTGAGATTAATTTACTACAGAAATGAGCCTTTAGTGCCCCCTTTTTCCAGGGTTATATAATTTTTTCATCAACTTTTAAAGTTAGAAATATAGTGATATTGTTTCCTGTGTTTTTGCCTGGTAACTTTTTTATTGTGGTAAAATTCACATAGTATAAAATTTACCATTTAGAGCATACAGTTCAGTAGCATTAAGTACCTCATGACGTCGCACATCTAGTTCCCAAACATTTTTATCACCCCAAGCAAACCCTGTACCCATTAAGCAGTCACTTCCTATTGCCCTTTTCTCCCAGCCCCTGGCAACCACTAATATGCTTTCTCCATGGATTTGCCTCTTCTGGATATTTTGTGTAAATGAAATCATACAACACATGGCTTTTTGGTCTGGCTTCTTTTACTTTGCATATGCTTGAGGGTCATTCCATATTGTGGCATATATCAGTATTTCATTCTTTTTATTGTTCAATAGCATTGGATTGTACATATATAATACATATTATTTATTCATCAGTTCATAAACATTTGGGATTTTCACTCTTGACTTTTTGTTTCCGTGTCATTTTAATTATTAAAGTTTTGAGATGTTACTTGCAAAAATTATTAAACATACATAGAACTGTTATTGTCATTGGGTTTTGTATATTTGATTGAAAACTACTTTATGAGTTTAAAAAGGGTGTTTTTGTTTGTTTGTTTATTTTTAGAGAGAGGGGACGGGAGGGAAAAAGAGAGGGAGAGAAACATCTGTGTGTGAGAGAAACATCAGTAGATTGCCTCCAGCACACCCCCTACTGGGGACCTGTCCTGCAACCCTGACATGTGCCCTGACTGGGAATCAAACTGACAACACTTTGGTTTGCAGAAGGATGCCCAGTCCACTGAGCCACACCAGTGAGGGCTTTATTTTATGACTTTTTCATCATATTTTTTGTTCTTTTTATAACCTTCACCTGAGAATATGTTTTTTTTAAAGATTTTATTTATTTATTTTTAGAGGGGAAGGGAAGGAGGGAGAGAAACATCAGTGTATGGTTGCCTCCCATGCGTCCCCCGCCGGGAACTGGCCTGCAACCCAGGCATGTGCCCTGACTGGGAATCGAACCGCGATCCTCTGGTTCACAGGCCCACACTCAATCCACTGAACTATACCAGCCGGGGCTGAGAATATGTTTTTATTAATTTTAGAGAGAGAGATGGAGGGGGAGAGAGAAATAGAGAAAGAGAGAAACACCGATATGAGAAAGAAACATTAATCATTGCCTCCCATTTGCACCCTGACTGGGGATTGAAACTGTAACCTAGGTATGTGCTCTGCCTGGGAATCAAACTAGAAATCTTTTGGTGTACAGGATGACTCTTCAACCAACTGAGTCACCTGATGAGAGCTTCAAACAGGTTTCCAGTTCCTTGTTCTCTCTTCTTCCGGCACCCCCCATGATGTGAATGTGGGTACACATGAAGTTGTTCCAGAGATTCCTATTTATATTATCCTCATTTTTTTAATTCCTTTTTCTTTCTGCTGTTCTGATTAGGTGTTCTCTGTTTCCTTATCTCCTAAATCACTAATTTGATCTTTTGCTTCATCTACTCTGTTGTTGATTCTCTATAATGTATTATTCATTTTAGTTATTATATTTTTCATTTCTGACTGGTCCTTATTTTATGTTTTTTTATTTCCACTTTTTATGTTCCTTATCTCTTTGTTGAAGTTCTCACTGAGATCATTGAACATCCCTATAACCAGTGTTTTGAACTCTGCATTTTGTAGATTGCTTGTCTCCATTTTGTTTAGCTCTTTTTCTGAAGTTGTTCTGTTCTTTCCTTTGGGACGTGTTTCTTGGTCTCCTCATTTTGGCTGCCTCCCTGTAGAGCTGCTATGTCTCCTGGTCTTGGTAGAGTGGCATTATAGAGTAGTTGTCCTGTAGGGCCCAGTGGCACAGCCCCCTTGGTTACCTGAGCTGGGTGTTCCAGGTGTCCCTCCTCCTGCCACCCATGGATTGTTGAGCCTTGATTGATCTTGGTATCCCAATGGAAGGGGTTTACCCCAAGGGTGGTTGGCTACAAGAACCAGTCATAATCACTGTGGAGGATCTGCTGTGTAGGGTCCAAGCCCCACGAAGCAGGACTGGCTTCTTTGAGACTCTAATACCTGCTAAGTCAGCTCCCTGAATGTGTTGCTTGTGGAGGTGGTTGGGTGGTGCTTCACCATGGTCTGGAGCTGGCCACTGTGTGTGTTGCCTCTGGGGCTTGTGCAGGCCAAGGGCAGCTACCACCTGTGCCCTGCCCTCGGCCACTGGGTATGAGGTAACAAAGTGATCTGCAGGTGGCTTCTACTTGTGCTGGGCTTGGATGTGTCCGGGAAAGGCCAAGCTGCAAACCCAAGGCCAGATGCCACTAGTGCCAGGCTTGGGGCCACTTAACTAGAGGTACCGGGCATGCGGAGGGCAGATGCTGCTTTTTGAGATATTTTAGGAAAGTCCATAGAATGAGCCAAGATTGGCTGTTTATACGGAAAAGCCAATAAAAATAGTTTGGGTGGGCTGACAAGTTGAGTAGAGCAAAGGTCTCAGGGAATCACTGGGGCAGGGCGAACAGCAGTAGCCAGGATGGTGGAGATTGAGATAAAGCACTGGCCTGCTGGTTTTGTGGGAGGAGGGCTCAGAAAAGGGACAAAGGGTAGTGCTTCTGCCAGCACTTCTGTCTCAGAGAAAGCTGCCCTTCCAATCCTTGCTGGACAATTCAGTTCTACCCTGTATGTTCCTGGCACCTTTCGACCTTCTTTTAGTCCAAGTTTGTCCATGTGGGGGCCCTTTAAAGAGGAATGCCTGGACTCCAGAAGTCCTCTGTCTCACTCAGCCACAATCCCTGCTGGTTTTCACAGCTAGAGGTTATGGGGACTTTACTTCCTGACACTGGAACCCTGGACTGGGGGGCCTCAGGGGGACTTCCACAGTGAGATATCCCTACTGATTTTTAAATTCCACACGTGGATGTGGGACCAGCCCATTCTGCATCTCGGCCATCCTTCCAGTTTGTTGCTTCTGTATATCCTTGGTTATAGGACTTCTGTTCAGCTGGACTCATGGTGGTTCTTAATGATGGTTGTTCTGTAGTTTAGTTGTAATTTTGATATAATTGTGGGAGGAAGCAAGCATACTGTTTACCTACCCTGTCGTCTTCTCTTTTGGTGTGAATATTTGTGTACAAGGTTTTGTTTGAATACTCGTCTTAAACTCTTTTGGGTATGTACCGAGTAGTGGAATTTCTGGTTCATATGGTAATTCTATGTTTAACTTATTAAGGAACTACCAAACTGTTTCCACAGTGGCTGCACCATTTTACATTGCCCCTGGCAATGTATAAGGGTTCCAGCTTTTCCACATCTTCACCGACATTTGTTACTTTCTCTGTGTGTATGATGTGTGTGTACTTTATGGCCATTCTAGGTGTGAAGTGATTTCTCATTATGGTTTTTTGTTTTTTAAAGATTTATTTATTTTTAGAGAGAGGGGAAATTGAGGAGAGAAGGAGAGAAACATCAGTGTATCTCCAGGGGACCTGGCCCACAATCCAAGCATGTGCCCTGACTAGGAATGGAACCAGCTACCCTTTGTTTCAGAGGCCCGTACTCAATCCACTGAGCCACACCAGCCAGGGCTCATTGTAGTTTTGATTTGCATTTCTCTAATGACTAATGATGTGCACATCTTTTTATGTGGTCATTGACTATTTGAAATTCTTTTTTGGAGAAATGTCTAAGTCACCTGCCTATTATCAAATCTAATTGCTTATAGTTTTATTGTTATTTAAGAAATTATAGCCAAATCCAAGATCATGAAGACTCACTCCTATGTTTTCTCTGAAGACTTTTATAGTTTTAGCTTTAATATTTAGGTCTTTGATCCATTTTGAGTTAAATTTGTATATGGTTTGAGGTAAGGGTCCAGCTTCTTTCACAAGTGGATAACTTAATGTTTTAAACTAGAAAATAGATAGTACACAATACTATATGTGTATATTAGTTACCATATTTTGCTGTGTGTAATATGCTTTTGCTGTGTATAATATGCTCCCATGTATAATGTGCACCCACATTTTTGGCTCAAACATTCAGAAAAAATCTTTTGTTTTAATTTTAAAATTCAATAAATAAATTAATTATATTTAGATACTTGTTTTGGTATTATAAAGGAATTTTAGCATTTGTTTTTGAACACTTATGGTACAAAAAATTTTATGTACAAATAATTACAAAACAATAACATACAAGGTATTTCGGGTACTGCCCATGTATAATGCTCATCTTTTAAATAAAATTTTAGATTTTATTTATTCATTTTTAGAGAGAGGAGAAAGGGAGGGAGAAAGAGAGGGAGAGAAACATCAATGTGAGAGAGACACATCAATTGGCTGCTTCTCACATATGTGTTCTGAATGTATGAGCCCCAGCTACATGTGCCCTGGCAGCGTACCGACCTATAACCCAGGCTCATGCCCTGACTGAGAATCGAACTAGCAGTCTTCTGCTTTGTGAAGCAATGCCCCAAATGAGCCACACTGGTCCGGGCCATGCCTTATATCTGAAGCGTGGGATATTCCGAAGCTGTTTATGAATCAGGAAACTTCAATGCAGACAGATAATACTTATGCTGAAGTTACATAACTGGTTTTAAATAAAGAATATTGTTTTTGTTTTCACAATGCTTCTGAAGGGTGAAATCCTTACTTAAAACTAGGAAAAAAGCAAATTTAGACTGTAATTAATCAGAAGTTGGTATTAGACTTAACCTAAAGCCATTTCTATGTGTTACATAGTTTATCATTCTAAGTGCACTTCTTGACGAAAATGTGTATCAATCAGTACCTTGTGGAAACTTTTTACTTGTAGCTGAGGCTATAATTAACCATACATTATTCTATTTACTTAAGATTACTTTAATTTAGTTACTTGTAAAAATGGGGATGCAAATTTAGTGCAGCACAATTGGCTGCTAAATCTCAACCTGTAGTTAAGTGTAATTAAAATAAGGACATTAGCCCTGGCTGGTGTGGCTCAGTGGATTGAATGCAGGCCTGCGAACCAAAGGGTCACTGGTTCGATCCCCTGTCAGGGCACATGCCTTGGTTGCAGGCCAGGTCCCTAGTTGGGGGCACACAGGAGGCAATGACACACTGATGTTTCTCTCCCTCTCTTTCTCCCTCCCTTCCCCTCTGTCAAAATTAATTAATTAATAAAAAATAAGGACATTAATTTGAAATTTTTAAAAAGCTGGGTGACGTGTTTTAATACAAGAATGAGAAACTCACTGGATCAGTCCCAAGCCAAATGAGGTGATAGCTCAGTTCTGATTGTATTCACCACTGCCCAGAGAATAATTTTTGTGCTTCTGGACTACTGTGGCATTTCCATTCAGAGTTAGCCTTTGAAGGTTTCTGGCAAGACAAAAAACCCTTTCCGGTTCATTTGCTAATGAAGCTTTCAAATGCACTGGTAACTTAGTCTGAAGCTGTTAGCTCAAGCGAATTGTAGGGTATGACTTACCCAAAGAGTTTGTAGGTTCTACCATTCATTCAACAAATACTTACTGCATTCCTCCAGTGAGGAATGGGATGTGTTTGGGAACAGATGCAAAGGAAACAAAGCAAGCAGTGCCCTAGTTGAGCTTACATTACAGAGGGGGGTGATAGCCAACACACATAATGAATTTTAGCATTCATTTCAGGAAATAAACACTAAAAAGAAGTTTATTGTAAAAGGCTGCTGGAATGTTGGGGATGAGCCTATTTAGCGCAGGTGGTCAGCTTGAGTAGTTGATTTTGAGCAGAGGTCCAAATATTAAGAGACCAGCAGTTTTTTGATATCCTTACTGATAATTACTTTGTGAAATTGTTAATTTATCCCTTCTAAAAGAATAGTTTAGGTTTTTACTATTTAAAATGTGTGAGTTACTGCTTTTTGTTTCTAAGGAGAAAAAACAGGTACATTCCTCGTGAGGGGAGAGACCACTGTGCTCCTGAGTGGAAATGTCACTGGAGTAGGAGACAGCCTGGGCTTTTTCTGGTCTTGGCCTCAGTACAATCTTGCATAAGTCCAAAGCATCGTATTTGTTACTAAACAAAATGAAAACCCTATCTATTTTTCAGGACTCATTTGCTAGTTAAATGAGAAAATACACTTTACAAACTGTACAGCTACATGTGAAACACATTGTATTCTATTAATATATTTTTGGAGTCAATAGTTTCTTAATTGATCAATGTTTTCCCACCAATTTAAAGCTTTTTTTTGTCTCTACCCATCTGGTAAATTTAAGAAAATTTTTTATTTATCTTTAGAGGGGAAAGGAAGGAGAGAAGGAGAGAAACATCAATGTATGGTTGCCTCTTGTGTGTCCCCTGCTGGGAACTGGCCTGCAACCCAGGCATGTGCCCTGACTGGGAATCGAACCGTGATCATGTGGTTCGCAGGCCCACGCTCAATCCACCGAACTACACCAGCCAGGGCCCATCTGGTAAATTTTAGTACTAAATGTCTAAACTCATTGATTAATCGGGATAGGTTGGGTTCTTAGAGAGTGGTAGTGTGGTAGAGAGTATGTTGGATTTGGAACTAGAAAACCAGGTTCCAGAATTGTCACCTTTAATTTCTAGCTCTGTGACTTGGGCAAGACACTAAACTTCTCCGAATGTTCCTAATTTTCGGAATTCAGGCTAATACCAAGTAGTTCTCCTGGTTTGTTAGGAATAATTGAATTAAATAGATGAACTTCATTTGGAAACTATAAACCAAGGTTTTATAAACTTTTTTTCTGTAAAGGAGCAGATAGTACACATTTTGGGCTTTGTCAGCCATGGAGTCTCTGTTGTAACAACTTGGTGGCTGCTTTAGCAGCCATAAGCAATATTTAAATTTAAGAGTGTGGCTATAATCCAATAAAACTATTTTTGCAGACAAAAATATTAATTTTGAATAATTTTCATGTATCATAAAATACTATTTTTAATTTTTTTCAGTCATTTAAAAGTGTAAACATCTTTCTCAGCTCACGTGCTGCATAAAAACAGGCAGTAAGGTGAAGGTGGATTTGGCTTGGGTGCTGTTTGTAGTTTGGCCACCACTGTTATAAAGGGTTAGGCAGAATAAGGTGTTAATTAAGGATTTGAGGGAAGGTGATTGATAAATAGAAATTATTTAATTTTTAAAAAAGATTTTATTTATTTTTAGACAGGGAAAGGGAGGGAGAGAGTTAGAGAAACATCAATGTGTGGTTGCCTCTCACATGGCCGCCCCCACTGAGGAACTGGCCTGCAACCCAGGCTCGTGCCCCGACTGGGAATCGAACCGGTGACCCTCTGGTTCGCAGCCCACACTCAATCCACTGAGCTACACCAACCAGGGCAGAAATTGTTTAATTTTGATGACAAATGGAGATAGGGATGATTTCAACCCTTTTTATAATTTGGATCCAGACATTTTATTTTTTGCATAAAATGGACATCTTTAATTGAGGAAATGACCTTGCCAAAGCAAAACTGCAGGATGGAAATGAGGAAGAAGATAGTTTTAGTGTTATAAATTCCTAAGGACTATGATGTGGTTGTGCAATATATGTATCTATACAATTCAGGATTATGGATAATGTGTATATCTGCCTCCAAGTTATACATGGCCCTCTATTATGAATAGTTAACAGTGGACTTGGGTGTCAAATGCCTGGGTTGGATTCTGGTCCTGGGTTTTACTGGCTGTGGGATCTTAAGCTAGTTAACTTAATTTTTTTAGCCTAGCTTCCTTATTTGTAAAATGAGAATAAAAATATTATTTACCTTGAGATTCTTGTGATGATTATGTGAGAAAATGCTTACAGTGCTTGACAAAAAGCATTTAATATGTATTAACTGATAATATTCATTTGAATATGTTTGTACATAATTATTCGTTTGGTCCTTCCTTCAGTCGTTTAAAAAAATTGTATCCTTAACTGGTTCTTTTGTAAAGGTTGTTGATGAACAATTCTGCTTTAGATTAAAATAATACAGAAGTAGATTAAAGTTGTAAGGTCCCCCTTTACCCAGTTTCCTGCCCTAACTGTGCAACTGTTATGTACATATGTCAGTATGTATATGCTCACTTCATTCTTTTTAATGATAAGTAGTATTTCATACTACATGCTTCTTTAAACACAAGGGTCAATTTAGAGCATATCCTTCCAGTCTTTGTGTGTAGATACATGCACACACACACACACACATACACACACACACAGGCATGTACTTATGAGTACATATAGGAATCTAAAGTTTAGTTTTCTGTGAGATTTTTTTTTATTTTTACATAAATGATATACAGGCAAACGTCGTTCTCAAACGTCTCCCATCTTGAACAGTTCGGTTTTCCACCAAGTCGTTAGCTGAGAAAAAAGTTTCTGTTGTTGAACAAAACTTTGGTTCTCCACCAGACAACCCTTTCCATGCTAATACAGTCAAACCTGCTTCTTGAACTTAATTCGTTCAATTTGCAATTGAGATAGAAAAGGAGGGAAAGGAGGATATTCCTACTTCACTAATCAAGGAAATGCAAAGTTTTCAAAGAGGTAGCAAAGCTAGCATCAACTTTTTCAATGACAATGCAGTGTTTCACTTCAAGTAAGTGTTAGAATGCAGGCAAAAACAAATATTGAATAGGCTTTTAGTGAGAGAGGGCTAGTGAGCCAGATGCAAGTTCTAGTGGAGCAAAGAGACAAAAGGAAGAACCCCAGAATAGTCACCTGGCATTTTTATGGAAGGGGACTTCCCTTCCAAACAATAACATCCCTCTTCTCCAGATTCAGTCACCAGGATCTCTCAACATTAAAGATGAGTTCTAGTGTGTACGTAAATTTTCACTTTTTACTGTACATTTCTTTTTCATTACATTTTCCTTCACCTTTCTTGTCCTTTTTGTTTTTAAAGTACTTACAGATTAAACAGTATATTAGACATGTACTGTGTATAAGAAAGGTTAAAATGGAATCATTTGAAGGGTCTGGAATGGATTAATTCAATTTACATTCTTTCTAATGGGAAAAAATGATTCCGTTTTCAAACACATTATCTTTTCTGACAGCTCTCCTGAATGGGTGAAGTTTGAGAACCAAGGTTCCACTGTATAAGTGTAATTTATATGTTGTACTACAACTTGCTTTTCTCATTAATATTTATGTGTAGATTACTATATATTAGTATATATCTATCTTTCATTTAAAAACATGCATATTATTACACAGTACAGATATACCACTCTTTCTTTTTCTTTTTTTTTTCCTATTTCAAACAATGCTTCATTTAAAAAAATCCCTGTATATAATATCTTTGTATACATACAGGAATATTTCTCAGGAAAGTACAAAGTAGAAGAATTTCTGGGTGGCAGGTACATGTTAGATCCTTGGAATTGCTCTATGAAAAAGGCTATTCCAGTTTTTCTGCCAAAAGTTCAGAATTTCTCATGTAGTTCTCAAAACATGATATTAGATTCCTTATCTGATAGACAAAATGATATATTGAATTATTTGAGTTTGCGTCTCCGTGCTTGCTAAAGAGTTTGAGCCATCCCTCTACCATGCATATGTTGGCCATTTGTGTTTCTTCTTACTGATTATTTTTACTTTTTTATACATTCTGAATATTAATACTTTGCTATACATGTTGTAAATGCTGGCTCCCGGTCTGTTGCTTATCTTTTTAAATCTTGTTCATGGTCAAATGGCCAAATGTATTAGCTTTTTTGTTAATGGTCTTTGCATTTTGTCTACTTAAGGCCTTTCTTCACATTAGAAATATATTGTCATTTTCTTTTTATAGATATAGTTTTGTTTTTTACGTTTAGCTCTTTAAGCTACGTGGAATTTATTTTTGTGACTGGTTTTAAGTAGGGCTGTAACCGCCCCCACCAATGGGTAGCCAATTATTCTGACACCATTTATTATTTTATCTGCTCCTCACAAATTTGAAATGCTAGCTTTACCATGATCTACATCTCCGTACATAATGTGTCTGTTTCTGTGCTAAAACTATACTGTTATTTTACTTTAGTTATATGTAATATCTAGTAAGGCAAGTTCTCCTATTATTGTTCTCTTATATTATTCTTTTTCAAGATTTTCTTGGATTTCCTCATACTCTTTTAGAATCAGCTTGTCAATTTTGGACAAAAAAATATGTGAGATTTCGATTGGGTTTTCATTGCCTTAGGAATAATTGGGGTCCAGGAGGGGTATGAAGATTCTGATATGGATCTTTCTATCAAGGAAAAGTATATTTCCTGTACTTAAGTAAAATTTTATAGTTTTTGTTACATATGTGTTGCGGATTTCTTAGTGAGTTTATTCCTACGTGAGTATTTTATAGCTCTGTTGCTCCTATGAACAGGATAGATCTTTAAAAATTTATTTATTTATTTATTTTTAGGGAGAGGGGAGGTGAGGGAGGAAGAGAGGGAGAGAAACATTAATGTATAGTTGCCTCTTACGTGGCCCTCACAGGGCTGAAGAGGATAGATTTTTAAAAATATTTTTTTAAAAAGTCACACTGATTCACCCCCTCTAGCATACCCAGGCCTTCCTGCCCCACTCCTGAGGTTGCACCCTCCCCCCATTTGAGTTCTCACCTTAAGATAATTGTTTTTTTCAATTAACTTTTACAATTGATTATTGCTGATGTCTAGCAAAGTTGTTGATTTCTGTTGGTTGATTTTGTCTGGCATTTCTGCTGAAATTGTTTAGTTTCTATTATAGTTTTTAGTTGATTTGCTTGGATTTTCTAGGTAGATAATCATACAGTGTGCAAGTTTTGAGTTTTGTCTCCTATTTTACTATATTTGTAGGCCCGGTTTTATTTAAGTGGTAGCCATGATAATAGGGATTCCTGGCTTATTCCTGACTTTTAATTATTGCTGTGTGAAAGATACTTAACTTCACTCATAACATGCATGCTAATTGAAACCACACAGATTCCTTTTTAAAACCTATCAAAATGTTAAAAATGAAAAGTTTGATAGCATCTTTTCTGTTTTCAAGGCCGTGGGATAAAAGACACTCTTACATTTCAGGTGGGACTTTGAATTGGTATGATGCTCATGGGAGGCAGTTTGGCAGCATTATATAAAGATACACTTGTATTATGTATACTGTTCTGGACATATTAGTATGCTTCAATATGAGTTAAATATAGAAAATTTCTTTGATTCAGCTATCCCATTTCAGGAAATTCACATGTATGTATACACGTATGCTAAATGAAATAGGCAATTTGTTATCTGTCATAACAAATAATTGAATACTATATAGTATAAAATAAGGGATTTTTTTACTCTGTAGTAAAAATAAGAATGAGGAACCTCTATGTACTGACATGGAAAAAGTATTGTGACTATTGTGACTATAAAAAAAACAACTTAGTATATGCTATGCTACTTTTTCTGTAGAAAGGGAGGGAACATAGATTTTTCTGTTTTGCCTAAAGAAACTCCAGAGAGTTACACAAGAATTTAATTTGGTTACTTATTGGGTGAGTGATGGGACCTAAATGGATGGGAAACAAGGTTGGGAATGAACTTGTCCATTACATACTTCTTTCTTTGATTTTTGAATCTTACATCGTTTTTAAAGATTTTACGTATTTTTTCTTTTTTCTTTCAAGATTTTTATTTATTTATCTTTAGAGGGGAAGGGAAGAAGAGAGGGAGAGAAACATCAATGTATGGTTGCCTCTTGTGTGTCCCCTACTGGGAACTGGCCTGCAGCCTAGGCATGCCCTGACTGGGTGCATGCCCTGACTGGGAACTGAACCTCGATCCTTTGGTTCGCAGGACTGTGCTCAATCCACTGAGCTACACCAGCCAGGGCTTTATTTATTTATTTTTAGTGAGGGGAAAGGAAGAAAGAGAGGGAGAGAAACATCAATGTGTGGTTGCCTCTTGTTTACTCCCCACTGGCGACCTGGTCCACACCCCGGGTTTGTGCCTGGACTGGGAATCAAACCGGCGACCCATTGGTTCACAGGCCAGCAATCAATCCAGTGAGCCACACCAGCCAGGGCTATGATTTTAAAAACTAAGTTAAAAATGTTTTTTTCAATTATTTCAGCTTCTCCAGGGACATTCCCCCCCCCCCCCTTCTGTGTTAACAGGTTTTCTTCAAATGGCTACCTCCTGATTACATTTGGAGGACCCAAATGCCAGAGAGCAGAGGGCTTTGCCCTTGGGTGCCCCTGTTCTTCCTAGTTTGTTGATTTTGGTAGTCTGCATGCAGGGATTTCTTTATTTCAGGGGGAGAGTTCGTTAACCGTATCATAATTTAGATCTCCAGTTAATCCTTGTTTTCAGCCTTTTTGTCACCTTGGCCCTTTTTGGCATCAATCTTCTTTGCATGTGGATCCCCTCTGGGGTTTTGCCTTGCAAATCCACTTCCTCTTTGGCTAGAACCCTTTCTATTACATACTTTAGGTTATAGCATCTTATGATTTGTATTATCAGCCAGTGTTTTCTATCTGCTTTTTGTCAGACATTTTTGAAATCTTCTATTTTTCCATTCATGTCCCCTGACTCATGATTTATACTTTTGTACTCTTTTGCCATCACTTTTTCAGGGTCTTGGAAAGTACAAGTGATAAAGGTGTTCAATTCACCTTATATAAGCAGAAGTGAACAGTAGTATAACTTAAGCCCTTTTGTAGGCTCCTTGAGGACGAGGACTGAATTTTGCTCTTTTATCCCTAGACCCTGACACAGTGCTTGGCACTTGGTAAATTTTTATTGGCATGAACATGTGTATGTGAAAATCTGTGTAATTTTGATTAAATATGTATTCTTTCAATTGTTGGTTCCAAAAATTGAAAAAATTCTTTATTTTTTATTTTTGTAAATTAAAAAGTTTTAAAGATTTTATGTATTCATTTTTAGAGAGAATGGAAGGAAGGAGGGAGACAAAAGGAGAGAAACATAGATTGGTTGCCTCTCACGTGCTCCCAATCAGGGACCTGGCTGTCAGCCCAGGCATGTGCTCTGACTAGGAATCAAACCTCTCCATTTGCAGGACAACCCCAAAGTCACTGAGCTATACCAGTCAGGGCTGAAGAAATTCTTGAGCCACTGATTAGACAAAGTGCTGGTTGTATGCTGGATTTCCCATGGAGATAACCATGATAAGCTACAGGGAAATTATTTTAAACTTTTAACTCAACTCAAAGCTTATATATCAAACATGTTGAAGGAGTGGATGTTGGGTAGAAACTAGTGAGGTCTTTCCTATAATTTCAGTGTCTATAGAAGTGCTTTTATAGTTATCTTTGTACATGTCTGTAGGGCTTAGAGCGGTGTATTACCATTTTATGAAGGAAAATATGGCCACACGTAGGTTATGATATATAGGTGATGAACTCAATAAGAGACTTCATGTTTGAGGCCTGATTTTTGTAGACTCACTGAGCTATGTTTCTGCATTGCTCAATGTAGAAGAGATATTATCGTGGTTACTGAAGTGTACCTACCCCTTTAACAATGCCAACATGGTTTATTACTGGAAAGCTTTAAAAGGATATACTGTGTACTTCTTGATCTTACTAAATAGAATCTCCTGAAAAAAATCATTATTTTCTTGAGTATTGCTGAATAGTGCTTTAATGTAGTGTTGCCACTAGGATTATTAAGAGATGAGAAATAAAAACTTTTATTTATTGACTAAAATGTGCGAAACACTATGCTAAGTAGTTTATATGTATATTTTAATATCAGTCCTGTGAGATTTTACAAATGAAATCAAAGAATCAATGAGGTTAAGTGGTTTGCCTCAAATCTACTCTGAGGGGTGAAAGGCAGAACCAAGATTTGATTCCAGGTGTCTCCCACTCCAAAGTCTGTGTTCTGAAACTCTGTGTTATGTTGAAGAAGCTAGTGGATCCATGATGAAAAGGCTGCAGGTATACTATGCTTAATGAAGTTCTTGCCTAGGTTAAATTTTTTTTCTTTTTCATTGTTTATCCTTGGCTTTCCAGCTATTACATTTTATTGTTGACACGTCTTTTCAGAACAGTGATTCTCAACCCAGGAGGCCAGACTGAAGATAAGGAGACTGGACAGAAGGGGGATAGAGAATATAGTTTTTAAAAGTTGTGTTTTATATTACGTTGGTTTGATTCTATTTTTTTAAAGATTTTACTTATTTATTTTTAGAAAGAGGGGTAGGGAGGGAGAAAGAAAGAGAAATATGAATGTGTGGTTGCCTCTCAAGCGCCCCCACCTGGGGACCTGGCCCGTAACCCAGGCATGTGCCCTGACTGGGAATGGAACCTGTGACCCTTTGGTTCCAGGCTGGCTCTCAATCCACTGAGCCATACCAGCCAGACCTGATAGCTTTGATTTTAGTCAAAATATTTTAAGACCTTAAAGAGGAACATCATATTTTATTGAGATATAATTTACATAACCATAAAACTCACCTATAAATGTCAATTTTAGTCAATTTATAGACCTTGATTACAATCTAATTTTAGAACATTTATATCATCCCCAAACGATCTCTTGTGCTGATTTGTAGTCAGTGTTATTACTGTGCTCCAGCCCCGGTCAACAACTAATCTATTTCCTGTCTTTGTAGATTGGCATATTCTAGACATTTCATGTAACTGGAACCATACAGTATGTGATCTTTTCCTCTGGCTTCTTTCACTTAGCATAATATTTTCAAGTTTTCATCATTGTGGTAGGTATTGCTATCTCATTTCTTTTTATTGTGAATAATGTTCAATTGCGTGGATATAGCACATTTTGGTTTAGCCATCAATTGATAGATATTTCCACCTTTTGCCTATTGTGACTAAGCCTGCTATGAACACTTGTGTACAAGGTTTTGCATGTGTTTTCATTTCACTTGGGTAGATGTTCTTAAATAGTAACAATGTTAACTTGTTGAGGAGCTGCCAGATTGCATTCCAAAGCAGCTGGAATATTTTAGATTCCCACCAGCAATGTATATAAGGTGTCCATTTTCTCTACATGCTCACCAACACTTTTTACTGTTTACGTTTTTCATTGTAGATATCCTTGTGAGTATGAAGTAGTATTTCATTTTTGTTTTGTTTTGCATGTCCCCAGTAAGTAATGATGTGGAACATCTTTTCATGTGTTTAATGGTCAATTGTATATCTTCAATTGTGAGTAGAGAAATGCCTACTCACATCTTTAGCCAACTGGATTATTTATCTTTTCATTATTGATTCATAAGAATTTTTAAAAAAAATATCTATTCCTTTATTTTAGAGAGGGGAAGGGAGGGAGAAAGAGAGGGAGAGAAACATCAATGTGTGTTTGCCTCTCTCGTGTCCCACACCAGGGACCTGGCACATAACCCAGGCATGCACTCCAGACTGGGGATTGAACCGGTGCAGGCTGGCACTCAGTCCACTGAGCCACACCAGCCAGGGCTGATTCGTAAGAATTTTTATATGTTCTGAACACCAGTCTCTTATCAGATATAGGATTTATACATATTTTCTCCAAGCCTTCTCACTTCTCACTTTCTTGGTAACATCTTCTGAAGCACAAAATTATAAATTTTGATGAGGTCTTGCTTCTCAGTTTTTTTTATCATTTGTATATTTGTTGTTGTATCTGGAAAATCATTGCTTAATCCAAACTCACTAAGATTTACTTGAGTATTTTCTTGTAAGAATTTAATAGTTTTAGCTCTTACATTTAGATCTATGATCTAAATCAAGTGTATTTCTTTTATGGTGTGAGGGAGGAGTCCAACTTCACTATTTTATGTGTGGATATCCAGTTGCCCCAGCACTTTTGTAAAAGATTCTTTTTGCCATTGAGTGGTCTTAGCATCTTTGTTGAAAATAAATTTAGCAAAAATTTTAAGGTTTTCTTTTAGAATCACAATTTTATTGCATTGATCTACATGTTTTTCTTCTTCTGTTTATTTCTAATTCCTTTTTGGTAATAGAGTAAACTTCGTTTGATTTAAATCATTTTAAATTCATTGGGATTTATTATATAGTATATGATGTATGCTGGAGATTTTTCTGTATGTAATTGAAAATAATATGTTTTGCTTTTGCTGGGCAGAATGTTCTATAGGTGGCAGTTAGATCAAGCTGGTTGATATTAGCCAAGTTTTTCAGATTTCTTTCTGGTTTTGTCTAGTTCTCTTCATTATTGAGAGTGGGGTATTATAATCTTCTGTTATTACTGAATTGTTGATTCAGTCTTGTCACCTTTAATTTAATGTATTTTGGGGCTCTGTTGTTAGATGTATATAGTTGTTATATTGTCCTGATGAATTAATCTTTTCATACTTATGAAATGAATACTTTTAAAAGGTCTCTAGTAACATTTTTTTGTTTTAGGATTGTTTTTTTTCTCCCCCAAAATAATTTTAATATTTTAAAAAAATTGTAGAAGTAATGGTATAAGAAGCATAGGAGTTTTTTTTTAAAAAAAGGCACTCCTTCACTCTACTTCCTTAACAAATCATTTGTATTTTACATCCCGCCCACTTATTTGCAGGCATACCTAATTTTCTACAGTTGCAGTTACTCTGTAGATTCAGTTTTGTGTTCTGCCTTTTTCTTTATTTTTTGTTGTTTACCCTATTACAATTGTACCCACTTTTATCCACTTTTCCCACTACCACCCATTCCCTGACCCCCCCATTCAGGCCATCACCACGCCTCTGTCTTTGTCCATGGGTGTCGCATATATGTTCTTTGGCTAATCCCTTCACCTTCTTCCTTCCAGTCTCCCCCTCCCCTTAAGGTTAGTTGTTTTTTTTTAATTTTTATTTATTTATCTTTAGAGTGGAAGAGAAGAAGAGAAATATCAATGTATGGTTGCCTCTCGTGAGTCCCCTGCTGGGAACTGGCCTGCAACCCAGGCATGTGCCCTGACTGGGAATTGAACCTCGATTGTGAGGTTTGCAGGCCTGTGCTCAATCCACTGAGCTACACCAGCCAGGGTGTGGGTTAGTTTTTAAAGGACTGAGGGAACACTCCTTTCTCCCATCTCTCTTATTTTTTGCTTCTTATCCTATAGTTTGGGAAACCAGGTGACCAAACATGTTGGTATTATACCAGAGCAGCAGTACTTGCCCCTCTTTTTATATTACGGTTCTGAGTAAGATTTTACTTTTTTAAAAAAAAAGTTCTTCTGCCCTGGCTGGCGTGTGGGTCAGTGGATTGAGCCCCGGCCTGCAAGTGGAAAGGTGGCTGGTTCAATTCCCAGTCAGGGCATGTGCCTGGGTTACAAGCCAGGTCCCCAATTAGGGGCATATGAGAGGCAATCTATTTGATGTTATCTCTCGCACACTGATGTTTCTTTTTTCTTTCCCTCTCTTTCTTCCTTCTTTCCTTTCTCTCTAAAAATAAATAACATCTTTTTTAAAGTTAAAAATTAAGAAAGAGGTTCTAGCCCTGGCTGGTGTAGCTCAGTGGATTGAGCACAGGCCTGCGAACCAGAGGATCGCGGTTCGATTCCCAGTCAGGGCACATGCCTGGGTTGCAGGCCAGTTCCCAGCAGGGGAATCACGAGAGGCAACCATACATTGATGTTCTCTCCCTCTCTCCTTCCCTTCCCCTCTAAAGATAAATAAATAAAATCTTAAAAAAAAAGAATTCAGCCCTGGCTGCTGTAGCTCAGTGGATTGAGCACAGGCCTGCAAACCAGAGGAGCATGGTTTGGTTCCTGGTCAGGGCACCTGCCTGGGTTGCAGGCCAGTTCCCAGCAGGAGACTCACGAGAGGCAACCATACATTGATGTTTCTCTCCCGCTCTCCTTCCCTTCTAAAGATAAATAAATAAAATCTTAAAAAATAATAAAAAATAAGAAAGAGGTTCTGTAGTTACTTAAATTCTCTGATTTTACCTATTTTTGCCCTCTTAGAAGTCCTTTTGTCTTACGGATCTCTGCTCTTGAGGTTTCTGGATAAGTGACCTTTAGTTAAATGAAGTGAATATTATTCTCAAAAATATCTTACCTAAAATGTTGACATTTGGCGGCAATTTGAGTGAAGGGTGTATTGGATTCTTTTATTTTATATTATTATTTTCCAAGTCCAGATTGTGTCAAAGAAAGTTAAAGAAAAAATCTCCACCTAGTGAGTGAGGTATTTTTAGTTAGCTTTTCTTACTTGCAGGCAAATCTAGTCTTATTCTGTGACTTTCAAAATAGATTGATCTGGCAATGGAATCTCGTAAAGCGGTTCATGAGTCCTTAGTTTGTAGTCATGTGCCTTTTAACAGCAGGGATATGTCTTCTTAGGCAACTTCATCTGTGTGAACATCATAGAGGGTACTTACACAAATCTAAATGGTGTAGCCTACTAGACACCAAGCCTATATGATGGATGTGGTCTGTCTTTGACTAAAATGTCATTATGTGGTACACGACTATAATTCTTAGCCCTGGTATTAATACAGGTATGTCCTGGTAGTGCAAATAGATAGGCATTAGATAGGCAAATCTCTGGGAGTTACAGATTCTTCCTTTCCCCTTGCAACCATATTCATTCATACAGTAAATCTTGAATTCAGAATTTCCTTTAATGTATCTGGAATCTATTCTTCTTGCCAAAATTTTCATTCATACCTCAGTATCTCTTTTCTGGATTACTGCAGTAGATCTCTAACTAGTCTTCTTATTTTATATTGAATGGCATAGAATTCTTTGGTGACTATCTGTCCTTTGGTCCTCATGTGCCTGCTTCTAATATGCAAGTAAACTGTTCACGGTAGCATTCATATATCTACTTTATGCCGATTCATGACTTTGTTATCTTCCTTCTGCTTGAATCAGCTAAGTTCTTTATTTGAGAGTCAATTCCAGCATTTTGTTCCAGTAAACCTTCATTCTTTTTTAAAAAGATTTTATTTATTTTTAGAGAGAGGGGAATGGAAGGAGAAAGAGAGGGAAACATCAATGTGTGGTTGCCTCTCACGCCCCCTACTGTGGACCTGGCCTACAACCTAAGCATGTGCCCTGACTGGGAATCAAACCCGTGACCCTTTGGTTCGCAGGCCCGTGCTCAATCCACTGAGCTACATCAGCTAGGGCAACTTTCATTCTTTTGCATATGGATATCCAGTTATCCAGCACCATGTGTTGAAAAGAATGTTATTTCCCCACTGAAATGTCCTGGCACCCTTAACTGAAAATCAACTGACAGTAAATATGTGGGTTTATTTCAGGATTCTCTACTTGTATTTTATTTTATTTTATTTTATTTATTTTTAAAAAGATTTTATTTATCTTTAGAGGGGAAGGGAAGGAGGGAAGGAGAGAAATATCAATGTATGGTTGTCTCTTGTGAGTCCCCTGCTGGGAACTGGCCTGCAACCCAGGCATGTGCCCTGACTGGGAATCAAACCGCGATCGTGTGGTTCTCAGGCCCGTGCTCAATCCACTGAGCTACACCAGCCAGGGCCTTATTTGTATTTATTTATCTTTATGCCACTACCACACTATCTTAATACTATAGCTTTGTGGTAGGTTTTATTTTTCTTTATTTATTAAAATTTTTTAAGTGTATTTTATTGATTATGCTATTACAGTTGCTCATTTTTTCTCCTCTTTATCCCCCTCTGCCATGCACCAGCATTACCCCACTTTGTTCATGACCATGGGTCGTATATATAATTTCTTTGGCTTCTCCATTTCCTATACTATTCTTAACCTCTCTCTGTCTATTTTGTAACTACCATTTATGCTTCTTATTTCCTGTACTTTTTCCTCATTCTCCCCCATTCTCCCCCCTCTGGTCCTTGCTGGTAACCCTTCATGTGATCTCCATTTCAGTGATTCTGTTCCTGTTCTAGTTGTTTGCTTAGTTTGTTTTTGTTTTAATTTTTTCCTGTTCAGTTGTTGATAGTTGTGAGGTTGTTATCATTTTACTGTACAAGTTTTTAATCTTCTTCTTGGATAAATCCCTTTAACATTTCATATAATAGGGGTTTGGTGATGATGAACTCCTTGAATTTGACCTTATCTGAGAAGCACTTTATCTGTCCTTCCATTCTAAATGAAAGTTTTGCTGGATAGAGCAATCGTAGATGTAGGTCCTTGTCTTTCATGACTTGGAATACTTCTTTCCAGCCCCTTCTTGCCTGTAAGGTCTCTTTTGAGAAATTAGCTGCTAGTCTTATGGGAACTCCTTTGTAGGTGACTGTCCCATTATCCCTTGCTGCTTCTACGATGCTCTCCTTCATTTTAATCTTGGCTAATGTAATTATGATGTGTCTGCATCTTCCTTGGGTCCAACGTCTTTGGGATCTTTGAGCTTCTAGGACTTTCTGAAAGTCTATTTCCTTTGTGAGATTGGGGAAGTTCTCCTTCACTATTTTTTCAGATATGTTTTCCATATCTTGGTCTTTGTCTTCTCCTTCTCGAACCTCTATGATTCATCTGTTGGAACATTTAAAGTTGTACCAGTGGTCCTAAGCATCTCTTAATATTTTTGAATTTCTGTTTTGGTTGAATGTTTATTTCTTTCTTCTGTTCCAAATCATTGATTTGAGTCCCAGTTTCCTTCCCTTCACTGTTGGCTCCCTGTATATTTTTCTTTATTTCACTTTGCATTGCCTTCACTTTTTCCTCTATTTTGTGACCATAGTCAACCAATTCTTTGAACATCCTGATTACCCATGTTTTGAACTGTGCATTTTGATAGGTTGGCTATCTCTTCATTGCTCAGATGTATTTTTCTGGAGCTTTGATCTGTTCTTTCATTTGGGCCATTTTTGTTTGTCTTGATGAACCTCTTACATAGTGAGGGGTGGAGCCTTAGGTCTTCACTCGGGTGGGGCAACCCAGGTGGCTGTGTTTGTGGTGCTGTGTGTGAGGGATGGGTCTGAGAGGTAACAATGCCACTTGTTTGGCTCTTGCCCTACTTTAAGTGACTCCCCCCACTACCTACAAGCAAATTGGGCCCTTCCGGTGCTGATTCCTGAGTGGGTGTGTTTGTGTACCATCTGGGACCCTGTGGGTCTCTCCAAGGAGCTCTCCTCTGAGGCTGGGAATTTCTCCTGTTTCTGGAACTGCCACAGGTTTTTATAGCCAGAGGTTTTGAGGCTTTATTTCCCAGTGCTGGAACCCTGGGTTGCAAGGTCTGTCTCATTCCTTAGTTGTCCCTCCCAGCTTACCTGCACTTGAATGTGGGACCGCTTGGTCTACCACCTGCCACTTTGCATGCCCTGTTTGCCATCTTGCTGTGTCTCCTGTCTGCCCCAGCTGCCTTTCTCAGCCTCTCCTACTGGTCTGGGTGAATGTTTCTTCTTTAATTCGTTGGTTGTTAAACTTCCATACAGTTTGATTTTCTGGCAGTGATAGTTGTTTCTTGGTTTTAAATTTGTTGTTGTCCTTCTTTTGGTTGTGCGAGGAGGCAAAGCGAATCTACCCATGCCTCTAACTTGGTTGGAAGTTTGTTTTTTGGTAGGTTTTAAAATTGGGAAGTGTGATTCCTACCACTTTGTTCTTTTTCAAGATTGTTTTGGCTTTGGCTATTCTGAGTCCCTTGAAGTTTTATGAGTTTTTGGGTCAGTTTGTTTACTTCTGCAAAGAAATCAGCAGGGATGTTGATAGTAATTGTACTGAATATGTGGAACAATTTGTCGTATTTCTCCTCATTTTGTTTATTTTAGTTAAGGGTTGTTATTCTCAAATTTTCAAATTTGATATTTCTGTGTATTTTTGATATGAAAAATTATACCTTCTAAGGTATATAACATATTAACAGATATACAGACTTAACTTAGTGATGCATGTTTGTGTAAGAAGAGAAGAAATTTCTTATTGGTGGTTTGACCATTCATTTGAGAAGCTTTTTCCGTAGACAGTCATGTACTTTACAAAGTGATCCCCTCAGTATTTTGCTGTACACCTGAATCTAACATCACATAATACTGAATGTTAACTTTAATTAAAAAAATAAAACTTAATCCCTGGCTGGTGTAGCTCAGTGGATTGAGCACGGGCCTGCAAACCTAAGGATTGTGGTTCAATTCCCAGTCAGGGCACATGCCTTGGTTGCTGGCCAGTTCCCATCAGGGGATGCACAAGAGGCAACTATACATTGATATTTCTCTTCCTCTCTCCTTCTCTTCTCCTCTAAAGATAAATAAATAAAATCTTTAAAAAATTTTAAAATAAAAACTTTTTTTCCTTATGTCTCCCTACATATTTCCACACGTTTTTTGTGGAAAGCTTTAGAGAGTAAAGAAAAGAAGAAAGTCTATATATAATTACACCATTCAGAATTAATATCGCATGTGTGTATGTATGTATGTATAGAAGCTTGTTGTATATATTTTGTTTAGACATATAATGGGTCGGGAATGTTTCTTTATCTCACTAAAAATTAGTGTTTTTCTTAAATACTGTATCCTGTATCATTTTGAGATATTTAATGAATTCCCTATTAAGCTTGTGTTTGTTACAGTTTTTCCAAATTATAAGTCTGTAATGAATGTCTTTGTAATTAAATCTTTGCACAAATTGACTGTTTTCTAAGACAAGTTCCTGTAAGTAGAATTGCTGGTTCAAGAGGATGTGTATTTTAATGTTTTTCTTAAAAGATTTAGTGTAGTATGTTAATTTTTAGTATAATATGTTTGTACTTTACAGTAGTTTCTTTACTTTACAGTACTGTACTACTGTACTTTACAGTAGTTCTGCTACAATCTGAAGACAAGCTCACAATCAAATATTTGTTTTACTCAAAACTACTGGATGTGGCCTGGATGGCGTAGCTCAGTGGATTGAGCACAGGCCTGCAAACTGAAAGATCGCGGTTCAGTTCCCAGTCAGGGCACATGCCTGGGTTGCAGGCCAGTTCCCAGTAGGGGGCACATGAGAAGCAACCATACATTGATATTTCTCTCCCTCTCTCCTTCCCGTCCCCTCTAAAGATAAATAAGTAAAATCTTAAAAAAAAAAAACCAAAAAAAACTACTGGATGTTCATAGCAGCATTATTCATAATAATCAAAAGGTGGAAACAACCTGGTTCATTGACCAGATGAATGGATAAACAAAATGTGGTATATTCATAGAATGTAGTAATATTTTACAACCTTAAAAAGGAACGAAATTGTAATACATGCTGCAACATTAGAGAACCTTGAAAATATTATGTTGAGTGAAATAAGCCAGACACAACAGGGAAAATGTTGTATGATTCCACCTATGTGAAGTACTTAGAATAAACATTCATAGAGGCAGAAAGTATAATAGAGATTACTTAGGGACTGGGAGATGAAGAGTTATTTTTTAAAAGACTTTGTTTATGTATTTTTAGACAGAGGGGAAAGGAGGGTGAAAGAGAGGGAAAGAAACATCAATGTGTGGTTACCTCCTCTTTGCCCCCTACTTAGGCACCTGGCCCACAACCCAGGCATGTGCCCTGACTGGGAATGGAAAACAGCAACCCTGTGGTTTGCAGGCTGGTGCTCAGTCCACTGAGCCACACCAGGCAGGGCAAGTTATTGTTTAATGGATACAAAATCTCCATTTGGAATGATGAAGCATTCTGGAAATAGATAGTGGCGATGATTGCACAACATTGTAGATGTACTTAAAGTCACTGAACTGTATGCTGATAATGGGTAAAATAATAAATTTGACATAAGTATATTTTTCTACAATAAAAAAAACCTATTGGGTTAATTCCAGAATTTTAGACAAAAACCACCACTGAGAAATTATGGGCTTGTTTACTTACTGTGTCTGTTACCTTGTAGCTAAGCAAAGTCAGGGTTTAGATACTTGTTTTAAATATGATGGATTGCACTGATAGATGGGACTGAGAACTAGGTTTCTAAGCAACATTCATTCAATGTGAAGACTTACTGAGCTATGTGCCAAGTAGCCTGCTGCTAGGCACTGAGGACTACAGTGGTAAACAAGATAAGACACAGTCCCTGAAGTCTGCTGGTTGCTTAGATTGGACAGAAAAAAAAGAACAAACTTCTTATTAAGAAAAAATGGATTAAATAATCAGGTGACTTATTTTCTCCTGAATGATTTTATTTGTGGGGTGATTTTAAAATATTCTTTTTCCCCCTTCAGGTTACTATGGAAACATGACCACATAAAAGGAAGTCCATTCTCATAATTCCAATACATGAGATGTAACTGGACTAAAGAGTAGAACAGGAAAAAATTTAGTGCCAACCTCAATTACAATGGCTACTGATTCAGGGGAGCCAGCTAGCACAGAAGATTCTGAGAAACCTGATGGAGTTTCATTTGAAAACAGAGTTCATCAGATGGCAACAATTTTGACAGTGGAAGCTAGACGAAAGGAAAAAGACAGTACCATCTCTGCTTCTGGAGAAACTATAGAAAGGAAGAGATTTTTCCGGAAGAGTGTTGACGACAAAGTCATTGAATCTTCCTCCAAAGATCAGAGAACAAAGACCGCAACAAACATTCCCAGAGTAGAAAAGCTTCCTACAAATGTGCTAAGAGGTGAACAAGAAGTTAAGTTTGCCCATTGTTCAAAGGCAGCTTCTGATTCCTCAAAAGATTGTTTCAAGGAGAGAAATGAAAAGGAAATGGAAGAAGAAGCAGAAATGAAGGCTGTAGCTACTTCTCCTAGTGGCAGGTTCCTGAAATTTGACATTGAGTTGGGAAGAGGAGCGTTTAAAACAGTATATAAAGGACTGGACACTGAAACATGGGTCGAGGTTGCTTGGTGTGAGTTGCAGGTGGGTATATAATCTTCTTTGTTTTAATAAATTCCAGTTTCAGTTGACTTGGCCTTCTGAATGATCCGGGATTAAAACATATCACAGATTAAAATAAAATTAAGGGCTTGTCCCCTCACCTCTCTGAAATTAATGCTCCCTTTCTAGGTCTTCTTAGGAGCTCATACCACTTTTTTTTCCTGTTGCTTTTCCCTTTGTTTTGAGGTGGGGGACGGTATTGTGGCTTTGTTTGGGAAAACCTCTTAATTTATTAATGTTAGCAAATTAACATTCCTGAAACTCTTAAAGTCTGATTTTGAAAACTTTTACTCAATTAATGCCTTATGAGATGACTGTTTATATGTACTTGAGGCTATCATGATGTATTAGAAATACAGGGCCTGGCACAAATAACGCCTCTTTTTTATTACACAGAAATCTTTTATTACACAATCATGAGCATATATTTCTGTAACATAATATCACACTCAAGCACACCATATGACATTTTAGGTGAAATGTTCAAATTGCTGTCCATCTCATCTGAAACCCTACCAAAAACACTCTTTGATGTTACTTCTGCCAGACCCTGTATGTTGTGTGGTATCTTCCTTTTCTTTTTTTGCAGCAAGTTTGGCGGGGGGCGGGGGGGGCGGGGGTTCATGTAATGTTGTTTAGAAAAGGAAATGCTTTTCTCAATTCTTTGAGGACCTCTATTAATATAGACTCCCACATGCCTTTGAGTTTACGTCAAAGAGGATCTCCAGAAGAAATAATCAGTAGAATCTACTGGGGTTAGTCAAATGAAATGTGCTTAGAAAGGAGACATGAAACCAAGAAACCAACAAGACTGTAGTTGAATCACTTAGACATTTGGTTCCATAATAAATGTTTATGTGGACTTCTAACTGATGAGTGACAAAATGGGGGTCAAGTATTACGGAAGGAGTTGTAATGGGAATAGTTTCAGAGAGGCGTAGGTCAAATATAAGGAAAACTTTTGTGACCTCAAATGAGCTTATGAGAAGTGGTCAGTATTCACACGAGATGCTTAAAATTAATCTTGAATAAAGCCAGTTGTTCAATACAGGTTGTTGTTCAAATTCCAGTGGTCTCTGCTTGTGGGTGTGTAAGATGTCACACACTCTGAATATGCTGTAGGTTGCTATTTAGATAGGTTGAAATTTAGCGCAAGTGCCTGCATTTCTAGGAAGCTGTTCTAAGGCCTGGTTTCCAAACTTTACTTTGTGAACGTCATTATTTGCTTCATATGCAAATTCCAGAGCATATTGTCAGAGACTCAGAATCATTAAGTCTGGATGAGATGCAAAACAACAATTTAACAGGCTTTCAAAGTGCTTTGTATGTAGGAAGTCCCTTGATGAATCTGTAGAATGCAAATTACTTAGCACTAGAGCCATTCTAGCAGTTCTTCAAAGGTATGTGCAGGTATGGGGTTTGCTTGATTTTCTTCTCAGCCCCTTTAAGAATCTTATAAGGTCTGTGTCACAGTAGAAATATTCCATAATGCAAGGAAAGAAACATCAAACCACTTGAAATTCTGCTATTTTGAGGATGCTTTAAACCAACTTAGTATATATCTTTCTGGACTCTTTCTTTAGTGTGTATGTATGTGTGTGTGACTTTTTGTATATTTTCTTCCTCACAAAATGGAATCAACCTGTAGGGTTTTACAAAATCTTTTCAAAAAACTTAACCATTAACATCTTTTCATTGCCAGTAATTGTACATTTATATCATTATTTTAATAGATGCCCTTATAATTTATTTAATCAGCCTTTTATTATTGGACATCTAGATTTTTCTCCAGTATTTTACTATTATAACCATGGTTGTGGTGAACATCCATGTATATATATATATATATATATATATATATATATATATATATAAATTACGTAAATTTTAATTTCACCTTTGCATTGTGACAGTAGTAACATGTAATTTCCATTCACTTGGTAGTAAGCTCCATAGTCAAGATAGGTCAGGGTGGAAATGGGAAGGAAAAGGTGGGGAGGTGGGAAGCACTGGGGGCGCTGGGCTGGGATGGGAGTAAAAGACAGGAAAAAATAGGTCAAATATCTTACAAATTGTGCACTGTAGCTGTGCTAAATTATGTTCAGGTAAAACTTGAAGAAAATATTCTAGTGATAGGATCTGTGTCCTATCATTCACCTGTGGAAAAATTGAAAGATCCGATAAGGATTCACCATGCCAGGTGTAGTCCCTGGACCAGCAGCATGGACCGTCACCTGGGAGCTTGTTTGAATTGCACGTTCCTAGGGCTCATTCTAGACCTACTGAATCAGAATCTGCCTGTTAACATCTGCAGGTGATATATATGTACAGAAGAGTTTGAAAAGCCCTGAAATAAGGAAACAGTCCTAAGAACTAGCTGAATCAGAGGAGAAAGTCCCTGAATACACTAGTGTGACCTTTATATTATATATCATATATACTGATTCCTTGTATTCACTCCAGACTTTCCAAATCATAATTTCCAGCAAGTGGGACCCAGGAACTTTTTTTAATTAAGAATTTAATTTCTTTTGTTTTTTAAAGATTTTATTTATTTATTTTCATAGGAAAGAGAGCGTGAGAAACATCTATGTGTAAGACAAACATCAATCTGTTGCCTCTCTTGATGAGGGACATCACCCAGGCATATGCCCTGACCCAGGCTCTAACCAGTGACCTTTGCTTTGTGGGACTATGCCTAACCAATCAAGCCACATGGGTTATGGCAAAGAACTTGTTTTTTAAAAGTTCCCCATCACCTTTTTCACCCAGCCCCTAACCACTTTTCCCTCTGACAGCTGTCAGTCTGTTCTCTGTATCTGTGAATCTGTTTCTATTTTGTTTGTTAGTTAATTTTGTTCATTAGATTCTACATATAAGTGAAATCATATGGTACTTGTCTTTCTCTGACTGGCTTCAGGGATTAAGCAAAGGAAAAAAAACCTCATAGACACAGAGAACAGTATGGTGATTGCCCGAGGGAAAGAGAGTGAGGGGAGATAAATTGTGATGGAAGGAGACTTGACTTGTGGTGGTGAACACACAGTACGATATACAGATGATGTATTATAGAATTGTGCACTTGAAACCTATATAATTTTATTAACCATTGTCACCCCAATAAATTCAATTAAAACAAAAGAAAACAAAGCAAAAAAAAGTTCCCCAGGTACTTGGATACATGGCCAGTTTTGGGACTGTCTCATATGGAGCAAGTGCTGTCAGTTGTATTAAGCACATTTTAATTTATACAGAGAACAATTGCAATTTTCTATTATGAAAGGAATGTCAGAATTAATGGACTTAGTTGATATAATTGTTGGATATGATTTCATTTTCTGAGTATTTGGAATTAAGGAAAACTAACTTAGTTAGAATCCCAATGGCACCACTGTTTAATTACTTTCCTGTGAGTATTATGCAGTTTCTAATGCGCAACTTCTTGTATTTTTTTCATAAAGTCTTCTTTATTATATAATTAAACAATTTTGTAAAAAATCACCCCAACAAGTAGTTGAAATGTCTAAATTATTCTAGATTCTTTTCCAATCTTTGTTTATGTGCATGTATGTAATAGATAAAATTGATATGCCAGTTCTCTCTTGTCAGTTTGATGTGTATTCTATTATTAACATTAACATATGTGAATTGTAATGCATTCACACCACCTCTTGCTTAGGCTTTTCCCTGAAATTGTTCTGTTCTTTTAAAATATTTTACATGTTTTTTTTGAAATTCACAGCGCAACAAAAGGTTTTTAAAACTTTTTCTCTTGATGGCACCCCCCTATCATTGTGGATATTTGAGCTTTGTGTAACAATTCTTAGAAGTACCATATCCATTTGTTTATAGTGTTATGGCAGTGCAGAGAACCAGGATAGAGATTTTACTGCTGATATATGACCTTGAAGATGTTAAAACAAACAGACAAACCCTTTGATAATGTAGATTAGATTTAGGATTAGGTCATAAACATCTGCATTTCATATTTTATGGTTTCTGTACCTTTTTATGCATTAGTAGAAATATTTTGACCTATTATTCTTTGTAAAGAACTCGTTAAATTAGTTGGTGATTCCTTGCTATATTGGTAATTTACTGTGAGTCAGGGTAATAAGTCATAATTTCTGTTTAAAAGACTTTATTTAGTTCATGGTGTTGAAAGACCTGGTCAGATGTTACTGAAAGGCCTGTTTATTAACTCCTAGAAGAAGTCAATCACAAGAGTTTTCAATAGTTTTCTCCTCCACAAACAACTTCAGAATCAGCAGCGCTCTGATTTTACACATGGAAACATAACCAGGTTTTGCTTGGAAAAATATTTTCACTAGTACATTTGTCATTTGTTTTCTTGATGGAACTGACTTTCATATAATGGGTCTATTTTTAAGTGAAGGAACATCATAGATATCTGCAATGTTTGTTTCTAAAATGTAACTGAGTGCACCTGCAATAAGTTTCACTGGAAGGTCCCATGTGACTGTGTGCTTTCCAGGGTAATTAAACAGGCCTTCTTTAAAAAGTCTAGCTCTGAAATTAACAAACACATCACTGAAAGAAAGATTTTAAAAAGACACAGTTTCCTGAGGAAAGGGGAGAAAATGGGACATATATTAGTGTCAACGATAGAAATAAAGGGAAAAAAGACAAAATTGACTTAGGTTGATATGTTGATACTTTCATTACAGTAGTGCATATATTCAAAGCAACACTATGGAAGAAATAGTTTACAAATTCATACTTCTACACTGAAAGCTTCTATTAAAATCGTGGAGAAGTATATTTTTAGGCATCAAACCTACATTTAATTGTGAAATTAGAATTCAATAATGTGAAAATAGCTGAGTTTCCAATAAAGGAAAAAGTAATTTAAAAAATATATGCTGGAATTTCTGTTTCTGAATACATATTGTTATTCAAAGTAATCACCCTGGGGTACTTTTTGCTATCAAAATATTTTTGTTATGACCCTCTTGGAAATGTTTCCAGATTCTGTTTGAGCCACACAGGAAAATGCTCATTACATTTAGTCACACCCCAAAAAGTGTTACTCAGTTTGGATTTCCCACTGTATTAACCACACCCAGCCTTCAAAGTATAATACTCTCATTGAAGTGAGTAGGAATAAAATTTACCTAAATATGTATGTTCTAATCTCTGTTTTAAAACTAGTCAAGTAACTTTATTAAGTATAAACCAAAGGCAGGCACTTTCATAAAACGACAGGGTGAGAGCAGCAGGAGATAGACTTGTTTTGAAATATTCATTTTTCTTATTCAAAGGGTTAGTTTTGAGCTATCAGCTTGATGGATAACAAATTGATACATATAGTAGGCTGAATAATTACACCTCAAAGATGACTGTTATCTAATCCCAGGAATATATGAACATCTTACCTTACATTACAAAAAGGACTTTGAAGATGTGGCTAAATTAAATGAAAGATTTTAGTAGATTACCCTGGATTATCTAGGTTGGCCCGGTGCAATCACAAGGGCCCGTATGAGAGAGGAGAAAGGATGGCCATAGTCAGAAGGAGATGTGATGATGGAAGTAGAGTTTGGAGTGATGCAATTGTTGGAAGTGGGCGAAGAACCAAGGAATGTGGGCAACCTCTAAAAGCTGGAAAAGGCAAGGAAACAGATTCATTCTTCTCTCAAGTGTACAGTAGGAATAAAGCCTTGCCAACACTTTGATTTTCCTCTAGAGAGACTCATTTTGGACTTCTGATCTACAGAAATGGACGGTAATAAATTGGGGTGTTTTAAGATGCAAAGTTCCTGGTAATTTGTTATAATAGCAATAGGAAATGAATACAATATACACAGCTGCCATTCATTCATTTGTTCATTCATTCAACAAATAAGTATTTAGTGTCTATAATATGCCAGAACTGTGCTAAGTGATAGGGACATAATGGAGAAAAAGCAGCCACAGGCCCTATTTTCATAAGTAGAGGGAGTTTATAGTCAGTAAGAAGGTTTCGAGATTGGAATTAGTGGAAATCAGATAAAAAGGCTGTTAAAACATAATTTCGTTTGAAGGACGTGGTGGGGTTGGCAGTAGCAGGCAACAGGGATACCACTCCTTTACTACTTAGTTTTTTCTTCTGACTTTTTATTCTGAGATAATGTGCTACTAACAGAAGATTTGCAAAGATAACCTAGAAAGTTCCTGTACGCTCTTCGCTCAGTTTTCCCTTATGTTAATATCTTAACTAGAGACTGTTTTATCGAAACATAAGAAGTTATTGTTAGTACAATACTATAAACTAAAGTATAGGACTTACTTGGATTTCACCGGTTCTTCCACAGCAATAATGTCCTTTCTCGTTGCTGTGATTCAGTCCAGGGTCCCACATTGCATTTAGTTATGTCCAGGATGTAATAGTTCTTCAGTCTTCCTCTCGTTTTCCATAATTTTGAGCTTTTGAAGAGTACTGCTCAGTTATTTTATAGACTGTCCCTTAATTTGGGTCTGTTTTATGGTTTCTCATGATTCAATTTAGGCTGTGAATTGTGGCAAAGATACTGTAGGCAGGATGCACTCTTCTCAGTGCGTTATAGCAGGGGGTATACATGGTGTCGATGTGGATTACTGCTGATTGTCACCTTGACCACTTGCTTAGGGTAGCATATGATAGGTTTTCTACACTGTTAAATAAATATTTTTCCCTTTGTAGATTAATGAATATCTTGGGTATAGATACTTTGAGACTATGCAAATAACTGTTTTGCCTCAAAGTTTCCCCCATTGTTTTAGCACCAATTGGTATATTTTACCTGTAGTATTGCTGTGGTATTATAATGGTGACTTTTTACTTCCCCAATTCCTTCTATATTTGTTTGTTGGAAGTACCTCTTTGTTTTATGTGATCTCTTCCTAAATATGACTGCTGAGTTTCTGAAAACCCCCAAATTTGGGAATTTGTGGTTGAGGAATTTTGGTGTATTTTAAATGATTAATAATGGTACCATACACTTTCCTTTTATCAAAATTAATATTAATTGAACTTATACAGGCACTTAATTTGAATGTTTTATTTAATCCTTGCAATAGTTACATTAGGTAGGGATGATTAGTTTTCAGATGCTAGAACTGAGGTTTAGATACATAAAGTAACTTGCCCAGAGGGGCAGAACAGGAATTTATATTTCATCAGTTATATATAAAACATTTGCATAGGTGACTTAAGAAATCCTCCCTCATTACTTATTTGAGCACATCATTCTTTTATGTTTTTAAACCACTTTTGAATGTATTGTTTCTTAAATGGACTCTGTTTAAAATAAGGTTCTTTTTTTAATCTTCACCCAAGGATATTTTTTCATTGTTTTTAGAGAGAGAGAGAGAGAGGAAGTGGGAGAGTGGGGAGAGAGATGGAGAAATATTGATTGCCTGCCTCCTGTATACTCACCGACCAGGGATGGAACCTGCAACTTTTTGGTGTATAGGGGGATGCTCTAACTAACTGAGCCACACTGGCCAGGGCTAAAATAGGATTTAAATTTTTTTTAAAAATTTATTTATTTATTTTTAGAGAGAGAGGAAGGGAGGGAAAAAGAGAGGGAGAGACACATCAACGTGTGGTTGCCTCTCATGTGGCCCCCACTGGGGACCTGACCTGCATGCAATCCAGGTATGTGCCCTGACCAGGAGTCGAACAGGCAACCTTTCAGTTTGCAGGCTGGCACTCATAGAGTCCACTGAGCCACAGCAGCCAGGGCTATATTTTGATTTTTTGATTAATTATTTGCTGTTACCATTTACAAATTGCCATTACCCTAGTGTGTGTTTATTTTTTTTAGCTGTAGTTCTGGGGTGTTACACAGCCTCTCCATGGAAAGTGGCTTGTGACTGACGTATTTGCAGTCATCACTGAATATTTTTTCTGAGAGGCAAAGGGATGAATTGGAGAGTGTGTGGGTATCAGAATACAGCAAACCTGGGTACAATGTTACCTGTGCCAGTTAAGCACCTTGGGCAAACTAAGCTACTTAACACTTTGAAGGTGTAGTTTTTCACTTAAAAAAATCCTCACCCAAGGATATGTTTATTTATTTTAGAGAGAGTGAGACAGACAGACAGACATATTTATGTGAGAGAAACATCTATTGGTTGCCTCCCATACGTGACCAGACTGGGGATTGAACTGGCAACCTAGGTATGTGTCTTGACCAGGGATTGAACCTGCAACCTTTTGGTACATAGAAGAACACTCCAACAAACCAGGGCTAGTTTTTCACTTTTAAAAAATATAGTAAATATTTCAGCCCTGGCTGGTGTAGCTCAGTGGATTGAGTGCAGACCTGCGAACCAGAGGATCGCGGTTCGATTTCCAGTCAGGGCACATGCCTGGGTTGCAGGCCGGTTCCCTGCAGGCCGACTCCCGGCAGGGGATGCACGAAGGGCAACCATACATTGATGTTTCTCTCCCTCTCCCCTTCCCCTCTAAAGATAAATTAATTAATTAATTAAAAAATCTTTAAAAATTAAAAAATAGTAAATATTTCAGATACGCAAAAAAAAAGAATAAAGAGTAACACAATGGAACCTGTGTACCTACTACTCAGCTTGAGAAACAAAATGTTGATCAGAGATAGTGCCTATAAAGCATGTGGTACACGTTTGGGTGTTCATTAAATAATTGTGGTAAAACACTGATCAACCTCGTATTTATCCAGAATAGTCATTGATAGACTGCTTTGTAAAGGATGCACATCATGAAGCTTTCATAGTGTTCATCCTTACGTGAGCAAGTTATTTTATAATACAGCTTTTATAACATTGTTGATTTCTTCCTACTTTCACATTTGCAGAAACAGATCCACATACCCTCTGACCTGGTTCTCTACTTCATTGTTGGTGTTTGCATTAAGAGACATAGCTGATAAGGCCATAGTTTACCTTTTGGAAATGAAATGCCTCTTATCTTGAATAAATATATATGCAGGTTAGTCATGTTGGTATTGTGCCTTGTCTCAGGAAAGGATTTGTGTACATTTTTAGCATGCCATATATTATAATAGATTGTGTTTAGTTAACATTCATAAAAGGACGAACTCTTTTTAAAGCAGTATTGTTGTAGTGGTTGAAAACTATTTGGTAAATTTGTATTTGACCTCTATTATATTTATCACCCATATGAGTTCATATTTATAACACTGAAAATTTGATATTTGATGTTTTTTGAGGAGAGGTGCACTTACCTAGAGACAGTAAGATCAGTGGGTCATTTTTGTAGGCTGTCACTCTCCTGGCTTCTGACTATATCAACTCCATTAGCGGTCACTGCTCTGTTGTTTGCCCTTTATGGTTCATCATCCCTTCGTTGTGTAAGAGCTCTTCATTGGCAATGTGTGAAAGTTACCATATCAAAGTGATTATCATTTATACAACAGTGGATGTGTGTGTGTGTGTGTGTGTGTGTCTGTGTGTCTGTGTTTAAAGGAGGGCTATTTAGTAGCTGAAAGCTCTCTTATGGATTCAGGTGCTATGTTGACAGGTTTACTTTTGCCTCACTGGATTAGAAGTGGACCTTTGAAGACTTTGGCCATATCTTTTTAGTGGATTTTTAACGCTAGCAGTACATCTAGAATAGCATTTGTCACTTTTTAGAGTTGTTTATTCCCAGCGCTGACTATTTTTAATCCATTGGATCAAAGGGTAAAGTAAAGTAGTTTATCTTGACACATGAAAGACTTGTATTTACTAATTTAATCAGAGGGCATCAAAGTTTATTCATTATTCTTTTTCTAAAGATTTTATTTATTTGCCTTTAGAGGGGAAGGGAAGGAGAATGGGAGAAATATCAATGTATGGTTGCCTCTCGTGAGTCCCCTGCTGGGAACTGGCCTGCAACCCAGGCATGTGCCCTGACTGGGAATCGAACCGCGATCGTGTGGTTCTCAGGCTCGTGCTCAATCCACTGAGCTATACCAGCCAGGGCTAAATATCACACAGGATTTTTATATCAAAGGGATACTTTCCACTTATGTTCATTGCAGTATTATTCACAAAAGCCAAGATATGGAAACAGCCTAAGTGTCCATCAATGGATTAATGGATAAAGAAGATGTGTGTCTCACACACACACACACACACACAGGAATGTTATTCATCTATTAGAAAGAAGGATATCCTGCCATTTGCGACAATGTGAATAAATCTTGAAGGCAGGCTAAGTGAGATAAGTCTGACAGAGAAAGACAAATACTGTTTGAGTTCCTTAGTCCCTACTTTTTAAAATCCTCACCTGAGGACATTTTTATCCTTGCTTTTAGAGAGAGGAAGGGGAAGAGACAAGCATCAATGTGAGAGAGGAAAATTGATCGATTGCTTCCCATATGTGCCTGGACCCGTGATTGTACACATCTGAACTGGAAACTGAACCTGCAACCTAGGCACATGCCCTGACTAGGAATCGAACCTTTATCCTTGTGGTTAGGGAACATTGCTCCAACCAACTGAGCCACACTAGCTAGGGCCCCAACTCTTTTATTTTTATTGTGTCAAGTGTATGTAACATAATATATACCACTTGAACCATTTTAAGTGTACAATTCAGTGGCATTAACTACATTGACATTGTTGTACAACCATCACCACCATCCATCTTCAGAATTTTTTCATCATGACAAGCTGAAATTCTGAATCCATTAAATAAGAACTCTCATTTCTTCACTTTCCCCAGCCGGTAGTAACCACTATTCTACTTTCTATCTCTGTGAATTTATCAGTTCTAGGTGTTTCATGTAAGTTCAGTCATACAATATTTGTTCTTTTGTCTGTGGGTTATTTCATTTAACAAAATATTTTCAGGATTCATCCATGTAGTGGCATGTATCAGAATTCCGTTCTTTTTTAGGGCTGAATTATATTCCATTGTATGTATATACCACATGTTTTTATCCACCCACTGATGGACATTTCCACTTTTTGACTATTGTAAATAATGCTGCTGTGAACATTGGTGCAAAAATAGCTGTTAAAGTCCCTTTTAACTCTTTTTGGCATATACCTTGAAGTTAAATTGCTAGATTGTATGGTAATTCTATGTTTAATTTTTGGGGAATTAGTACACCGTTTTCCACAGTGGCTGTACCATTTTACATTCCCACGAGTAATACATAAGGGTTCCAGTTTTTCCACATCATTGTCAACACTTGTTCTTTTGTGTTTTTTTTTCATAGCCATCCTAAGTGGTGTGAAGTGATACCTCATTCTGGTTTTAATTTACATTTACCTAATTCTTAATGAAGTTGAATCTCTTTTCATTTGTTTATTGACTGCTTGTATTTCTTCTTTGGAGATATATTTATTTATTCAAGTCTTTTGCCAATTGTTGAATTGGATTGTTTGTCCCTTTGTTGTTGAGTTGTAGTCGTCTTTATATATGTATTCTGAGTATTAATGACTTATCAGGTAGGAATTGCAAATATTTGCTCCCGTTTTATGGATTGCTTTTTCACTTACTTTTTTTTCCACTTTCTTAATATGCCTTTGATGCACAAAAGTTTTTAATTTTGATTAGGTCCAATTTATCTATTTTTTTCTTTTACCTATGTGCTTTTGGTGTCATATCAAAAAATCCATTGCTAAATCCAGTGTCATGAAGCTTTTCTCCTATGTTTTCTTCTAAAAGTTTTACAAAATTAGTTCTTTTATTTAGGTCTTTGATTCACTTTGAGTTAATTTTTGTATATAGCATAAGGTAAGGTTCCAACTTTATTGTTTTGCATGGGGGTACTCAGTTTACCATACCATTTGTTGAAAAGAATATATTTTCCCCATCAAATGTTCTTGGTATCCTTATCAAAAATAATTTGATGATATGTATGAAGGTTTATTTCAGCCTCCATAGTCTATTTCATTGATCTTTTTGTGTGTCTTTATGCCAGTATCATACTATTTTGATTACTAAAGTTTTGTAGTATGTTTGGAAATCAGGAACTTCAAGTTTCTTCTTTTTCAAGATTGTTTTGGGTATTTGATATTCTTTGAGATTCCACATGAATTTTAGGAATTTTTTTTATTTGTGAAAAAAAGTCACTGGGATTTTGATAAGGATTGAACTGAATCCACAGATCTTTTTTGGTGTTGACATCTGAACAATATTAAGTCTTACAATCCATAAATACAAGATGTGTTTCCATTTATTTATGTCTTTTATTTTAGCAGTGTTTTGTACCTTTCCGTGTTACACATCTTTTGTCTCCTTAACTAATTTTGTTCTTTTTGATGCAAATGTAAATGGAATTGTTTCCTTAATTTTCTTTTTGGATTATTTATTTCAGTGTATAGAAATACAAATGACTTTTAAATGTAAAGTGTTGACTTGGTTTACTGCAACTTTGCTGAATTAGTTTATTAATGTTTGATTTTGAATGTCAGAAAAAGGAAGCTGAACACTAGTAAAAAGGAAAAAATGTGATATAATTATAAATTAACAGGAGCAAAGGAAACAATGAAGAACCTAAAATAAGATGGAAGTAGTAAAATTAAATACATCATTTGCTTATATCAAATTTTGACATACTGTACTTGCTTGTTAAAAGAACTTAGAATGTCAGATGAGGTTAGAAAACAAAAGCCACATTGTTGTTTATAAAAACATACTCAAAACAGTGATAAAGAAAAGCTAAGAAAAAGGTATAAGCAAGCAAAGAGCAAGCAAGAATGGCAATATTAATATGTATCTCAGAAAGAAGATAAAGCATCAAACAGGATATTATGAAGTTACTTACTTCACATATTAAGAAGTTATATGAAAGAACTGTAGGCAGTAAAAATATTTTTGCTAATAATTTAAACTCAGAACTTCTAATAGATTCAAGGAAAAAGGATAAATACTAGGTATAACAGGAAATTTCAGGTGCCTTTCTTTCCAAATAGTACAGATCTAACAAACAATAAGTGAATAAATATAGAGGAATTGGGTAATAGAATCCAAAAAATCCATTTGATGTATATGTGTGGATATATTTTCAAATAGGGAACATATATTTTTATAGTCTTCAAGCCATTAAGAAAGTTGGCTGCATGTATGGCCCAAAGAAAACCTTCAGTTAAAGAAAAGGGATTTTATATTCTGTAGCTCAATAAAATTGGAAATAATAAACAAATGGTCAAAATGTTATTTTTATTTTTTTAATTTATTGATTTCAGAGAGAGAGAAAGAAATGTTGAGAGAGAGACTTGTGCCACTTATTGATACATTTCATTGGTTGATTCTTGGATGTGCCATGACTGGGGAGGTTGACCTAACCTGCAACCTGCAACTCTCTCCTATATAGGAGACAGTGCTCTAACAACTGAGCTACCTGGCCAGAGCCAAAGATATTCTTTTTTTAAAAAAGATTTAATTTATTTTTCTTAAGAGGGGAAGGGAAGGAGAGAGGGAGAGAAATATCAATGTATGGTTGCCTCTTGTGAGTCCCTTGCTGGGAACTGGCCTGCAACCCAGGCATGTGCCCTGGCTGGGCATCGAACGGCGATCCTTTGGTTCTCAGGCTGGCGCTCAATCTACTGAGCTACACCAGCCAGGGCAAAGATATTCTTAATTGGAGATTAGAAACCATACTCCTAGATAAATTTTGGATCAAGGAGAAAAATCAAAACTAAAATGATAAACTACTTAAAAAGCAATAAAAAAGAGAAGATATTATAACAAAACTTCTTGGTCGTTGTAAAAGCTACAATTCAAAGAAAATATATCCCCTAAAATGTCTTCATTATTAATTAATAACAATTAGGATGAATTTAGTACTCATTTTGTGACATTAAGGAAATAACAGGGAGAGAAAGCAAAGTAAAGGAAGAAGGAATAAAGAAAGATAACTGAAATTGCCCTGGCTGGTGTGGCTCAGTGGATTGAGCATGGGCCTGTGAACCAAAGGGTTGCTGGTTGCATTCCCAGTCAGGGCACATGTCTGTCTCTCCCTCTCTTTCTCCTTTCCTTCTCCTGTGTCTAAAAATAGATAAATAAAATCTTTAAAAACAAAAACAAAAAAACCCTATTTTAAAAAACACAAAACTCAGTGAACATTCTAAGATATGAAATAATACAGCTATTTTTATTAAAATACAATGAACAGTGGTGACTTACTATTTTTCCAGTCACTGTTATTGCAAATATCTACTATATTGCATATAGTGGATATTTTAGCAAAATCAATAAATGAGAAAATTAATAGTGTAAATGTTGAGAAAGGTAACTTTATATCTTCTGTGCTGATGATAAAATGTAATTATTGGAATATCTTGGTCCCTAATAGCTCCTTTCTAGAAGATTTCTGGGGACAAATTTGGAAGGTAGAAGATGACAAGGTAGGCCCCAGGCCATCTTCTCCAACTTTTTCAGAGAAGTGGTTGACTGAAAATAGCAGAGTAAGAATCAAGCCAGAGGCGATTCACTTGATGTCAAAACTACGTAAAGACATTATAAGAAAATAAAACTACAGAGCAATATCCCTTATGAACATAGATGAAAAAATGTTTGATGTAATATTAGCAATCAAATCCAGCAATATATAAAAAGGACAACATGTGATGACTGTGTGGGCTTTTCCTAGGAATGCAAGGATTGTTCAACATTTAAAGTTAATGTAATTTGACATATTAACAGACTACAGAATAAAAAACATCATTTCCACATTTGCAGAAAAAAGCATTTGAAGGAATTCAGTATCCACTTATGTATGATTTGAAAAAATCTCAGCAAATTTGCAATAGAAGGGAACCTCCTTAAACTGATAAGGGGCATCTGTTTTTTTAAAGTTAGTAACATCAGCAACCAGCAGCAAGTTAGTAAGTGGTGATGACTGAATGCTTTTTCTCTTAACAAGGCAAGATTCTCTTCCCTACTTTCAGTATGATGTTCTCAGTATTGTACTAGGAGTTATAGCCAATGAAATTAGGCATAAGAAAGAAAGAAAAGAAATGTAGATTTCAAAGGAAGAAATGAAACTGTTTTTACTTATTGATTACATGATTATCTACATAGAAAATCCCAAGGAATCCAAAAACCATCCTGGAATTATTAAGTGAGCTTAGCAAGGTTGCGGGATACATGGCTAATATACAAAAACCAATTATATCTCTAATCACTAACAATGCATATTTGGAAATTGCAATTTTTAATTAAAAAGTACCATTTACAATAGTGCCAAAAGTAAAATAATTAAGTATAAATATAACAGTATGTGCAGAATCTGCTCAAAACTAAAAAAATCAAAAAACAGTAAATCAAAGAAAACCTCAATTAATGGATTGATTGTTGGAAGACAATGTTATTAAGATGTCAGTTCCCTCCACATGACCCAGAAATTCAGGACAATTACACCAAAATCGTAGTAGGATTTTTTGTAGATGTTAATTTAACAGTCTGATTCCAAAATTAATATAGAAAAGCAAAGAATTAGAATAGCTAAATAATTTTGATGAAAATGATCATGGTTAAAGAATTCATGTTACCTGATTCTCTGACCTACTCTAAGAGCACAGTAATCAGAGTGCATATGGCATTGGCAGAAAGATAGATATGCAGATCACTGGGACAGAATAGAGTTCAGAAACGGATCTAAACGGATATAGTCAAGTGATTTTAAAAACAAAAAAAGGTGTGATGGCAATTCAGTATAAAAAGGGTAATCTTTTCAACAAAAGATGCTGCAAAATTGGAGATGCATATTAAAAAAATGAGCCTCGATATAACTCTTAGACATCCTATTTTAACTCAAAGTATATGATAGACCTAAAAGCATAACATAAAACTGTAAGACTTCTAGAAGAAAACATGAGAAAATTCTTTTGACTTTTGTTTAGGGAAAGAGTATTTGAAAGAGTAACAGAAACATGATCCATAAAAGAAAAAAAATCAATAAATTGACACACAGTACAATATACAGATGATGTATTACAAAGTTATACACCTGAAACCTATATAATTTTATTAACTGATATCACCCCGATAAGTTCAATAAAAATTAAGAAATTTTCATGATGAATGTAATTGTAATTAAAAAATAAATTGTTAAGAGAATGAAAATATAATCCATGGACTGGCAGAGACTATTTTCAGATCACATATGTGACACAGAACTTATATCCAGAATCTATAAAGAATTTTCAAAACTCAACTGAATAAAACAAGGCAATTTAAAAGTGGAGTAAAGATTTGAACAGACATTTCACTAAAGAAGACAGATGTATGGCAAGTAAGCACATGAAAAAAGTGCTTGATACCATAATCCTTAGGGAAGTGGAAATTAAAGCTATAATTTTATACTCCTAATATACCTATTAGAATGGCTAATAACCAACCAAGCAAACAAATGGAAAAAAAAAAAAACCCCGACTGCTGGTGAGGATGATGTATGTGGAGAAAGAAACTTATTTACAAGATCTGTGCAGAAGGTATCCAGCCACATAATCTGAAAAACTGAAGAAGATACAAGTTACAAAAACATTGCACATAGGACAGTGATGCCTTAGTCCCCTTCGAAGTAGGCACCTTGGGACTTCACACAGTCCTCCCAATCACCATCAGCTGCCCTGTCATATTTTTCTGAATCTCATCAACAATCTCTTGACTTCAAAGATGATTTTAGTTTGGGGAAATGCCAGAAGTCACAGGGTGCCAAATCTGAGCTGTAGGGGAGCTGAGTCACTTGGGTGACTTGATGTTTTACCAAAAAAAAAAAAAAAAACCTCCTGCAAAAGTTGCAGTGCATGAGTGGGTACATTGACATGAAGTTGCCAATCATCAGTTGCCCATAGCTGCAGCCTTTTGCATCATCCCAATAGTTTCTGTGGAGGAGTGTTCCATCTTAATGAAAAATTTGATGCAGATTCGTTGCTTTATTTGCTGTAATTTTGAATTTGATGGCCACACAGTACACATGCTCACTTAATGCTGTCTACCGTCCCCACTGACTAGTACAATGAAATCATTGTTTCACATATGTGCATTCCAGTCCACTCTCTTTGGCTACCAGGTTACATTGCTATCATACAAACTGTTCTTGTACATTAACAATGGTGGGACTTTTCCCAGACAGACTTCATGTTGTTGGTGAGAAAACAAAATCTAGAACTATTTTTCACTTTGTCAGTTCCCTGAAAGCAAACATGATCCATCAATCCTACTTGAGATATTTACCCAAGAAAACCTATGTTCACACAAACACCTGTACTTAAATGGTTTATAGTAGCTTTATTGTATTTGCCCCAGACTGGAAACCACCCAAATGCCCTTCATCTGGGGAATGGAAAGGCAGGCCAGTTGTGCATCTATAGGTGGAATATTGTTCAACAATTAACAGTAACAAACTATTGACACTTGCAGCAGTATCAATCAATTCAAAAGCCATTATGCTAAGTGAGAGATGGTAGACTCAAAAGGCTACACACACAGGCACACACACACACACACACACACACACGCACACACACACACATACACACACACATTTCCCCATTTATAAGACTTTCTGGAAAAGGTAAAACCAGGAACTGTTTTCCAGGGTGTATGGGTGAGGAGCAGGTTTGACTATAAAGGGATGGAGGAACTGTTTGGTATTTTAATTGTGGCAGTGGTTACATGACTTTATAAATTTGTTGAAACTTATGGAACTGTAAAACAAAAAGTCAATTTTACTAAATATAAATTTTAAAATAAAGAAAAATTAAATATGAGGCTTAGGAGAAAAGAAGTTGAGAGAGTATCAGCTCATGTGTCTCTGTCCCTGCCTGTATGAAAAATCTTACTGAAACTGGACAAATGGAAAGATATATTCCAGGTTTTTAGACAGCTACTATTCTCCAAATTTATATATATATAAAATTAAGGTTGCAAAGTATTCTGTTTTATTTTAATTGAAAAAAGGATTTTAATGTTTGTATTAAATATAAATAGATAAGAATAGCCAATAAAATAATGAAGAATAGGAAATTTGCTTATTAAACCTACTGAAAGCCCCTGGAGTAGACAGATTCGTGGAAGGAAGCAAAACCCAATATAGGTGGAAGGTTAATATGCAAAAAATCATGTTCTTTACACCAGTGAGAAAAGAATAGTTTTAAGTGATGGTAGCACAACTGATAAACCATCTAGGTGAAAATACTGCATGTACAGAACTGAATGGTGCCTGGCATGTAAAAAGTTTTATTATTGACATTTTGGTTGTTTCTAAGTTTCCACAATTGCAAACCATGCTGCACTGAATATTCTTTTACATATTTCCTCATACCCATCAAAGAATGAAAAAAGTAACCAAAACTAAAATTGCCAGAGCTCTGTTACGCTGCTTTATAAAGGTTATTATGATGTCTTAACAAAGAAAAACTCCAACAGAAGTCTTTAGCCTCTGCCAAGTTGCCATTTCTTCTACTCTTGAGTTTTATAAAAATATTCTGTCAAGGTATATATCTTTACCTTTAAAAAATCTTTTGTTTGAACTATTATTGTTACTGTGGACTTATATATTTCTTTTGTCATTTTGGTGGGATTTAGGAAGGTAGGGGAATTAATACGTTGTCAACCATCTTGAAATGGAAATCATACCTAAATTTTTAACTGGTGTACTTGACTGTCAACATCAAAACTTAAAATAGTTCTATCATCACTCCCTTCTCTCCTGCTCCCCTTTGCAGATGAGAATTTTTTTTGCTTCTTGTGTATTGTATTTTAATGAAGTTATCTGGAATTTTAATTCAGTATTGTTTTCTTTGCTTTATGTATCTTCTGTTTTAATTCCTGTTTAGAAAGTTCACTGAAACCAACCACTTGAGCCCCAATTACTTAGACTAAACTCTTAAGTAAGCATTATTGGAAACATTGTATTACTATTTTTTGTACATGCCACACCCTTCTTTTCTAGTGACTTTATTTGGCAACATTTTAACTGAAATTATTTGACTATTTTTAGAAAGGGTTTATGCTGTCGTATACTTTCTATATCCTGGTTTTCATAGAAATGTGTTTAGTTTTCCATTATAAACTTGATTGATAGCTTATTTGAGTTCAGAATTTTAGTCTTCACCTCAGAATTCTGTAAATGCTACTCTTATTTTAAAATTGAAATTTTAAAATTCAATTTAAGGTTCAAACCTTCAATGGAAGGTTTAAAAATTCAATTTAAAAATTGAATTTATTGTGGTGACATTCATTCAAACATTATTCTTTTAACTTCTAGTAGTTAATATAGAAGATTAGAGGTCCAAATCCTCTTAGAAGGTCTTTCGTTGGTTGGTAACTTTACATTTCTGTTTGGAAATATGTTGGCAATTAATATATTTGAGCACAATAAATGTTTAGGTGTCTAACATTTGATTATTCCTGCCCTGACATAGATCCTTTAAGTGTGGAAATTTAGGGGTTTCTTAAGGAACCTTTCATATTATTTGTGTTATTACTTTTTCTCATTTTTAGATAATGATTTTCTTTTTCACTTTTTTATTGTTCAGTTACAGTTGCCCCCATTACTTTCCCCTGCTTTATCTGCCTCTCATTGCCTTTGTCCATAGGTCCTTTATACATGTTCCTTGACTTGGCCTTTCCCTAGATAATGAGTTTCTTTTCAAGCAATGGGAATTTCCTTTATTTTTCCAGTTTTGTAGAGATATAATTGACATATAACAATGCTAAGTTTGAAATATACAACATAATGATTTAATATATGTATCAAAATTATTCCCAGAAAAAGTTAACTTCCACGATGTTTTCAAAGGTATTGATATATCATGCAGGTAGGTTCATAAAACAGTTACAAAATGTAGAAATTGCTGCATTGCTGTATGGGAGCAGTTGAAGTAACTAACAGGCTGTCAAGTGATTACATACGTCCTGAGAAAAGAATTGGCAGGTGTAAATAAATACAACTTAGGAAAGCAGTCATTTTAGTGGCATTAGAAATGTGCATGAGAATTTCTATGCTTTAATTTGGAAATTTTTCCATTTCAGGACCGGAAATTAACCAAAGCTGAGCAGCAAAGGTTCAAGGAAGAAGCAGAGATGTTAAAGGGTCTCCAACATCCCAATATAGTTCGATTTTATGATTCCTGGGAGTCTATATTAAAAGGAAAGAAATGCATTGTATTAGTGACTGAACTTATGACATCAGGAACATTAAAGACGTAAGTTCACCCTGATAGTGCTTGCTACTGAGTTCTTTCTGGAAATAATTTTCATTAGTCATAAAAGTTGCTTGTAAAATAACACGACTTGATTAAAGCATTTGTAGGATCTAGTGACTTTATTTCAGGGCAGGTTAAAAAATTAGGATGTTAATAAAGTTTGCTAGAAAATACAATGTTGAGGCCCTGGCTGCGTAGCTCAGTTGGTTAGAGCATTGTCCTGATACGCTGAGGCTGCAGGTTAGATCTCTCAGAACAGGGCATATACAAGAAGCAAGCAATGAATGCATAGACAGGCGGAACAGCAAACTGATGTCTTTCTCTTCGTCTCTCTCCCTTTCTCCCTTCTTCCCTTCCCTTCTCTCTCTGTAACATCAATTTAAAAAGAAAATACAATGTTTATACATTAATATTTGTGGGATATCATAGGATTTTAGAATTAGAAGTTATTATAGAGATAACAATGTCATTTTGTAATCGACACTGGAAAGGGGGTGTGGCTAGGTTCACATATATGTAGTCTGTTGTTTAGTTTCTGACAACAGTTTTTCATTTGATGGTATAATCACTCACTTCTAACTGTTAAATGTGGAGTATACATTTTGTGTTTCCTGCCATCTTTCCACTAAGATTTTATACAGTTAAACCCTCTGCTGACTTTGTATTAGGAAGTAGAGAAGGACTTTTTAAATTGTGCTGCCATTTCACAAGAGGCCACTCTGATTGGAATGATTCTTGTTTTGAATTAAAAGTGCTAAACTTGGTAGGATGTCTTCTCAAAGAATGAGTTCTTAGATTTCAAGTTTTCTTGCTATAACAGATAATAAAAAAAACAAGTTAGTGATGGCAATCATAGTACAGCATACACAATATCTGCTAGCTTAAATGATTTACCCTCATAGTGATCATATAGTAAGTTAGGTATTTTTATTAATATGTCTTTTTTTTCTTTATGTAGGTACTTAAAACGATTTAAAGTCATGAAACCAAAGGTCCTAAGGAGCTGGTGCAGGCAAATTTTAAAGGGGTTGCAGTTCTTGCATACTAGGACTCCACCTATTATTCACCGGGATCTGAAGTGTGACAATATTTTCATCACGGGACCTACTGGATCTGTGAAGATTGGTGACCTAGGCCTAGCCACCTTAATGCGCACATCATTTGCTAAGAGTGTCATTGGTGATTAACATTTTATAGTTTATTAGTTGGGTAAAGAGAGTTGTTAATTGCATATGTCTAGAACAGGGAGCAGCAAACTATAACCCATGGCCAAATCCGGCCCTGATGCCTATTTTTGTAAATAAACCTTTATTGGAACACAGCTATACCTCCTTGTTTATGTAATGTCTACAGCTGCTTTTGTACTATAATGGCAGAGTTGAATAGTTGTGACAGAGAACATATGGATGTCAGAGCCTGAAATATTTACCATTTGGCCTTTTACAGAGAAGTTTGCTGATCCCTGACATGGAATGTAAATTTGCTTTGAAATATCTAGTACATATTGCCTTATTTTGGAGACATCTTCATGTATTTTTTTGTGGGATATATTTAAGATTATTGAAAGTTTCTGAGGATTTAAGAAAGAAAATTTACTAATTATGAAAAAATTTCAGTATATAAAAAAGGATAGAAATAAAAACATTTTAGTGGTCATTACCTAATCTTGAACATTATGGATTGTACTATATCAGTGTGGAAAGTTAAGGCCATTCTTTAAGTGCTTTGTATTAGATATAGCAAGTGTTCATCAAATGTTATGTTTTAAAATTTCTTTTAGGAAGTGGAAATTAATTTAGGTAATCCTTATCACAAAGGGAAAGTAATCTTGGTGAATACAGTTTTCTTTTTAACAAAAATATGGTTGTGTTGTTATTTTATAGGGACTCCTGAGTTTATGGCCCCAGAGATGTATGAAGAGCACTATGATGAATCTGTAGATGTCTATGCTTTTGGAATGTGTATGCTGGAAATGGCAACTTCGGAGTACCCTTACTCTGAGTGCCAAAATGCAGCTCAAATATACCGTAAAGTAACTAGTGTAGGTATACCTTTACTCTTTTTACTTCACAAATTGCCATATTTCATTTTGAAGTTGGTTTAAGCCAACTTAGTAAAACCCAGTTTTGGCTTAGTTTTGTTTAACAGTGCTAAATTTAACATAATTGTAATGAATTTTGAATTGTAATCTATAGCTTTAGATTATGCTCTATAGTACATACATATATTCTATTGGGGTCATGTAAAATGCTCTGTATTGGTATCTTTGGGAAAACCGAGAGCTATCATACATATGCATTTGTTTGTAAAGAAATTTGATGTATTTATTAGATGGGTCTCATTTTCCAAATTTGAATAGTAAAGATTGGCTAAATGGTTTGAAGGTTTCTTTTAGTTCTAAAAACCTAATTGTGAAAGGGCATTCAAAATATAGTTCAACAGATACAGTATTTGATTCTTGCTGTGAGTAATGTTTTAGAAATTGCAAGAAAGCATGAATGAATAAAGAAGTGTTTGCTACCCCAAAGAGCTTATATTTTTAGTAGGACAGTAATGTAAATTCACAAATAAGCACACAAATAATAAGAGGATGGGAGTAATGTAAGGGACGTGAGGGAGGTAGAAGAAAAATGCTAGGATTATTCAAAAGAGGTTTACTTCATATCCAATTTGGTGGCTCAGATAGGCTGGAGAAGAGATTGTTAGAGTATTTCAGATAACCAATACTAAGAGGTACTTGTTTTTAAATGTATGGTATATGCTGCATGCTTTCATTTTTATATCCTTGCAAGATGGTGGTATGTTCAGTTTACAAATGATGGGACTGAAAATTAGAGGTTGTGACTTATCCAGGTTCACATAGCTACTGGTAATGGTAGATTTTGACCCCAAGTCTGACTCCAGAGGTTTGGGTAGAAAGACATAAGAAGTAAGGCTGATGTTCAGAATATGAGATATTCTATAGGACTGATTACCTAGTTTCTTTAGCAAATCAATTTGTTTATTTCTTCTAGCCATTCTAAAAGACTTTGAAATAATATTTAGAATGTTTGCAATACAGAAACACTTCTTAGGAATTTCCAAAAGTTTTTAAATAGCTGTGGCCCTTGTGGCTCAGTGGAGCATCGTCCCATAGCTGAACAGTTGTGGTTGGATTCTCAGTCGGGGCATGTACCTGGGTTGTGGGTCCATTCCAGGTTCAGGCGCAGGTGCGTGCGACCCTGGTAGAGAGGCTTTCAGTCCCTGGTCCTAGCGTGGATCCTGGGTCTGGGTGTGTGCAAAGACAACCAGTTGATACCTCTCTTATATGAATGTGTGTGTGTGTCTCCCTTCTTCTCTCTCTCTAATAAAGCAAATGAAGCCCTGGCTGGTGTGGCTCAGTGGATTGAGTGCTGGCCTGCAAACTAAAGAGTTGCTGGTTTGATTCCCAGTCAGGGCCCATGCCTGGGTTGTGCGCTAGGTCCCCAGTTTGGGGGCGTGTGAGAGGCAACCACACATTGGTGCTTCTCTCTCTTTATTACTCCCTTCTCCTCTCTCTGGAAATAAATAAAATCTAAAAAAAAATGAAAATGTCCTCAGGTGAAGGTAAAAAAAGGTTTTTAAATAACATTGATTTTTTTTTCTGATTTCAATGAATACTTGTTTATTATATTTTGCTAATTGGGGTTATACTGTTATGTATATATTTTTCTTTTTAATTTATATAAATTTTTTTCCTTTTTTATCGTTTTCTCTCTTTTTTATTTTTTTAAAGATTTTATTTATTTATCTATCTTTAGAGGGGAAGGAGACGGAGAGAAACATCAATGTATGGTTGCCTTTCATGGGTCCCCTGCTGGGAGTTGGCCTGCAGGGAACCGGCCTGCAACCCAGGCACTTGCCCTGACTGGGAATTTAACCGTGATCGTGTGCTTCGCAGGCCTGCGCTTAATCCACTGAGCTACGCCAGCCAGGGCTTTCTCTCTCTTTTTTATAAAGATTTTTATTTATTTATCTTTAGAGGGGAAGGGAAGGAGAGGAGAGAAATATCAATGTATGATTGCCTCTTGTGAGTCCCCTGCTGGGAACTGGCCTGCAACCCAGGCATGTGCCCTGACTGGGAATCGAACCCCGATCATATGGTTTGCAGGCCCATGCTCAATCCACTGAGCTACACCAGCCAGGTTTTTTAATTTATTTTTTATTTAGTTCTTATTCAAGTACAGTTTTCTGTCTTATATTCCCAGCCCTGCCCCCCCCCTTAATTATTGTCCATGTGTCCTTTATACTTATTCATGTGAGTCCATCCCCATTTCCCCTATGATTCTCTCCACTCTCCTCTCTGGACCCTGTCAGCCTGTTCCATATTTGAGTGTCATTGGTCATATTTTGCTCGCTTGTTTGTTTTGTTGTTTAGGTTCCTGTTACGTATGTTTTGGAATCCTGTTTTTTTCCCCCTACTTAATGTTGCACTGTGAGAATTCTCTATGTTATTAATTACTTTGAGAATATTTTTAATTTCTGCATATTATTAGTGTATATATTATATAACATGTAAATTTTACTCTGTTAATTTTATATTATTTACAGTTTTTACTGTTATTTGTAGAACTATCACAAAATTCTTGTCAAAAAAGTTGTTAAACTTACACTATATATGTTTATCTCATTTAAAACTCAAATATGGTTTAATGGTAAAAATCATTATTTTAATAAATGTCATGTTGATTTGGGCTTTCAGTTGCTTAATATGTGACTAGAAAACATTTTTCTCCTCCTAGGGCATAAAACCAGCCAGTTTCAATAAAGTCACTGATCCTGAAGTGAAAGAAATCATTGAAGGTTGTATTCGTCAAAACAAATCTGAAAGGTGGGTGCAAATGTACTGAAGTGATGTAACCGATAGATGCATTTTTCTCTTACTTTGCACTTGGTCATTTTTTCACCTTTGAATTATGCTTGATAAGATTTTTTGAGTAGAAAACAAACTATACCGACTTTATTATACTGTATTGTGCAATTTGTTTGCCATTTTCGACTTTGATATCATGTGCTAAATTCTCCTTGAAGCAAAATTTGGGTTGTGTTTGTCTGTGTGTTTTGTGACAAGCTTTCACCACCGTGAGGCATCAGATTAAGACAGTGGGCCCCTTCCACCCAGGTTAACTTGCTTCTAACAATTGATGAAGTAGAGAGTTTCTGTAGTATCACCTTCAGGTAAGTACTTACATGGTTTTTTATGATAGTTAAATAAAAAAAGTAATCAACTCACCAGATGTTCATTTTAATTTGACCATATGTCCTTGTATTATGATGGTAAAGTTCATAGGCCTATTTTTTGTTCAAGAATTAGTATTCTAGATTATTTGTATCACAATTCATGTTTTTCTTATGGAAAAATTATTTGAGTTTTATCTTGTATTTCCCTTTAACTTGAACTTTGGACAGGTACTGACAAGTTGAAGAATTAGTCATTTGATTTTTACCTTCGTATTGATTTTGATTAATAAAGGTGACAGGTCCTTTATAGAAATTATTTCCACCAGCATTTGATTGACTGTCTCCTATTTTTGTTATTTTTCTGAGTTTAGTGTTGCTTATTCTGAGAATACATAAAGCCACTAAGGTAAGGCCTGTTTAATTATAGCTTCATTATAGAACATTCTTAATGTTTATACCAAAAGGCTATATCTAGGTATATATTTGTTTTCATTACTGTAAAATTTATACAGCATAAGATTTATCATTTTAGTCTTTTTTATGTGGTACAATTCAGTGGTATTAAGTACTTTCACAGTAAAACTGTCACTACTATCTATTTTCAGAACTTTTTCGTCATCTCAAACAGAAACTCTGTCCCCATTTAACAACTCCTTATTCCCTCTTTCCATCAACCCTTGGTAACCTCTATGCTACTCTTTGTCTCTATGAATTTGCTTATTTTAGGTACCTCATAGAAGTGGAATCACACAATATTTTTCCTTTTTTGGCCTGGCTTATTTCACTTAGCATAGTTTTCAAGGTTGATCCATGTTGTAGTGTGTATCAGAATTTCCTTTTTAAGGCTGAATGTTACACATAGCATATTTTGTTTGTTTATTTATTTGTTGATGGATACTTGGGTTATTTCTGCCTTTTGTCAATCGTGAATAATTCTGCATGAAAATGGATGTACAAGCATTTGCTTGAATTGCTGCTTTCCATTCTTTTTAGTATCTACCTAGGAGCTGGATTACTGAGTCATATGATAATACTATGTTTAAACTTTTTAAGAACTACCAAACTTTTCCCACAGTGGCTATACCACTTTGCATTCCTTCCAGCAATATAGGAAGGTTGCAGTTTCTCAACATCTTCACCAGTGCTTGATATTTTCTTTTTCTTTCTTTCTTTTTTGTTTTTTTGGTAATAGCCATGCTAATGGGTGTGAAGTAGTATCTTCTTGTGGTTTTGATTTGCATTTCCCTAATGACTAATGATGTTGAGTATATTTTCATGTAGTTATTGGCCATTTGTATATCTTTGGAAAATTGTCTGTTCAAATCCTTTGCCCTTTAAAAAATTGTTTCATTTATTTTTGAGTTGTAGGAGTTTAGGCATGCTTTTTTAAAAGATTTTATTTATTTTTCGAGGAGAAAGAGAGAGGAAGAGAAACAGCGATCTGTGTTTGCTCCCCATGCATCCCCCACTGGGGACCTGGCCTTGCAATCTGGGTATATGCCCCACTGGAAATCAAACTGGCAACCCCTTGGTTTGCAGGCCGGTGCTCAATCCACTGTGAGCTACACCAGCCAGGGCTAGGCATGCTTTTTTTTTTAAGCAAGAGTAAAAATACTATGTTGAAGTAGCCATTTTAGTTTGGATTCTTATTCTTATTATTCTTATTCTTAATTCTTATTCTTATTGATTCTTATTCTTATTAGTCTCATCACTAATTATGATTTATTACTGAAGAACACTGGAATATTGAACAGGATTCATGCCCTATTAGTTTATTGGAAAATGTACAGGCTTCAATATGAGAGTAAGATTGACATCTGGACGCACTTAGCCAGTATGATATTGAACAAGTTACGTAACTGTTAGTCAAAGAGGGTGTTATTTTTATGATTAAAAAGATAATGAGTACATACCTGGCCGGTGTAGCTCAGCGGATTGAGCGTGGGCCTGCGAACCAGAAGATTGTGGTTCGATACCCAGTCAGGGCACATGCCTGGGTTGCAGGCCAGTTCCCAGCAGGGGACTCATGAGAGGCAACCATACATTGATCTCTCCCTCTCTCCTTCCATTCCCCTCTAAAGATAAATAAATAAATAAATCTTTCGGGGGCAGGGAGGATAATGAGTACATATAAAACACCTAACAGAGTAATAAGTATTTAATGAATGGTATCTTTGGCTATTGCTATAATTATTCCTTAGTAAAATACTTTGGTAAAATTTTTATTGTTAGTCAGAGGGCTTGACTTGGTTGTATCTTCTTAATTACATCTCACCTTAACCTTAAAACTAATTCATCTGAACAAAATTATTCCTTTTTTATAATACTGTCTAGGTTGAGTATTTGTCTCTTGATCACTAAAAATATGGAGAGTTTAAATCCTTAACTTGCAGGATGACATGTATTATCTGTTATAGATTCTATGAGAGGGGTTTTCTACATAGACATTATGGAATACATCGTTTTTGTTCTCCCTGGTCTGTAATACAGATAGGTTAGATATTATATATCTGTTTTAGAAGTTGGTTAAAGAAAAGGAAATTAACTGCCACAGCTTGTAAAAGAATCTTTTGAACCCCTGTACTTTCTTCTCTTCAGAGATGGTTAATTTCTGATACTAGGATAGTCCTGTATCCACTGCATATGTACTTTGGACTAAAACACTAGGCATAAATACTTTAAGAAAACCATGGGACTTTGCTGAACTAAATTATAAATTAGCTTCACCCATGGCACTCTCCAAAGAGTGACATATAGTGACTAGATCAGGGGTGTCAAACTCATTTCCACTGGGTGCCACGTCAGCCTCACAGTTGCCTTCAAAGGATGGAAATGATTTTAGGACTGTATAAATGTAACTACTCCTTAACTGTTAAGGAGCTGAAATTATATTTGCCCCTTTGAATGCAAGTGCAAGGCTGATGTGGCCCCTGGTGAAAATGAGTTTGATACCTCTGGACTAGATTATTCCTAATGAAGTCTTTGAGTTCTGTTTGTAACATTTACTAACTTTGAGTTTACATAGCTGGGGAAAGTTTTCCATTTCCTTTGCACAGAATCTATTATTTGACTGTTAGTAACTTAAGCCAATGGTTTAGGGAAATGACTCAATCCATTTAACATGTACTGAAGCACTTCTCCAACTCTCTTTAGGCATAATTTTAGGTATGTTAAAGTTCAGTGTCTAGATATATTACTACTAGTAATCTTTAATTAATGTTACTATAAATGCATGTTAGTTGGAAATTTTTGCACCCTGATAGTAGTAAGTTAGATACAATATTTTGCTTTTATAACAAACCAGAATAATGGTTTAATTAATAAAAAATTGTTTTTTAAATCATTTATTTATTTTTAGAAAGGGGAAGGGAGGGATAGAAACATAAATGTGTGGTTGCCTCTTGAACACCCCTTTACTGGGGCCCGGGTCTGCAATCCTGGCATGTGCCCGGACTATGAATCAAACTGTGATCCTTTCGTTCTCAGTCCGGCACTCAACCCACTGAGACACACTAGCTGGGGCCATTTAATTAATAGAAATTCAAAAATAAAATTTTCAGAGTTTCAGCCAAGATGGAGGCATAGGCAGATATGCTTCACTTCCTCATACAACCAAAAGAGGGAAAACAACCAATCTAAAAACAATAAACAACCAGATGTGCCAGAAAATCAAATTGCATGGAATTTCAACAGCCAAGGAATTAAAGAAACACTCACCTAGACCAGTAGGAGGGGCGGAGCCAGGAGCCGATGGGCGAGAACTCATGGGAAGGAGGAGGACTGTGCAGGCAATGCAGGGTTGTCTGACTGGGAACTAAAGAGTCAAAGTTAGCTATAAACTACTGTGGGGGATACCATGGTGGGAGAAACTACGTCTCACATGAGAGAGTTTGCTCGGGAGTGGGACTAAAGCAAGGGAGTTGCATTGTTCTCTCTGTGACCTCTCCCTCACAAAGAGCACCACAACTCAGCAAAGAGGGCTGCTCGACCCAGAGGCCCTGGGTGGAGCAGAGCCTCCACCTAAGGCCCTGTCACCTTATAACATAACAGGTACACCAAGACAAACAAATATGGCCTAAATGAAAGAACATATCAAAACTCCAGAAAAACAGCTAAGTAACAAGGACATAGCCAACCTATCTGATGCAGAGTTCAAAACACTGCTAATCAGAATGCTCACAGAATTACTTGAGCTTGGTTGCAAAATGAAGGCTTCCTATACTGAAACAAAGCAAAATATACAGAGAATCAACAATAAAGGGAAGGAAACTGGGACTCAGACCAACAATTTGGAACAAAAGAAAGAAATAAACATCCAAGTGGAACAGAAAGAAGAAACAGGAATTCAAAAAAAAATGAGGAGAGGCTTAGGAACATCTGGGACAATGTTAAAAACTCTAACATCAGATTCATTAGGGGTGCCAGAAGGAGAAGAACAAGAGCAACAAGTTGAAAACTTATTTGAACAAATAATAAAGGAAACTTCCCCAACCTAGCAAAGGAAATAGACTTCCATGAAGTCCAGGAAGCCCAGAGAGAGTCTCAAAGTAGTTGGACCCAAGGAGGAACACACCATGGCACATCATCATAAAGTTACCCAATATTAAATATAAAGAGAGAATCTTAAAAGCAGCAAGAGATAAGGGGACAGTCACATACAAAGGAGTTCCCATGAGACTATGAGCTGACTTTTCAAAAGAAACCTTGCAGGCAAGAAAGGGGTGGAAAGAAGTGTTCCAATTCATGAAAAGCAAGGACCTACATCCAAGATCACTATATCCAGCAAAGGTTTCATTTAGAATGGAAGGGCAGATCAAGTGCTTCCCACCTAAGGTCAAGTTAAAGGAGCTCATCATCACCAAGGTTTCATTACATAAAATGTTAAAGGGACTTATCTAAGCAATAGAATATGATCAGACTATGAACAGTGAAATAGCAAACTCACAGCTATCAACAACTGAACATAAAAAAAATGAAATAAAAACTAAGCAAATAACTAAAGCAGGAACAGAATCACAGAAATGAAGATCACATGGAGGGTTTTCAGTGGGTAGGAGGAGGGAAAGAATGGGGGAAAAGGTGCAGAGAATAAGAAGCATAATTGGTAGGCATAAAATAGATGGGAAAAGGTTAAGAATGTTATAGGAAACAGAAGTCAAAGAACTTATATGTATAAGCCATGGACATGATGATCTAAGTGGGGTGATGCTGGAGGGTTGGGGTATGCAGGCTTGAGAGGATAAAGGGAGAAAATATTTGGGAAACTGTAAAAGCATAATCAATAAAATATCCTTCAAACAATAAGACTTTTGACTTCTGGCCATGACAGAGGCGTTGGAAGACTCACTGTGTCTCCTTGCACAACCAAGAGAAGGACGACAACAAATTTAAAAAGAAAAAACAATCAGAACTGACAGAAAACCAAACTGTGTGGAAGAATGACAACCAAGGATTTAAAGAAGAAACATTCATTCAGACCAGTAGGAGGGTTGGAGAGTAGTCTTGGCAAGGTGTTGGCTGGCGGAACTGGTGGTCCTAGCAGTTCCACATTTGAGTGTAGATAAACCAGGAGGAACAACTGGGTAGTGAGACAAACCATGAAACCCAGGGTTGTACGCGGCAAAATAAAGCCTCAAAACCTCTGATTGATAAAACCTGTGAGGGTTGAGGCAGTACGAGAAACTTCCAGCCTCATGGGACAGTTCATTGGAAAGACCTACAGGGCCATCTACCTGGTTTGCCATTCATCCAAGAATCAGCACCAGAAGGGCCCAATTTGCTTGTGGGTAGTGGGGAAGTGACTGAAATTCTGAAGAGAGTGGAGGAAGCAGCCCTGTTCCCTCTCAGATCCCTTCCCCACATGCAGCGCCACAACGAAGCAATGTTGGTTCCACCACCCTGGTGAACACCTAAGTCTCTGTCCCTTACTACGTAACAGGCATGCTGAGACAAAAAAAAAAAAAAAAGCCCAAATGAAAGAACAGATCAAAGCTCCAGAAAAAAATACAACTGAACAACGAAGAGATAGTTAACCTATCAGATGTTTGAACTGTGATAGGTTGAACATCTCTGCATGTTCAAAATACTGGTGATCTGGATGCTCACAGAATTGGCTGAGTACAGTCGCAGGATAGAGGGGAAAAGGAAGGGTATGAAAAGTGAAATAAAGGAAAATATACAGGGAACTAAGAGTGAGGGGAAGCAGACCAGGACTCAAAAGTCAATGGTTTGCACCAGAAGGAAGAAATAAACATTCATCCAGAACATAATGAAAAAACGAGTTCAAAAAATGAGGGGAGGCATAGGAACCTCCAGGATAACTTTAAACGTTCCAACATCAGAATCATAGGGGTGCCAATAGGAGAAGAGGAAGAGCAAGAAATTGAAAACTTACTTGAAAAAAAAATGAAGGAGAACTTCCTTAATCTGACAAAGGAAATAGACTTGCAGGAAGTCTAGGAAGCTCAGAGATTCCCAAAGAAGTGGGACCCAAGGAGGAACACACCAAGGCACATCATAACTACATTAGCCAAGATTAAAGAGAAGGAGAGAATCTTAAGAGCAGCAAGAGGAAAGGAGATAGTTACCTACAAAGAATTTCCCATAAGACTACAAGCTGATTTCTCCAGAGTAGTCTTGCAGGCAAGAAGCAGCTGGAAAAAGTATTCTACGTCATGAAAGGGAAGGAACTACATCCAATATGACTCTATCAAGCAAAGGTATCATTTAGAATGGAAGGGCAGATAAGTGCTTCACACCTAAGGTCATCATCACCAAGCCATTATTATATGAAATGTTGAAGGGACTTATCTAAGAAAAAGAAGATGAAAAATATGAACTGTTAAATGACATCAAACTCACAACTATTAACAAGTGAACCTAAAAAACAAACACAAAAACAAACTAAGCAAACAACTGGAACAGGAACAGAATCATAGAAATGGAGATCACATGGAAAGTTAGCAGCCAAAGAGTAGGAGGGCAGAGAGGGGAAAAGGTATAGGGAATAAGCATAAATAGTAGGTTCAAAATAGACAGGGGGGTGTTAAGAATAGTATAGGAAATGGGGAAGCCAAAAACTTATATGTAAAACCAATGGACATGAATCAAGGGGGGAATGTGGCTGCTAGGGGGTGTGCAGGGTGGAGGGGAATAAAGGAAGGAAATGGGTCAACTGTAATAGCATAATCAATAAAGTATATTTAAAAATAAGTCTTTTACTTTGATATAATTAATTGTAAAGGTTGTCTGTCTTAACTTATGATTGGAAGAATTGATAATGAGATAGATGTTTTGTTTATTAGGTTGTCTATCAGGAACCTACTAAACCACACATTTTTTGCTGAGGATACCGGACTGAGGGTGGAGTTAGCCGAGGAAGATGATTGCTCAAATTCATCCCTGGCTTTAAGACTCTGGGTGGAAGACCCTAAAAAATTGAAAGGCAAGCACAAAGACAATGAAGCTATTGAATTCAGTTTTAATTTAGAAACGGATACACCTGAAGAAGTAGCATATGAAATGGTAAGCGAATTCTACTTTTATTTCCCTTGCCCCTATAGTATCAGGATTGACTTTCTTGTTCTTTGTCATGCTTTTTATTTTCTCCTTTTCATTATTTAATTTGATATTTACTATGAAATGTATCTCTACAGCAGACTATATTAAATTTGTGTGTGCTGTGTAGAGACTAATAATACACTACTTTTGTTAAGAAATAGAATGTATAGAATTGTGCACCTGAAGTCTGTATAATTTTGTTAACCAGTGTCACCCCAATAACTTCAATGAAAAGGCAACATAGAAATAGAATTCAGTTAGTATGTTAGAATCCTCCTGTGTGCCCTTCCAGTTGTATTCCCCTCTCTCATCACCACGGGCAATATCTATTTTGACTTTTTTGTTATTCATTCCTTTGCTTTTCATTATAGTTTACCTAAGTACATTGTTTTCTTTCGAAAACCTGAGTGACAAGGACACACCCTGTTGGTTACTGAAGTTACTCTTAGGTGAAGATACCCAGGAGAGAATGAGCTGAACAGAGTCTCTCAGTCACAGACTGACTTCAGCTTCCGGAAGGGTTTGCAAGAGACGCTTCTGAGGAAGTCAGTGGGGGAGGTCACGTGGGGGAGGTCACGTGTGCGTCTGGGGAATGAAACACCTGGCTCACCAGTCAGCGCATCGGCGGGGCTGCCATGTGGACCAGAGATGCGTTGTCTGGTAGCAGTAGGGTTCAACAGGGAGCAGGCCCCTCGAACCTCTTCTAACCTCCCCATGACCCACTCTCCCCCCAGCGGGGATCTTGGAAATGGAAGTCTTTAAAATGTGTCTTTGTAGTCTCACTCTTCTAATCTGGAATGATTATCTTCGACAACTGGTGTATAACTATCAACTTGGTATTTCCCTTCACTGTCTTCATAGACTCCTGCCTCTCTCCTGTATTGAACTTAATATTTCCTAAATTCCATGTTTTTCTCTTTCTTGGCTTACTCTTTTGTTTTAGTGTTATACTTCCTATGTTAGCTTCTTTAAAAAAAGATTTTATTTATTTTTAGAGAGATAGTGGAAGGGAGGGAGAAAGAGAGGAAAAATAACATTGATGTGTGAGAGGAACATCGTTGCTTCTCCCATGCCCCCCTATCTGGGATTGCTCTGTGGCCCAGGCATGTGCCCTGTCCAGTGAGCTGTCAGTTTGCAGGTCAATGCTCAACCCCCTGAGCCATACTAATCATGGCTTCCTTTGTTAGCTTCTATAAAACAGGTACATGGGAGGTAAATTCTTTGAGACTTGCATGTATGAAAAAGTGTCTTTATTCTATCTTCATTTTTAACTTATTATTTGGCTGAAGGCATTTTAGTTTCCAGTTTAAAAAATTGGAGTCTTTACTTCATGCTTTTCTAATTTTCAGTATTGGTATTGAGAAGTGCAGAGTGTTCTGTTTTCTGAATCTTTTGCATGTGATCCATTGTTTGCTTTCTGAAAGCTTGTAATCTTCTTTTTCTCCTCAGTATTTTAAAAATTTCACAGAGATGTGTCTTCATTTAGGTCTGTTTTCATTTTACTGCATTGGACACTCAGTGGACCCTTATAATCTGTTAACTCATAGTCTTCAGTTTCTGGGAGAATTCTTGTAGTATTTTAGTTATGATTTCTTCTCATTTGTTTTCTTTTTCTGGGACTGCTATTATATGGATGTTGGACCTCTTGAACTGTTTTTCCAATTTTCTTATCTTTTCTAATTCCCATCATTTTTGTCTTTTTATTCTCCTTTTTTGGCAGATACTATCACCTTTATCTTCTAACTCTTTCATTGAGTTTTTCATGTCTGCTATCATGTTTTTAATTTCTAGAGTTCCTTTATATTTTCTGGTTCTTTTTTAGAGTAAAACGTCTTGTTCTTTGCTTTGTGGATGCAATATTATTGTATCTTTTTGTAATGTTCTTAAAAGGAGTGTTTTTGACATTTTTTCTTCCCGCAGTCTATTTTCTACAGGTTGCTGTGTTTTCCTCTGTTAGTTTTATGCTCCAGGCTTTTTCTCATATTTCTGGTAATTCTTTGCCAGCTGTTTATGATTAATCAAGAGACTGTATTAATTTTCTATTGCTGTGAGACAAATTACCAGAAACTTAGTGGATTAAAGCGACACTCATTTATTATTTCAGTTCTATAGGTTAGAAGTCCTGGTGGGCTTCACTGGATTCTCTGCTTGGAATTTCACAGGCTGGAAGTCAAGGTATTGGCTGCCTAGTCTCTGATCTGGAGGCTCTGGTAGAGAATCTGCTTTTGGGCTTCTTCAGTAATTTCATGCAGTTTTAACACTAAGGTCCCTATTTCCCTACTGGCTGTTCACTTTCAGCTCTTAAAGGCTGTTCTTCAGTCCTTTTCCATGCCCCTACTTTATCCTCAGAGTTAGCAGTGGCATGTAAATCCTTCTAGGGTCACCAACTGGTAAAAGGCTAACCCAAATAATCTCGTTACCTTAAGGTGAACTTTTCATAGTACAGTGATAATCTCATCATATTCACGGGTTTAAGTATTTGGATAGGATGTCCTTTGGGGGGGTCATAATTTCACCTACCACAGATACTAAAAAGCCAATTGACTATATGATTGCTTGTGTCAGAATTGCCAACTTTGACTTTTACTGTGGAGTATCTGGATGGGCCATTATTTGGGGAATCGCTGATATGAATATTTGAATTGCCTCTTGGGTTGGTCAGATTTCCTAGAGAGGCATCTTTCAGTGTCCTTCCTGGAGGGATATGATCTGATTCCTGATATTTTGGTAGCCAAGTAGGGAAGAGGGCTGGAAGTTTCTGCATTTGGCATTCAACATGCATATGGTCATTTAGTATTTTTGTTTTCCACATGGTAGCCATATCCTCTACTGTGACTGGTGTTGCATAGTCCAGAGATCCTCTCCAGAGAACTAAACTTTAGACTTCCCTGGTAGGGGAGAAGCAATCATCGAAAGGTGTGGAATGGAGGGTGGGACACAGGGAACTAAATAGATACTTCTCAGAACCCTTTCACTTAGTCTTCCTTATTTTAGTCATCTCTTTTGACTTTACCCACTTTTGGATGTACTTGATAACTACCCATCCCTGTGTCTTATAACCATGGTGTAGCATATAGGAATAATTATCAGTTTTCTCTAATTGACCTTTTTTAGGTCTGCTAGGTAAGTTTTTACTTACTCAATTTTGTTCTGTGTTTGAAAGAGTCCAAAATGTTGTTGTTGTCGTTGTTGTCTTGCGCTTATTCTCCCTGTCCTTGTGGGTTTATAACTTAAAAATACATTTACTATGGGGTTTCTTTTTTGCCATTTTTGAAGGGAATGAAATTAAATACATGGACTCCATCTAACATTGTTTTTTTAAAAAATGTGAGCTTTGAAAAAAAGACTTTGTTTTTAGAGATGGGGGAAGGGAGGGAAAAGTACAGGGAGAGAAACATCGATCGGTTGTCTGTTGTATGTGCCCCATCCTGGGACCAAACCTGCAACCCAGGCATGTGCCCTGACTGGGAGCGGAAAGGGTGACCTCTCCCCTTGTAGAACAACTCCCAACCAAGCTGCACCAGTAAGCAGTCCATCTAAAATTTTAATCATTTTTCAACTACTATGAAATTTCCCCAAGTATGCAGACCCCCATGACATGGTTTAAAAAACAAATTGTAGTAGGACTGATAATGATATGCCATGGCACCTCCTCAAGTCTTTTCTGCTACTCAGTCCTATTTCTCTCAGACAACAAGTTTTTAACTTACTTCTCACTGCACTAACACCTTGTAAGCTATAATACTTTGCTGTTAGCATACTTCTTTCTGCCTATAGTGTTGCTCTCAAAATGTCTATATTCAATAGCATGTAAGTTCGTTTTTGTTTGTTTTAATCTAGGTCAGAGTTTACCTTCCTCTGTGATACTTTCTTTACTTATCCAGAGAGGCATGTGCTCCTTTATGGCTTTTGTAGATGCTCATTTTTTACCTCTTATTTCCTTTTAAGTTAAGTGTCCATCCATCCCTCATGACCAGATTGTGTGCTCATAAAGGACACAGAGATAGTTTGATTGTTTTGTTTAAGGCCAGAATTATTTCAACAGTGCTTGTTGATATTATTTTTCTTATTCTCATTAAAGTCTCTGACATTTACACATGTCTGATTAAGAAAAGCATAGAAACTAACTGTTATTTAATAACATTTGAAATTTGGGGGCACAAAATAACTCCATTAGTAAAAAAAGAGGTTAAAATCTTAAATGTTAAAGATGTAGTTTGCTCATTATGTTTTGTTCGTAGGTCAAGTCGGGATTCTTCCATGAAAGTGATTCCAAAGCTGTTGCTAAGTCCATTAGAGACCGGGTGACCCTGATAAAGAAGACAAGAGAGAAGAAGCCAGCTGGCTGGCAGGAAGAACGCAGGGATTCTCAGTGCAAGTCTGTGGGGAATGTTCTCCCTCAACTCCAGAATACGACTTTGCTCCCTACTCCTGCCCAGCACACTGGGGCTGAATGTGAAGAAACTGAAGTCGATCAACAAATTCGACAACAGCTTCCACCAAGAAAACCACAGCAGCACTGCTCCTCTGTTACAGGTAACACAGTTGTAACTCATGAAAACAATTGTGTGTAATTATATTCCCTTATTTTTAAATAGTACTTTGTATTTTTCAAAGCATTGTGTTATCTATCATTTTTATCAGTCCTTTTACAAAATCTTTGAAATAGACCAGCTGCCTAGTTTTTATTTTATACTTTATCTTAGAACCAAAAGGCTGAGAAGTGATCAACTAGTTTTATTTTAAAATTAAGAAACTGCCCTGCCTGGTATAGCTCAGTGGATTGAGTGCTGGCCTGTGAACCAAAAGGTCTTTGGTTAGATTCCCAGTCAGGGCACTTGCCTGGGTTGCTGGCCAGGTGCCCAATAGGGGGTGAGTGAGAGGCAACCACACATTGATATTTCTCTCCGTCCCTTTCTCCCTCCCTTCCCTTCTCTCTAAAATTAAACAAATAATTTTTTTTAAGAGTAAAATAAAAACAAAATAACTTTAAAAAATAAAATTAAATTAAGAAACTAAGTTCTTATAATTAAGTTTTGTTAAGTGACTTGTCCAAGGTGCTAGTGGCATAAGGATTATAATAGTGTTATTTTTACCATTATAAGAGTATAAAATAAGTCCTTTAAAAAATAAAATTAGGAACTAAAGAAAGATATTGGTTTATTCTCCAAGAAGGAATATTTTAGACTTTAAATTCCTTGGTCTTTTGGACTCCAGTATAAAATTAACAGTTCCTCTAATTTTTTTTATTGTAATGTAGTCTCTTCTCTAGAAGTACATAGTATTTTCATAGTAATAACTAATTCTTGTATAAGACAGTATTATTTTCTAGCCAGGTTCTAGGAGAATAAGAAAGAATATGATATTTATATTTTACTGAGATCCTAATGCCAAGTATAGATTGATTAGGGGTATATATGAAATGACCAGCAAATGGAATTGATTTTTATGTGATTTGTTTTTGTTAGCTTTTGCTGTACTAAGAAAATTTTAGTTCTACTTTAGTGTTCGCATAGAGTTTAAGTGATAGTTTTTAATTAATTATGCAGTGTACATATTTTACTTGAAGGTGTCTCAGGTTGTCAGTGTAAAAAAATAAACACTTACCATTTCATGTGCCATTTGGACCTGGTGCTTCATATTTTTACTTCTACCTATTCCTTATTTTCTTTTTCTTTTGTAGGTGACACTTTGTCCGAGGTAGGAGCTGGATCAGTTATACAATCGGATACAAATCAGCCCAGTACAGTCTATTCCTCAGACCAAATGATGGGTTCTCAAATGGTTTCTAACATCCCCCGGGCTGAAATAAAAGTTCCTGGGAAAATTTATCCAGCCCAGCAGCTCGTAGGACATTGCCAGCAGGTTTCAGTGGTGAGATGAACTGTTACATTTTTTAATATATAATCGATATATTTACTGTAAATGGGAGAGTTTATCTTTCATCTTTTTTCTTTATTTAACTGTATTTGCAGAAGCAGCCAAAGCTGACTCAGCCCCACATTTTGCCTTTGACTCAAGGTCAGTCCACTGTTTTGCCTGTACATGTCCTTGGACCGCCAGTTGTCTCACAACCTCTGGTGTCCCCATTAACTGTCCAGAAGGTCTCACAGATAAAGGTAAGATACACATTAGAGGTTCTGTATTCAGTTAAATGTATCTAACACTCCCTAGACTTTCTGACAGGCAAAGGCTTTCTTTCATAAAGTCATCAGAGTTTATACAAAAGTCATTGAAACCTAAAAGTTATTTATGCTTTCCTTCACCTAAGACATTCTTCTTAAGGATGTACGTAAACTAACGTTATGTAACTAGGCTCTTGAAACACTGCTTATACAAACACTGCTTGTATAATTGGAAAATAAACTGTGAACTGTGTATGTGGGATAAAAAATTTTTATTTAGGGCTTAGATGTCTTTCTTGTGGTAATAATCGCTTATTCTTTGTATTGGGCTTTCCCAACCTGGTTTGAATGTGGAAGGATATCTTTTATAGATTAAAAATAGTATTGTTAATAGCCTCTTACAATTTTAGCACTTTCATATAAATTCTTGACTTTTTCATTCATGTTTATTTCTATAGGCAAAATAAGTGCTTTTGTCTTTAGATCTCAAAGTCAGTGTTACTCATTTCTGGCAATAAGTAAACAGTCTTTGTGAAAGTTCATATATCAAGACTATATCCTGGTTCTCCCTAGGTTATGGGCCCTGGACACTTGGTTGGGTTTTTCTTTGCCATCACTTCATTTTCTTTCTTCAACCTCACCATCTCCTGTGTGCATGTGCCTTCTGCTTTTGGGAATGAGATGGTCTGAGCTTGTATGCATTCTCTGTACATGACTTAGTTAGCAGTTGGTTCATCTGTTTCTTTTAAGAGATTGATATATAGTCTGTCACAGTTCATCAATAAAGTTAATGACTACCATCTTTGGGGAAATAAAATAAATAAAATAAAAATGAAATAATTATCTTTGCTCTCAGGGAGCTTATAGTCTTGTAGGGGAAAGCATATATACATATTAGACAAATGCCTTATATATTTAACCTCGGCCAAGGGTCAATTTAATTTGATGTTTTGACAGTGCCTGGTATTTCATGGTGTTTGTAGGTGATATGGTACATATTTGTAACTGAGCTCATGTTGTGGTTTGATTCAGCTCTAAGACTATAATGTAAAAGTGTGTTGAATGGATATTTAAATTAACTTAGGTTCAACCACTTAAGTATACAGGTATGTGTACTTTAAAATGTGTTTCCAAAATTAAAAAATATTTTAAAAATATTTTAAACGTGTTATTTACTTATTTAAAAATAAAGCTTACGAAGTTAAAAAAGACGGTAAAAATCACCTTATCCCTCTAGTTAGGGTCAATTTATTTTTTACATTTTGTTGATAGAGCCTCTAGATTTATCTTTTTCTGTGTATACATAGAAACATAATTCAAAATTATGTTTCTTAACATAATTTTGTTAAGCACAAACATCACATACATACTATTTTGTAGCCTGCCCATTTCACCTGAAGCCACATAAGAAAGAACTTTCACCATTGGGGCCTTTTTATTAGTGTAGTGATTGAAGTTCTAGGACTTACTACAGCTAACCTATATTTATTCAGCCTACTTTTTTCCTCTCCTCTTAAGAGAGCTTCTATGCTCATTTTAGTTCTTATATTGAATTCTTTTGAACCTTTTCTTGGAATTTCCACTGTGTGGTGTGTGAAGGTGTCAGGTTCAGTTACTCTGAATCTCAGCCAGGTTTTGAATGAGTTATGTGGCAGTGGTAATAAATGGGAATCCATGAACAGTGTATTGCTGGCACTGGTCTCAGCTCATTAGTATATTCAACTAGTATACTCATGGTATTGGGATTTTTAAAGGATTAATGTTATACCCAGAATCTTTTTGGTAACTTGATGAAACTTTTGGAAGAGAGCATTATTTCACCTATCATTTTGTCTGGGACAGTCCCATTATGATGGGCTTGTTCTATGCATTCATAATTTAAATTTTCCTTGCACCTGCACCAGGAACTACAGCTGAGCTTTGGAGCAGATGGACAAACTTCATCCCAACCTATGATTTTAGACTTGCCTGTTACTGGAGTTCCACAACCAGTCTTTTCTGCAGTTTCTCCTCATACATTGCCTGCTTCACATGTTACTTCCCAGCATGGGACAGTTGGTCTTCAACTCGAGCTTGGCCCTAGAAATTGGAATCAGGGATTAACCAAATCACCAGATGCCAATAAGACTTCTAATTTCTTAGCAGTTAATCACTCTCAAGCGTTGTCAAATCATTCTTCTGCTCAATATGTGAGCAGTGCACAGAATGCTGCTGGTACAGCACAACTCCTTTCTAGTTCCATTGAGAGCCATTCAGGGGCCCATCAGCCTTCACAAAAGATACATTCAGTATCCCAGCCATACCCAGTGGCACATCAGGAGTCTATAACTCCAGGTTCTTCTGTGCCACAGAGTCAGATTATACTTTTGAAGAAGCCTTGTTTCCAAGCCTCTATTCAGCAGCAGCCATTAATTTTACAACCTAAGATTATGGCATCACCACAAAAAAACATTCAGCAGGATTGTATTCTGCGAGAATCTGAAGCTCATGCAAGTCGGCGGCAGCCAAAGGGTGGTACTGAAAATGTGATTCAGAGGCCTGAAGTGGGTCCGCTCTCTGGAGCAGGTGGTAGGTGTGAGGGAGCAGATGTGGAGTCCAACTCGTACCAACACTATTTCTATGATTATGACTGCGGGGAAGATTTCTACCGCTCCACGTTGCCCAGCGAGGACATCTGGAAGAAATTCGAGCTGGTGCCATCACCCCCTATGTCACCATGGGGCTCAGGTCCTGGCGCCAGGGATCTGACCCCTGGAATTGGTTCCACAGAGCCGTGGCCTGGAGGGGGCACAGGGGATGAGGCAGAATCCCGGGGACACTCAAAAGTTTGGGGCAGGAACTATGCCTCCATCATCCGCCGTGACTGCATGTGGAGTGGCTTCTCAGCCCTGGAACGGCTGGAGAGGGTGGTGAACAGCCGGCTCACCACTGGTGTGCCTGGGGGGAACCCATCCAAGGTGCCCGGTATCCCGGACTGCACTCCCAGCCTCGAAGTCCGCAACCCGGTAGTGCCTGCTGCCGTCTGTACGGTGGGCGAGCCTAAGACCCAGGCCGGCTCTGGGTCTGAGAGCCCTAGTGACTTGGAGGGTGAAGATATTGGTGTTGTGGCAGTGAAGAAGAGACAGTCCCTGGGTGTGCGGAAACCGGTTACCATCACGGTACAAGCAGACTCTTTGGACCCGTGCATGAAACACTTCCACATCTCCGTCCATCAGCAACAACACAACTATGCTGCCCGTTTCCCTCCAGAAAGCTGCTCCCAAGGAGGACCTCCAAAGAGAGGTTCCCAAGAAGAGGCTCTGGAGGTGGATGATCCAGAGGAGACGGAGGATGAGCTACATGAAGAGGTTGTGAGCCCCCCACCTATAGAAAGTGAGGCTCTCCAGTCCTGCCATCCCAAACCTCTCAGTTCTGATACTGAGGATGTGACCAAGAGGGAAAAACACAACCTCTTGGAGCGTAAAAGGCGGAATGATCTCCGTTGGAGGTTCCTGGCCCTGAGGAACCAGATACCTGCCCTGGCCGACTGTTCTAAGGCCCCCAAAGTGGTGATCCTGAGAAAAGCATTCGAATATGTGCAAGCCCTGGTTGGGGCTGAGAAGAGATTGGCTACAGAGAAAAAGCAGCTCCGATCCCGGCAGCAGCAGCTGCAGAAAAGAATTGCATACCTCAGTAGCTACTAACAGACCAAAAAGCCTGACTTCTCTTTCTTACAACGAGTTTCTTTTATTTTTTATTTAAAAAATTTTTTGTCCTCACTTGAGGACATGATTATTGTTTTTAGAAAGAGGGGAAGGTGGGGAGATAGAGAGGGAAAGAAACAGCAATGTGAGAGAGAAACGTTGATTGGTTGCCTTGGGTGTATGTGCCCCAAATAGGGTCCGAATCCACAACCTAGACCTGTGCCCTGACCAGGAATCAAACCGGTGACCTTTTGGTTCATGGGAGAATGCTGCAACTAACTGAGCTGCGCTGTCCAGGGCCAGAGCTTATTTTTTAACCTTCCCTCTCCCCTTTAATAATTTGCACATTTTGGTTATGAGTAGGAATATCTAGACAGTAGATCTCAGGATGCTTTGCAGCTATTGCACACAATAAGGGCTTGTGTTCTTGGAAACCAAGAACCCCAGCTCTCCCTTTCCCCTGACTCATGGGAGCACTGGGTCTTCTCTAGCACCTTTGGCTTCTCAGGCAGGTAGCTGACTGAGGAGCCCTGGGGTCTACCTAGTTCACTAGCTTTGGAGAAAAGTCTGACAGATGCTATGCAACAGGTGGTAGATATGGCTGGGGCCTCAAGCCTGCATGAAATGTCACCCTCCAAATGAGCATTAGGCTGGGAAAGGATGCTCCTACTGCTGTCTGGGGTGATGCTAGGACAGCTGGGCCTAGTTGTTCTCCCTGAGCCTCCTTTTTCCAGGAGACACATGAGCTGTCTTGGGTGAAGACAAGCTCACAGATTTGATCAACATGGACCATTACCTCACTGTCAGACACTTTACAGTAGATGAGGAGTTGGAAACCTTTAATATATACATATATATTATAATGTTGGATGATACCCCTTCTCCCACTCTCAATGCTGTGTCCTTGAGAACATTTAAAGAGCTTAGCCTCTAGATTCTTTGTCTCAAAGCCTTCTGGGCCCTTTCCTCTGAGGGAGAGACCGTTCTGTCCTCATAAGGGACTTCTTTTGTTTCCTTCTGCCTTCATTATGCAATGGGCTCTACATGCAATGGGAAATATTTTTGACACTTTCCCACAAGTCAAAAATATTTCCCCAAGACACAGGGAAGTAGGTCCTAGCCTGGAGATGGCTTAGAGTCCTGGCTTTGAATTTGTTTCCCACTCAGGTGTCTTCTGTCTTGGAATCTTTTCTCAAGGCAGATGTCAGGCTCCTCAAGAGAGAATTGTATGTACCACTTCTTATTTCCCAGCTCCCTCTCATCTCACTCCCTGAGCGCTAAGTTTGAGGTTGTACTAGAACCATGCAAACCTGTCCTTGCTCTTGCAACTCCAAGGAGCTTGCTATTTCTCCAGCCACCCTTGGACCACCTGCCTGCCTGGCATGAGTCAGGATCCCTTTCCCAAATCTGAGCCTTACTGAATTTTTTACTGGGAAAGCTGCTGGTACTCATCCAGTCCTCCAAAAGGTGGCCTGGCTTCCTGGTGAGAACTCTGTTTAATGGACCTTGATGGTTTTTGCCCCAGGTGGGCACCTCCAAGTGGATTCCGGGTGTAGCCTTCAGTCTGTGAAAGGTAGCCAACCTTGTAGTGTCTTGTAAGAAACCTCAGGAAACCCCTAAGCCTAGTCTGTAAGAAGGAACAGCCCCCCTCCAGAACTCTGTCCAGGGCAGCAGCTATCTGCTGGCTGTGGAGTTGAAAGTCGGGGAGGAAGAAGGATTGTAGAGGGCTTTATGTGGCTTTGGAAAGCCACCTGCTACTTCTAAACCTATTATGCATGATGGTCTATTTCTGAAGTTGTCTCTTGGCACTAGAAACCCCCAGTGGAAATGTGGAAAAGCCTCTCTACATTTTGGAGCGTGGTTTTCAGTAGCCAACTGACTTCTGAAACTCTCTTTGGAGAACAGGTGGGAAGTAGGTTACTGACGTCTCACCTGAGTAGCTTGTATTTTATAAGCTGCTTTTGGGTATTATGCTGGCAGCAGTTTTTTCTTTTACATACTGTATTTTTATATGCCTTTTTTAACAAACTGCTGGTGTTTGTATAAGGAAAAACCTCTTGGGCAATTTTTTTAAAAATGTGAATCAGCTCTTTGAACAGCCATCTTACTCTGTTCAACATATTTATCCAGGACCACCCACAGAAATTCCATCCTTCCCATTGAAGGCTCTTGAGCAGCTGCCCCTTCTGATAAATCCCTGAGAATAAGCTTCTTATCCATCACAGTCAACTTCCCTGTCTAGAGTCCAGCACAGCCTGTTTGTTCATTGCCAGCCCCTGAGCATTCTCTTTATACTGTAGAACCACTGGGATCACAGCCAACTTATTCTATGCAGACTTCTTCTTATCTAGTTCCACCCATCACTATAGCCCTTTTACTCAGCCCCAGCCCAAGGGAAGCCTGCTTATCCAAGTGCAATCTCTTGTTTAGTCATCTTTTCTAGACCAGCCAGCGTATAGGATCCAAGTAGCTTACCCTGTGTAACCTATGGAACAGCCTGCTTACCAGGCACTGCATCTCAAGCGTGCCCCTTATTCAGGAGAAACTGTTCCCACCATCCAGACAACTGAATAGACAATCTTCGTAACCCAGCAAGTATATACAGTGAACCCTTCTAATAGTAATGAAGTACATACTAATTACAAACTCACAGATCAGAAGTTTATACTCAGCCCTGGCCACTGTGGCTCAGTTGGTTGGAGCATTGTCCCATACACTGAAAGTTTGCAGATTCAATTCCTGGTCAGGGCACACGCCTAGGTTGTGGGTTTGATCCTTTGTCTGGGTGCATATGGAAGACAGCCCATTGATGTTTCTCTCTCGCATCAATGTGTGTCTGTTTCTCTGTCTCTCTCCTCCTCCCCCTCTACCCCCCACCCAGAGCAGTAAAAGAATGTCCTCAGTTGAGGAGTAAATTAAAATAATAGAAGTATACTCAGGTCCGCCTTGTGTAGCACAGACACATGAACAACCAGCCTATTTAACACAACCCCAAGGTAATATCTTCAACAAAAGACCTATTTAACATCAACCTCAGATACACAGACACGTTCTACAGAGCCTTTATTTAATTTCCAGCATTCAGAAGCTCCATCCCAAGCAGATGTCAATTTAGGATACCGGCAGCTATAAGTCCAGTCAACCAGCATTACATCTCAGAGGGCCACGGAAAGCCAGTTTTGACACCCTGCACAGATGTCCTTCATTCAGCAGGCCCCTTCAGGGCCCAGATCCAGCCCTCATATTTCTCTGCACAGCTTTCTAAGTCACATCTAACACCAAGGCAGGTTTCTCACTCAGCTTTCATTCTGTATCAGCAGCTAATTCACTCATCTCATGGACAAACACAGAAAAGCCATCAGTGGTCTACTCAAGAAGGTCACATAAATCAACAGCATTCTTTATGTAGCCAACATGCTCTTTTCCAGCAGCAGGTACCTCATTCACAGGCATCTAACCAAGTTCATCCATTACTAAGTATTCCAAAGGCCATTACAAACATGGTCTAGATTATACCTCCTTTGCAACAATGGTTACAACCAGCAGCAACAATATGTAATACAACTTTTAGAGCAGCTTCAAGTTCTTAGGCATTAGAGAATAGTCTTTTCCCCTGCAGAAAAACCTAGCACAGCAACAGCCAGCATGTATGGATAGCGCGATAGTGGCAACCATCTTGTTTTTGGTTCATCAGAAACAATTACGACAGCTCTTTCAAAGCTTTGGGATAGCCCTTCTAAATCAGCCGTCTTCTCTGTTCATCTATCAACACTTAGAATTCCAGAATTCCAGTACAGGCTTCCACTGCCTTTCAAAGCATTTCTTTGTTTCAGACACAGCAGCATTTGCAAAGCCAAGACATTCCAAAGGTAAATTCTCCTGGGGGAAAATGGTGGATGGTTGTGATTTTTCTGTAATGTTCAAGGGTCAGGGAGATCATGGGCTACAGTAGAAATGGCACTGAACTGGGAATCATTCCCTGTTTCTTGCTCTTTCCTTTACTCACTGGGTGGCCTCGATCAAAGTCTCTTTGGCTTTTCCTTATCTGTAAAGTGAAGGGATTAGACCCAATGATGATAACAAAATATTTCAGCACCTACTTGGGATATGACAGTGACTAAAAAACAAAAGTTAAAATAACAAAGTTTATTTGCTTTCTATCACTGAGTTATGTTGCCTAATCAAGGGGAGACTCAGTAACCATAATAAAAAGTAAATTATATAATACATTACGAGGAGATTGGGGAAATGTAGAGCAGGCTTAAGAAGGAAAGTGGGTTGCAGTTTTCAGTAAAGTTGTGATTAGGTTAGGCCTCATTCAGAAGGTGACTGTTGAGCGAACATCTGAAGGTGGTGATGGGGAGCCCAGAGTGTATATTCCAGGTAGAGGGAATAACCAGTGGAAAGGTCCTGAGGGAGGAGTATGAGGTACCGTCTTTTGCTGTGTATAATGTGCATTTTTTGTCCAAATTTTTGAGAGAAAAATAAGGATGTGCATTATATGTGGGTAGTACTAATTTCGTATCTATATAAGTATTTTTAATTCTTTTATTTATGCTTGTGCATTAAAAGTGTAACTCCGGAAAGCAATAATGATATCTGTATGCAAAATAATACCCTGGAATAAGATAATTAGTTTTGTTTCTAAATACAAATAAGTGAAAAATTGAATTAAGAAATAAAATTGAAGATCTTCTTTCCTGAAAGTTTGGGCCAAAAACGTGGGTGCACATTATACACGGGAGCACACATATGGCAAAATACGGTATGTCTGGCATGTTTGAAGACTAGCAAGGAGGCCAGTATATTTGTTAGTCCTAAAATGTTAGGAGCCTATCTTACTGTTCTACATTTGTAATAAAGCATTTGCTTTTATGAAATGATACTAATGATCACTATTGTGTGATTCCTAGGTGCCAAATACTGTTCTCTAACAGCTTGACATGTACTATCGTCACAACAACCCTATGAATAGTAGCTGTCATTACCCCCATTTTACAGGTGAGGAAACTGAGGTTCAGACAGGTTAAGTTACTTTCCCAATGTCATACAAAAGGGTCAGAATTTGAACCCAGACTCTGCCTTGCTGCAGAGGCTGTGACATTAATCGTTACACCATTCAGCCTCTTTGTAAGATAGCTACGTTATCTTTTCTGCCAGAAATGGAGAAAAAAGGGTGTGATGACTTCAGTGAGATTTCTTTAACTTGTGGGATTGATTTGAAATAATAAAAGGAAGGAATTGAGAATTTAAGTTTACTCTTTTCTTGATCTTCTGTTATGTTTTAGATAACCCTAAAATCCCTAAATTTATTGAGTTTGGCTAATAAAATACTTGAGGTTCTTAGATAAAAGGTATGCTGTACTGTAAGAGTTTTCTAATGATGATATATTGTTTCAAAGATCTATGATCTTAAGTACTGTGTGTTTTATAAAATTCCCTCTTTATCAAGGGCATAAATCAGCCATTTTCAACCATTTTCATTTTATGGAATACAGAAACTAATTACTAAAATTCTGTGGTACACCAAAAAATATGTTTTCTGCTGACCTGACAAAAAATAGGTATGATTTTGATTCACTCACACTGGATGGCTGTTGTGTTGGCTGTTGTTATTTTTTTTTAACAGTCTAAGGGAAAAGAGGTCAGTACTCCTGACTAAATAGTCAAGTAGTGTATGTTTTAAAAATTCTTGTGGTACACCACAGTGGTTGAAAATTGCTGGCATAAATTATAATGAATTCCTATGTGTGCGTGCTGACTCCTAATAGGAACGAGCAGTTTCTTCAGACAAAGCATGTTATTCCAGGATTTCTTTCTTTTGAATGGAGTTGTTTCACAAAGTATTTTGCTTTAGGAAATTCATTTGTGTGGCCATGTGTTCTGTACTTTCCTTATCTAATTAAAAGAATTGCCCCAAGATTTTATTAAGAAAAATTTCAAAGGTACAGAAAACTTGAAAAAATTGTAGAATGAGTACCCATATAGCTACCTACTAGATTATACAGGTAGCTTTTGCTATATTTGCTCCAGTTATCCCTTTATGCATTTATCAATTCATTTTATTTTTCTGGTACATTTCAGAATTAAAGTTGCTGATATCAGTGTAATTCATCCTGAAATACTTCGTATCATTGACTAGAATTGAGTATTTGTGTATCTTTTTTAGTGTACATTTAAGTGCAGTAAAATGCACAGATTATAATTTCCTGTGTTTTGACAAATGATTACACCTGTGTAACCCAAGCCATTATCAATATACAGGACAGAAGTTGTCAAACCTTTTCTGTAATGGTCTAGAATAGTAACTATTTCAGGCTTTGTGGGTTATAGAGTCTCTGTTACAAGGACTCAACTTTCCTATTGTATGCATTAATACAGCCATAGGCAATAATGTAAAAGAATGGGCATGGCTGTGTTTCAGTACAACTTTATTCACAAAAACAGGTGGAGGGCCAGATTGGGCCTGCAGGCTGTAGGTAGCCTGCCCATCTGATAGAGAATACTGCCATTACTGCAGAAAGTTCCCTCATGCCCCTTTCCCACGCCAAAGTCCACCATTGTGGGCTTTTTTCACCATAGGTTAGTCTGTTCTAGACCTTTATATAAGTGGAATCGTACAGTATGTACTCTTGTGTAAGGTTCTTGTCACTCAGTATGCTTTAGATTGATGTATGTTGTGCATGTCGATACTATTCCATTGTATGAATCGACCAAATTTTCCATCCATTTTACTATTTGTGAACACCTGAGTTTTCTAGTTTTCATCTATTAAGAATAAAGCTGCTACGAACATTCTTTTATAAGTCTTTTTGTTAACATGTGTTCATTTCTCCTGGATAATACCTAGGAGTAGGTATTGCTGGGTCTTTGGATAGGTATTTAACTTTTAAAGAAGTAGCCAATTTTCTGAATTGGCTACACTGTTTTACACTAACACCAGCAGTATATGAGTTCCGCATCCTCACCAACAGTATCTTAACTGTTGTGGTAGGTGTGTAGTAGTATCTCACTGGTTTAATTTGTATTTCCCTGATGACTATGATGCTGAGCACTATTTTGTGTATTTACTGGTTTTTGTATTGCTATATCTTTCTTTCTAAAGTGTCTTTACAGGGCATATGCCCATTTTATTTTGCTTGTTGTTTGCCTTGCTATTATTGACTTAAAGGAGTTCTTATATTCTGGATACTAGTCCTTTGTCAGATACATACTTTAAAAATATATTCTCCAGTTTGTGAATTGCTCATTTGTTTTTGTAATTTTTTTTTTTTTACCAGACAGGGCATCTTGCCTTGAATTGATCTACTTAGGGCTAGAGATAGTGTGAGGGTTCTTGACTTTGTATAGGAAAGATTTTACAACACTAGTCCAGGTGACTATTCAGGTGACTAATATGTTCCCTATATTAAAGCTGGGGACAGTAAAACGAGGAAGGGCTTATTAGCATAGAAGTAACAGCAGAGCCTAGGCTTGGCTGCCTTAACTAATTGGGAGGCCTTGGGCACAGGTTCATGGGCTTAGTATGGGAAGAGCTGCTGCTGGCCATGGCTCCCACGTTGAAAGTCTCCGGATCCCTTATTGTTTAGATGAATGCCTTTTTGGAAAGAAGATAGTGAAGAAGGGGGGAAATGGATTCATGCCGGCTATTCCTCAGAGGGAGAGCTCACCTTATCTCAGTGCCTTGCTCTGGGTCCTTTGTCTTGAGGCTTTTATCTCTTTCTTGCAGGTGGGAATCTTAGGGGAGGTCTGCTGGGGCAGGGTTTCAGCAACATATTTATCAGTTTTGCAGGTGTGCCCTTTCAGGGTCGTGGTCTCTAGTGATTGTTCAATGACAGGGTAGGAGGTCATTAGTCATTGTAGCTGGTCCTGGAGCTGAGCTGAAATATAACCGAAGCCTAGATGTTATCATCTCTAGGGAGATAACCGTCTGCACCTGGCTGTAAATTGCTCAGCCATTGTGTTCAGCTATCTATCTCAGTTTCCTTATTCCACTTGTCAAGAAATTTTCCTAGCTTCTTACTATTCTGCCTCAGTTTCATGTGATGAGACAATGTATTTAATCTTGGTGAAGTTTAATTCATCAAAATTTTCTGTTGTCATTAATGCTTCCCGTGGCTTCAGAAACCATTGCTTACACCCACATTACAAAGATACTATCCTGTTTTAGGTTTTAGGTTCAAGTTTGTAGTCCATTTGAATTAATTTTTATGAATGTTGTGAGGTAGGGGACCAAAAGTTCTTTTTCTCTCTCCATATGAACATCCCATTGTTCACATTCTAGTTGTTGAAAAGGTTTTCTTTTTCCATCAGATTGTTTTGGCACCTTTGCCAACAGTAAAATAACCATATGTATGTGGATCTGTTTCTGGATTGTGTATCCTGTTGCATTGATCTATTTGTCTATCCATAAGCCAGTATCACAATGTCTTGATTGCTGTAGCTTTATTGTATGTCTTGAGGTTAGGTAGTACAAATCTTTCTATTTTGTTTTGCCTTTTCAAGATTCCTTTTGATCAGCATAACTTAACATGCACTACTGGTATGGACATTTTACCACTTCATGTTAAGTATTGAAACGTTACTTTCATTAGACACCTTTACCCCTCCACTTTTAAAATATATGATTATTTAAAGTATTTATTTTACATATTTATGCACATTATATGAAGGGGGACCCCCAAAATGCAGTTATCTTCTGAAAGGTGAGCCCCTTATAGTTCAGGCGGTCCATACCAGGTGAGTGTTCTAGGAACCCATCTGTATCAGTGTACCTGCTGGCATTGTTGTGAGAGGCTGTGTTTGTCTTCAGTGAAATTTTGGGGGGTAGATTCTTTCAGTGTATTTGCCCATTTTGTGATGAGTGATTTAGAAGCACACTTGCCCACACCAAGCTGAGTGTTCAGCTGGTTTTGACTGAAAACGGCATGACCCCCATGCCCCACCCTCCCTACCCTAGCTTCCCTGAAGCTTTGAGGGAAAAAAATTCCTCAAAGGGAAACGTTTTGCCAATGTAGAATAGGTGAAAGAAAAAGTGGTAGAAGCACTTAAAAGACATCAAAATTGGTGAGTTCAAAGACTGTTTTGAGCAGTGGAAAAAACATCTTGAGAAGTATATAGAACCAAATGGAAAGTCCTTTCATGGTGACTGAAGTTTAAACATGTAAGAATAAATACACAAGTTTTTGGATATAAATTCTGGTGGTTTTTTTTCATTCCCCATTTGTAGGTGTTATAAATTTTGTCTTCACCATTAAATATGATTGTAAGAAACTTACAAAGAAAATACCCTACAACATTTTGCCCTCATTTTTACCCATTGCATTGTTTTTAGTTCCTTTCTGAAATTCCAAGCCTCCTTTTATTATTTCCTTTCTTTTTGGAATGCCTCCTTCAGTCATTCATTCTAGTTTTCTTATGTCTGAGCATATTTTTAATTCATTTCCTAATATCTATTTTGCTTGATACAGAATTCGTGGTTAACATTTTTTTCCTTTCAGAACTTGAAAAAAATTTTTGCCACTTTCTTCTGGCCTCTGTTTGCAGATGAGAAATTTGATGTCATTAAAATTAGTGTTTTCCTATCAGTTATTTGTTGTTACTCAGTACTTTCTGTTAAAATTTGATTTTCAGAAGTTTAATTGTGCTATATCTTACCCTGGATTTCTTTGGATGTATTCTGTTTAAATTTTGCCAAGCTTTAAGAATCTGTTGTGTGCCTTTTGCCAAATTTGGGGAGGTTTCAGTCATTATTTCTTTGAATTTTTTTCCCCACATTCTTGCTTGTCTCTTCCAAGGCTCCAGTTATATGAATTTTCAACCTTTTTCGGTTCACAAGTTTGAGATCCTGTTTGTTTTCTTTCAATCTTTCTTTCTGTTATTCAAACTGACTAAAAAAGTATTAATTTGTCCTCAAGTTTATCGGTTCTCTTTTACATCATTCGCAATCTTCTATTTAGTCCACCCAGTTACTTTTTTTCTAAAAGATTTTATTTATTTTTAATAAAAGAGGCAAGGAGGTAGAAGGAGAGGGAGAGAAACATCAATGTGTGGTTGCCTCTCATGCGCCCCCTACTGGGGACCTGGCTCACAACCAAGGCATGTGCCCTGGCTGGGAATCCAACCAGCAACCCTTTGATTCACAGGCCGGCACTCAACCCCCTGAACACAGCAGCCGGGGCAGTTTTTAATTTACCTTATTACATTTTTCACTTTAATTATTCCTATTTGGTTTTTATAATTTCACTTTTTCTTGAGGTCTTCTATTTTTTTCATTAGACAAGCATATACTTTATTTATGTTTTTAAAATATATTTTATTGATTATGCTATTACAGTTGTCCCATTCCCCCACTTCATTCCTTTTTACCCTGCACACTCCCTCTCCCTACTCCCAGTCGGTACTTTCACTGGGTCTGTCCTTTGCCTCCCCACACCTGGGATCTGCCAACCACCTCCTGCACGCCTCGGTAGGTCCAGCAGCCACCATTTTTTTCTGCCATGACCCTGCTGGCTGCTGACATTGCCCCTCTTACCAGTCTGGATGAATGGTTTGTTGTTTTCGGACTTCCGTACAGTTCAATTTTCTGTCTGTTTTGGTTGTGTTTTTGTTTCTAAATCTTTGTTGTCCTTAAATTTGGTTGTGCCAGGTACAGTATTTCCACCTACGCCTCCATCTTGGCCGGAAGTCTGGTTTTCTATTTTTCTTTTGTTTCCAGATAAATAACTATTATTCACTGAACCTTTTCTTTTAATGTTTGCTGTATAATCCTTGTCAGATAATTCCAACATTTGAATCATCTTGGTATTAGTGTGATTTGATTTTTTCTTTACTCATTTGAGTTCTGATTTTTCTTTTTGGGGGGTATGATGAGTGACTTTTTTTATTGTATCCTCAATATTCTGTATACACTTTGAGACTTTTTATCATATTTAAATGTATTTTAGCAGACACTTGCCCTGTTAAATTTAGCCTGTAGATTCTATCCTACTTTGTGAGATGTACTTCTAATGCTAATCTAGTTTTCCGGTCTCTTGTAAGCTTATTCTGCTCTGCCTTCCGGTTCTGGTACAAGAACTGCGCACTTGCTGGGTCCTATTGGTACTTCCTGCAGGATTGGAGGTGGTGCTCTGGACTTCCAAGTGTTAGATATGGGGAGTAGGGCTATGGAAGTAATGAAAGTACTTACCTGGCCTTCATCTAATGCTGTTTAGAAGGTCAGCAGTTGTGGGGTCTGCATGGCTCTTTACTACTGGGTGGAGGTTTGGGACATAATACTTTTAGTTGTCTTTTGCCCTTGGGTAAAGGGTCACGGGATGCCTGGCCTGGACCTTTCTCTACTGAATGGTGGTACACCATAGCTTCCTGGGTCTGGAAGGCTCTATGTTATCATAGTGCTTCCTCTTTTTCTTCAGTCTTGTAAGACTATGAGCTTTCTTCTGGGTTTTAGCTTTTATAGGGCTTGCCCCCAAGAGAAAAGCCTAAAAAATGGTAAACTCATCCACTGTCCAAGTAGTGCCTTCGTACCAGTTTCTATCTGCTTTTGTTTGCTTTCTTATGCCTTCAGGTAGTTTTTTAAAAATACTCACCCAGCACTTTTTGCTGGTATCTACAGGGGGTTTGATTTGATGGGATCCTTACTAGAAGTAAAAGCTTTCTTTCCTAAGTTTTGTTGTTGGAAAATATCATCCCTGGCTTAATTGAGGTAACCTCTACATGCCCATCAGTAAACCCTGAAGAGTAGATGACAAAGGAATGGAGTGAGTTTCTTAAGGTTTTTTTTTTTTTCTGCCTAGGGAATGATGAGAGGTCTCTTGAGCTGAAATAGCAGGCTGTACTTATATTTTGTGTCTGTGCCCCAATAATACTGAAAATTCTTTGTAGCAAGATCTGTACCTGATTTATCTCTATTACTAGTATCTAGCACACTGTTTGACACAAATAGTTACTTCTTCACATGTTTGTTGAATAAATTAATAAATAAGAATGGCTGTAGATATTATTCTCAGTTTGCTGTCAGTGAGAAAAGGATCCTTTGTTGATGTTTATCATTCTTGCTGCTTGGTCAGGACTTCTAAATTGGTGATGAACCTGTATAGGTGGACAACTTAAGATCTGTTTGTGTTTCTCTATTTTATTGCCCCATGTGGCAAAGGACTAGTGAATATAAGAGACAGAAAATGAATCATGAGTTCAGATGTGTCAGTTGTGGTTTTGATTTATTTGTCCAATAATATGGAAAACCACTTACTCAGATATTTTTATCTACCACTGAGGTCAGCATTTCTAACCTGTTCTGTGATGTATTAGTACTAATGCATTAGCACTTTTGATGGTTGAGGTTGATTCCGTTTCAGTTGACATTGTGGTCTAACCAAACATTTGTTCAGGTTTCATTTTCAGCCTCTGGAGAGAAATTCTGAACCTCAGCAATTTTCCATGCACAGTACAGTGTTTGACTTATCTCTATACAGTACAGTGTTTGAGTATCACTTTAATTCTCTACCACAGTATTTGTATTATTTTTTTAAATCTTTTTCTTATTACTTTTAATTACATAGGTAATATGCCACTATATATTCCTGGCAAAAAATTAAATCAATGCAGAGAAGTCTTATTTGACCCTTTTCTTCCCTGTGTCCTCCTGTTGCCTTCTGTTATCAATTTGGTGTATGTCCTTTCAGATCTTGTTTCAGTGTAGTTACATATGTAGTTATGTACCCTTAGACTATGTAGTATTGTTTTCTGGTTTGGTGTTTGTCTTTAAGTGCATAAAAGAGATCTTACTGTGTATGTCACTTTGTCTTTTTTTGTTTTTATTTTGTCAAGATTTTACATTTATATTTTTAGACAGTGGGGAAAGGAGGGAGAGAGAAAGGGAGAGAAATATCAATGTGTGGTTGCCTCTCTCACACCCCCTACTGGGGACCTGGCTTGCAGCCCAGGCGTGTGCCCTGACTGGGAATGAATCAGCGACTTTTGGGTTCTCAGGATGTCACTCAATCCACTGAGACACACCAGCCAGGTCCCGTTGCCCACTTTTTAATTGGATTATTTGTCTTCCTGGTGTTGAGTCGTATGAGTTGTTTATATTTTGGGTGGATCACAACCCTGTCCAAGGTGTCATTGGCAAATGTGTTTTCCAAATATGGTTGGTTCCCTTTTGATTTTGATGTTTTCTTTAGCCATAGAGAAGCCTTTTAATGTAATGGCACTGTTTTTTAGTTTGATGTACAGTAGGTGTATGTGTTCCTTGTTACCATGTTAATTCAGTGTCTTAGAATTGTTTTATCTTTATGAATAATGTGCATTAATACTATAAGGGAAAGGTGACTGATTTTTATTATTGCTAACATTGTGCATTGGCAACTAGGAACAAGTATATCCCTCAGGGTTTTGTTGATAATCGTTTTTAGAAGCACTTACAGGATTATACAGGTATCAGACTTTGAAGGCATCAGGAGTCAATAACGTATGTCATGTATTTATTGTTTTCACAGATAAATGTATGTATTAGCATATCTGAGTTGTGTATTTTAAGATTACTCTGGAAATTATGGTTCTTTTTTTACATTTATTTTATTTTTTAAGCATAGTTTTCTGTCTTTACCCCCCCTTCCCCCCACCCCATCCTCTCCGCCTCCCTTCCCCATTTCAACCCCTTGTTGTTGTTCATATGTCCTTTACAATTGTTCTTGTAAACCCTTCACCCTTTTCTCTGCTCTCAATTTCAGTGTCTTTGGCTATACTTTGCTTGCTTGTTTGTTTTGTTGATTAGGTTCATGATAATGGTGCGATCATATGGAAATTGTGGTTCTTATTAGCATTTTCTGTTTTACTACTGTTTCATAGCTGATCTCAGTAAAATAATTTTTAGCTCCATATTTTTTTTAGATTTTATTTATTTATGTATCTTTAGAGGGGAAGGAGAGAGGGAGAGAAACATCAATGTATGGTTGCCTCTCGTGAGTCCCCTGCTGGGAACTGCAACCCAGGCATGTGCCCTGACTGGGAATTGAACCCCGATCCACTGGTTCGCAGGCCTGTGCTCAATCCACTGAGCTACACCAGCCAGGGCTTTAGCTCCATATTTTTAATCAGTGAAGTAATTAATAACCTTATCCTTCAGACTTAGTGATTTTGATTCTAAGCAAAGTATGTTTCAGACCCAGAAAGGTAGTTACTGAAAATACCATTGCCTTTGAGGTATTTACTTTGTCTCTGGTTATGTTTCTATTCTACTGTATTTAAGATAGTACAGAAACTATATGAAGAATGGACTTTGATGTTTATAATACTGATATTAATTGGCAAAAGAATCACTATGTTCCTTTTGTTGAGAAACATCCATAGGCCCACTGTGTATGAATATGATTAAAACAATCATGTTTATTCAGGTAAAGACACTTTAAATATATCATGGACCCATTTTTCTGAGGTATTCCAAAGGCATAAATCTTATATTTAGGGAGCTGACATTGAGGACCAGACAGTATCACCTTATTTAATCTTCAGTGTAACTTCCTCTATAAAGTAGTTAATTACATTAAATGAAAATCTTTGTGTAAAAATTGAGAATTAAAGTCATGTCTGGTCTCTCTAAAGAGAATGATTCTGGCTTCCATGGTTTTAGGCCATTTATGTAAACATGCTATTTAGTAGAATTGGTTTTTTTATATGAAATTAATTTACTCTAATTGAAGGGAAATTGATCTAAGTATTGGGTATGTTTGCTGAACATTGTCAAAAAAATGTTTCCAAAAGGTACATTTTGCTTGTTACAGCTTTAAGTCAGGGGACATTAGTCATTTAGATTGGTTTACAGGGACATTATTTAGCTTTCTTTTGTGATGTAAATTACTCAAAGTATTGTGGATTTTGAAGGTATTGGGGACCTTTCAGGTTGATCTCATTCTCCAGGAAGGAACCAGCCTCTAACATAGCAGCACAGTTGAAATCTTCAATTTGGGAGATTGGTGGAATGAGATAAGAGACTGATTATCTGTGGGTTACTATTATAAGTTATTTAAGGAAAAGGGAAACAATTGTTTTGTGGGCATAGTATGAAAGGTGTTTTTTATTTTATACTATCCATGTAATATTCTCAGTTTTTATGTGTACAGTCAATTTTGAAGCACAGTTTTAACAATTTGGACAATACCGATTGCTGGTTTTAGTGTATAGCACCAGTTTTTATACCACAACTTTCCCATTTTTTAAAAAGATTTTATTTACTTATTTATTTATCTTTAGAGGGGAAGGAGAGAGGGAGAGAAACATCAATGTATGGTTGCCTTTCATGCGTTCCCTGCTGGGAGTTGGCCTGCAGGAAACCAGCCTGCAACCCAGGCATGTGCCCTGACTGGGAATCGAACCGCGATCCTCTGATTCACAGGCCTGTGCTCAATCCACTGAGCTACGCCAGCCAGGGCCAAAACTTTACCATTTTTGATTCTTACGTTTTGCTAAGTGACTCTGTAGTTTACAAAATGGCTTTGTATAATTTTTCAAGATTACAAGATATTTTGTACTGTTGACTTCTAGTTTATGCTGAAGAAGAGAAACCCATAGCCAGTCAGAATTTTGGTTCCTTTTTCCTCTCAAGTGTTTGTATGTGGCATTCGTTTTCCTCATAAGTGAAAAATTTGTTGTATATCTTTTACATGTCTTATGGTTCTTTTATTTCCTCTTATGGCAGTAAAATTTAAAAACAACTTCTTACAGGATTTTATTTATTTACTTTTAGAGAGGAGAAGGGAGGGAGAAAGAGAGGGAAAGAATCATCAATGTGTAGTTGCCTCTCGAGCGCCCCCCTCCTGGGGACCTGGCCCACAACCCAGGCATGTGCCCTGACTGGGAATCGAACCAGTGACTCTTTGGTTTGCAATCTGGCACTCAATACACTGGGCCACACCAGGCAAGGCTAAATATGTTTTTGAAATGCATAAAAGTGGACATTTGAAATTATCTGTTAGTCACCTCTCTGAAACAAAAGTTTTAATGTTTTTTAGACATTTTTCTATGCCTGTATTTACACAAATACATCTTTTATTTATTTCATCAGAATAAGATCATACTAGCTTTTTAAAGAATTTCTTGTTTATTGGCAATTTGGCTTTATTTGTGGGAAGTATACTTCCAGAATACTGCATGGCTCAGTTAATTCCCTCTTTTTCATCTCTAGTATGCATTGTTACTCCTGCTACTAAAAAAAAATTTTGTTGTTCTCTCTAAATTGCTATAGAAAGCTTGCAGAGCCTTGACAGTAGCAGTGCCTAATCAATTTGGTGGTTGTTACAGACCCTTGATAACTCAACTGAGGGCAAATATTATGGGGAAAGTATGAAGTATAAGTCTTTTTTCAGTCAAGTTCCCTTTCATGAGGCGATTCCTAGGGAGACCTTGGAGTTAAGCCAAGGTAATTTTTTTCTTCAATCCAGTTCTATCTGCCTTATAATTAATGTTATTGTTCTATCCCTCTTTACTGCCAATACCTGTGGTGCTAGTGTGTTTTCCTTTTTCCTTTTTCTGCTTGTTTAATAGCCTCAGTATCATTATGTCAGTCTATCCAAGGAACTCTGCAGTGGATAAGTTATTTCTTAGGATATATTCATTATTCAGAATCTAAGGTTGGCTAAGAGTTAGGCTTAAGTAATCAGTGACTTCATAGATGAAGTGTTCTTTTTTTTAATAAGATTTTATTTATTTATTTATTTCTAGAGGGGAAGGGAGAGAGAAAAAGAGGGAAACATCAATTTGTGTTTGCCTCTCACATGCCCCCTACTGGGGACCTGGCCTGCAACCTAGGCATGTGCCTTGATCTGGAATCGAACCAGTGACCCTTTGCTTCCCAGGCTGAAACTCAGTCCACTGACCCACACCCACCAGCACTGAAAGGTTCTTTACAAATACAGAAGTGTAAAAGTAGGCATTCATGCACAGTGATAATTTTCTTTAATTAAATAAGGAATGGTTTCGTTGTTAAACAATATACGTTGCATACATATAGATTTGAGCCAGTTTGTATCATTAGTTAGACATGAATTTGAATTCTGACTCTTTGAAAGGTACTGAATAATTTTAGGTTTGGGTTTTCAATTTATAAAATGAAGTTTTAATATGTCTATCTTTCATTTTCAACTTTGAAATGCATTATATGTAAGATGTATTGATGGATAAACACATTAATACAAATTTAGTAAAATGCTGTAGTCTGTGGGTGGTAGATAATATAACTCTTCACTGAAGAGTTTATTCAACTTCTGTCAGGAAAAAAAAATGCCTGTGTTACAAGCTTACTAGGATTAGATGAGATATATGTGAGAAATGCCTGGAATGCAATAAGTGCTCAGTAAATAGTGGTTTTCTCTTCATGGGAGAGACATGTTTTTGTAATGTTGATGGTATAATATTATAGCTTATGAAATGTTTAAAAATACTTCCTAATTTTACTGGTGTCCTTCACTCCAGAATAATTGTATGAGAATCTCTGGAATGTTGTGCATGAGCTTAGATTTTCTTTTTTCTATTTCTTTCTCCCCTTCTCCCTTTCTCCATTGCTTCTTTCCTTGCCTCAATTTTATAAAGTGTGTCTAGGGTAGAGAAACATTGATAGGAGGACAGCAAATAATAATAAAGGAGAAAGAGGAGTTAGGAACTGAAAAGAAAAGAAAAGCCCCCACTTTGCTTCAGGGCTCTTTGAAGTTGTTTATCTATTCATTCATTTTCTTGTATGGACTCAGTTTTTGCCTCCATCAGTTAGAGCCTCAGCGTTGTCATTGGAAAAATGAAGATAATACCTACCGCCTAGAGTTGTCATTCAGTTGTTTAATTTAGTTAAATAATGCATATAAGTTCTTAACACTTAATAAATGCTCAAAAGAGTGTTTGTTTTGTTGCTATAAGAAAAATAAAAATTGTAAACATGAGGACATAATAGTGACAGATATTGCTGAGCAGCCATTTCCTTTTTAGGTATTGGTAAGGCACTGGAAATATTGTGATAAATCTTACAGGTATGGCCTCTTCCCTCCAAGAGCTCACAGTGTCATTGGGAGAAAGATCTAGAAACAAGTTCAAGAGAGAGCTTCAATTGCCAGTATAGAAAGGACAGAATGGTATGGCCCATGGAATCTAAAGAATGGGCCATAAATGAGAATGGGAATCAGTTTTGCTTCTCATTTTGGCCTTCTCCCATTCTGCAAGTTTCCAGAGGCACTTTAGTTTTATTGAACTTTTTGCTGGGAAGTTATCAAGGTGTCAGGTATCCAGATATCAAGTCTCCTTAGGAAAATGTATTAGTGCCTTTCATTTGGTTTTCAAGATGAGGGATAGCGCAGAGATGAACACAACATACCATTCCTACCTCTACTTATCCTGTATCCTAGTGAACCCATACTGAGGGCTTTTTTTAATAGATAAATTATATTAGCTTCTAATTATAGATTAGATAGTTAGCTCTGAAGTATAATCACTGTTTAAACATTGAAAGCAAATACTTTGGCAAGGAGATTTCTTTTTTTGTACATGCAAGAGTCAACATGATGTAGCCAATATAACAAATCTTTATTACAGAATTTTAAAAGAATTATGGTGGGTCCTAGCAAGATAGACCAGTAACATTGTGCCCTGAAGCATAAAGCTGGAGGGAAGGCCTATGTATTAAGAGAAACAAAACATAGATGTTATGACAACAATCTGGAATTATATTTTATAATTACTTGTAATTATTAACAAGATTATTAATGATACTCATAGTAGCCCACAGAATCATGGCTAATGGTTTTGTTTATTTGCTTTTTTACATGATAGTTTTAAATCAATTTCTGTCATAATATTGCTACAAGTTTCAAAGCTAACATTTACAAATATATTCAGGGCCATTTTCATGCATATGTTTCAATTTTAGGGAAATGCTGCATTCTTTATTTTGGCTAAAACTACTATAATGTGCATTGAAATAATTAGGAGAGGTTTCAAGATGGCTGTAGAGTAGCTGGAAGCTCTGATCGCTTCCTTCCAGACCTGGATTGGACTTGCAGACAAACTGCAGAGTAGTCATTTATGAAAAAAATCAGTTGCAGCGTAGTTGATCTGGAAATTTATAAAGAGGAGCACTGAGAAAGATGGGAAGAGACAAAGACAGGATAAGCCCCCCTCACACAAGTATGAAGACCAAGAAGCCAGGGCAGGGGTGTGGAAACTCATTTTTACTGGGGGCCACATCAACCTTGTGGTTGCCTTCAAAGGGCTGAGTGCAATTTTAGGACTGTGTAAATGTAACTACTCCTTAACTAGGGGCAAGGAGCTTGGCACTGCCACCAGGTAAAAACAAGGTGCTGGACCAGATAAAATGAGGTGGAGGGCTGGATTTGGCCTGTGAGCCTTGTGCTTGCCACCTATGAGCTAAGGGATACTTTAGAAAGGGAACTCTATTCCCCCGGCAATGTGGGGTCTCAGCCCCACATGAGGGTCCCAGCCCCACACAAGGGTCCCCAAACCAGAGCAACAAGAAACAGGAAAGGGAGCTTGTGTGTAATTGTGTGTAGGGAGCAATGGGGATTCAATCCACCTGGGAGACTCTGAGTGCACCATCCCAGGAAAGGAGAGAGCCCATTGTTACGACACCAGCGTGGGAAGTTTGTATCATCTGACTGCTGGAGAGGCCAGGCAACATTTTGGAGGTTATGGAGGAGGGGCCTGATCAATATACCCTGCGATAATTTGAAGGGCCTTCTGTTCTCTTGAAGGACTTAGGGCAGAAAACCAGAGTCTTGAGGAAGAGGACTGCTCAAGTATTGAGGGAGACAGAGTGTCTCCCACCTAGCTTGACACTAGATCAGCCCCAAGTCAGAGGAATATGATGGTGCTGGACTGGAACTTTGGTCCTGCTCTGCTCAGTTAGACTGTGTGGAGGAGTGGGACATTTGGCCCTGAGACTAGCTGGAGCTGGGAGTTTTGGTCAACCCTTTTGTGGCTGGCTGCATGGAGAGGTTTTCTTTCTTTCCTTCTTTTTCCTCCTCCCTTCTCCCCTCCCCCTTCCCACTTCTCCTTTCTCTTCTTTCATCTCCACCTGCTTGGATGAGCAGTGTGCAGGTGCCAGCAAGACACACAGAGCCTGGTTTTTGAGATTGCACTTCACAGGTTATCCGTGAGTCAGATGGGGAGGGGCCAGGCACTGTGGTTTCAGTATGGGGGAGCAGAACCATCTCCCCAGTGAATTCAACATGTTCAGTCACACGATGGGGAAAAAGTGTCCATCCCTGCCTCCTTCTGAGTGAGGGTACCAATCTAAAGTCTGTGTGAATCACCCCTGCCAAGTCCTGGTTACCCCTCCTGAGCACATTTGAGTGGGGAAGGGACAGGATGTCAGAGTGGGAAGATTCTAAGGGTGAGACGCTAGGCAGACCCAACCTCTGGGCTCTAGAGGCCCCAACTGCTGGTCTACTAGAAACTTTTCTCTGAAAAACTTGCAGAGAGCAGGGTAGTAGGGACAGTATTTGACACTGACTTGCTACAGAACACCTGAGGAGGTGTTTAGCCCTGGGCTGGTCCAACAAGTAGCCAGCTCCTGAAAACCACACAGCAAAATTGAAGGAGCTCCAAATTCATCATGTCCATAGACTAATTACTCCATGCACAAAAAACTGCTGAGGCAAACCACAGCTTTTTGTTTTTCAATCTTTTCGTTAGTTTCTCTTTTTTACCTCACTTTTTTTTTACTTTCATAACTCTTATTCTATTTTTCTTATTCACTCTGTATTTTTTAAAAGATTTTATTTGTTTATTTTTATAGAGAGGGGAAGGGAGGGACAAAGAGAAGGAAAGAAACATCACCATGTGGTTGCCTCTTGCATGTCCCCAACTGGAGACCTGACCTGCAACCCAGGCGTGTGTATGACTGGGAACCGAATCAATGACCCTTCAGTTTCCAGGCCAGCACTCAATCCATGAGCCACAGCAGCCAGGGTCATTTCCCTACATTTTTATGTTTATTTTTATTTTGTTTCTTTCTCTTCATATTCTCTTTTCTGTTTTTTCTTCTCTAATTCTTTTTTGTTTGTCTTATTATTTTACTTTTCTCCTTATTTTATTGTCCTTTTTCTTGTCATCTTCTTCTTTTGCCTCTGTTTTCATTTCTTCATGTTGTTTTTTTGTTGTTGTTGATGATGTTTGTTTCTGTTTTGTTGAGTTGTTTTTGGTTTCGTTTTTGTTTGGTTTGTACCTGGACAATAATTTGTTGAACCTCACAGTCAACCAACCTGAGGGCTGGGATGTCCCACAAACGGGACAATGGCAATCATGAACCATTTACGACAGGAGGTCCTGCTTAACTCACACAATGGTCATTTCTAGAGCACCTACCTCAGGTGACCAAGGAGAGTGCGCCACTGAGTTCCAGAAGACAACTACTGGAGAAGGCCCCCCACCACCAAGACTCGGAGTTGTAGAAGTTCTATTTAATGCATGGAAACAAACATACGGAAACAGCTAAAATGAAGAACTAAAGAAACATATCAAAGAACAAGAGAAATATTTAGTAAAAGAACTAAATGAAATTTAGGCAAGCAATTTATCATACAGAGTTCAGGGTAGTATTTATGAGGATGCTCAATAGCAGGAAACAGTACATAGGAGCCATGAAAAATATCCAGTCAGAAAAAAGAATAACATGTCGGAAATGAATATAATGTAAGGAATAATCAGTAGGTTGGATGAAGCAGAGGATCAAATTAGCAAATTAGAAGATGCCAGAGACAAAACCACTCTATCAGAGCAGCAGAAAGAAAAAAAAAGTGGAAAACACAGGACAACTTAAGTGATCTTTGGAACAACATGAAATGTAACCTCTATATCATACGGTTACCAGAAGGTAAAGAAAGAGCAAGGGATAGAGATACTCTTTCAAAAAATAATAGTAGAAATCTTCCCTGATCTAGTGAAGAAAAAAGTCACACAAGTTTAGGAAGAACAAAGAGTCCAAATTAAGATGAACCCAAAGAGACCCCCATCAAGATACATTATAATTGCAATGGCAAAGGGTAAAGACAGAGAAAGAATGTTAAAGTCAGCAAGAGAAGAAACAGTTACCTAAAAGGAGCTGCCATAGGCTGTCATGTGATTTCTCAATAGAAACACTTCAGGCCAAGCCCTACACGGCGTGGCTCAGTGGATTGAGCACAGGCCTGTGAAGAAAAGTGTTGCCGGTTTGATTTTCAGTCTAGGGCACATGTCTGTGTTGCGGGCCAGGTCCTCAGTGGGGGACATGTGAGAGGCAGCCACACGTTGATGTTTTCCTCTGTCCCTTCCCCTCTGAAAATATACATAAAAATTTTCAGGCCAGAAGAGATTGGCATGAAGTATTAAATGTGATGAAAAATAAGGATTTGTCACCAAGAATATTCTACCCATGCAGCAAGGCTATCATTTAAAATTGAAGGAGAAATAGCTTCCTAGATCAAAAACAGGTTAAAAGCTGTTCATTACAACCAAACCAGCATTGCAAGAAATGTTAAAGGACCTGCTTTAAGAAGAAATAGAGGACTATAGGCACAATGAAAAAAAGTGACAATAAGTACCCATTTATAATCACCTGAAATGTAAGTGGAGTAAATGCTCCACTCAAAAGACGTGGAGTAACTGAATGGATAAGAAACGTGACCCATATATTTGGCATCTACAAAAATCCCACTTGCAAACAAAAGCTTTATACATGCTAAAAGTGAAATGCAGAGGAAAATATTCCATGAAATGGAAACCAAAAAAAAAAAAGGCTAGGGTAGCAGTACTTCTGTCTCACAAAATAGACTTCAATGTAAAGGCCATAATAAGTGACAAAAAAGGCCACTACGTAATAGTGAGTTTATCTGACAAGAGGACATAACCCTTGTACATATATATGCACCCAATATGGGAGCACCTGCATATATAAAGAAAATCTTGGTGGACATAAAGTGACATTAACAGTAATACAGTCTTGGCAGTGGATTTTAACATTCCACTGTCATTAATGCATAGATCTTCCACATAAAAAATCAGCAAGGAAAAAGTGACCTTTTCACAACATAGTAGTCCAAATGGATTTAATTGATATTTACAATATATTTCATTCCAAGCAGCATAATATACATTCTTCTCAAGTTCACATGGAGTATTCTCAAAGAAAGGCTACACAGTAGGACACAAAATAATTCTTAACAAATTCAGTATTGCAATCAGATGAAGCATTTGCTCAGATCACAATGGCATAAAACTTGAAATCAACCTCAATGAAGAAATGCAAAAATATTTAGTACATGGAGGCTAAATAGCATGCTGTTAAAGTATAAATAAGTTATCAATGAGATCAAGGAAACAAACATTACCTGGAAACAAATGAAAGTTAACACACAACAAGCCAAAATATATGGGACACAGTCCAAGTAGTGGTGACAGGGAAGTTCATAGCACTTGTGACCTCCCTCAAGGAGCAAGAAAGATCTCAAAACAATCTAACCCTATCCCTAAGAAAACTAGGAAACAAAAACTAATGAAGCCCAGAGTAAGGAGAAGAAAGGGCATAATCAAGATCAAAGAGGAAATAACAGACCAAAATAGTTGAAAAGATCAATGGACTGAGGGATTATTTCGATAAGTGAAATAAGCCATTCAGTGAAAGACAACAAATACCATGTATCTCTTTTATATGTGGAATGTAATGAAAAAAATAAGCGGTAAACTAACAAACAAAATAGAAACAGGCATAGTTACATCGAAGAGACTGGCAGCTGTTGTATCCTAAAGGGGAGTTGGAGATTGGATGAAAGAAGGTGAAGAGAGTAGTGGAAGAACATACCTACCTGGCTCAAAGATGTGGAGAATAGCTTGGGGATTATCTGAGGGGGGTCCTTAGAGGTAGGTCAATGGGGAAAAAGTTGAGACAAGTGCAGTGGCATAAGCAAAATATAATTTTTAAGAAGATCAACGAAACCAGGGGGTGTTTATTTGAAAAGGTGAACAAGATTGACAAACCTTTAAGCCAGACACATCAAGAAAAAAGGGGGACTCAAATAAAATTAGAAATGAAAAGGGGGAAGTAACAACTGCTATCATAGAAATACAAAGCATTGTAACAAAATACTGTGAACAAGTATATACCAGGAAATTGGATAGAGAAATGGATAAATATCTAAAAACCAATCTTCCAAAACTGAATCAGGAAGAATCAGAAAACCTGAATAGACTGATAACTAATGAAATGAAAGCAGTAGTTAAAAAAAAAAAAACCTCCCAGCAAATGAAACTCCTGGACCAGATGGCTTTATGGTGGGTGGGATTTTCCCAGCCATTCAAAGAAGTAATGCCTATCCTTTTGGAAGTATTCCAAAAAATTTAAGAGGAGGGAAGACTTCCAACCTCTTTTTATGATACCAGTATTATCTTAATTTGAAAATCAGGTAAAGACACAACAAAGAAAATTATAGGAAAATATCCCTGGTGAACGTAGATACTGAGATGCTTAATGAAAGATTGGATCCAGCAATACATCAAAAAATCATGAAGTGTGATCAAGTGGGATTTATCCCATTGGTGCAGGGTTGGTACAATATTTGCAAATCAAATGGGATTCCACACATAAAGAAAATGAAAGAAATGTCACATGAACATGTCAATGGATGTAGAAAAAGCATTCAATAAAATCCAGCACCCATTTATAAGAGCTCACAGCAAACTGGGAATAAAGGGATGATACCTGGACATAATAAAGGCCATAAAGGAAAAACATACAGCCAGCATCAAACTCAACTGGCAAAAACTAAAGGCATTTCTCTTAAAATCAGGAACAAGACAGCGATGTCTACCTTTACCACTTTTATTCAACATAGTCCTGGATGTTCTAACCACAGCAATCAGACAAGGAGAAGAAATAAAAGCGATCCAAATTGGAAAGTAGGAAGTAAAACTCATTCACAACTCAAGTATGTTATTGTACCAAAAATCTACTAGACTTAATAAAAGAATTAGGCAACATAGCCAGATACAAAATCAATACTCAAATTAATGGCAGTTTTATACACGATTAATTTTCAATGGTCACATATTCATGCAGTAAGTATTCATAATTACTTAACTCTTCCTCTGTTCCTGAGCAACTAACTTACTATCAGTTTTTTTCTTTCAATTTTATTTTTTACTTGTTGGCAGTGTACAGCTTAATGGTTAGATAGTCATATAGTTTGCATAGAGTTCCCCTCAATATTTCTCATAGCCATCTGTCATCATATATAGCTATCGCAATAGTATTGACTATATTCCCTATGCTTTGCTTTACATCCCCATGACTATTTTGTAACCTACCAGTCTGTACTTATTAATCCCTGTGCCTCTTCTACCCAATCCCCCAAATTCCTTCCCCTCTGGCCACCATAAGTCTGCTCTTTATTACTCTATTTCAATTTTATTCAAATATTTTGTTCTTTAGATTACACATATAAATGAAATCATATGGTATGCGTCTTTTTCTGATTGACTTAATTCACTGAGTGTAATGCCCTCTAGGTTTTACACTAGGGTATGACCTAGAGGGCATTACACTCAGTGAATTTTATCCATGCTGTCAAAAATGGCAAAATTTCCTTCTTCATGGCTGATTAATATTTGCTGTATATAGAATATCACAAAAACACAAACATAGCTGCCATTTACTATGAAATAAACTTTATACTATATACTCTTTTTCTTTCTTTGTATTTCTTTCAAATTGATGTCTGGGATTCGTAATATTGGATCACAAACATTTTTATGGCATAGTCTTCTTATGACACAGTTTTCTTATTTCTTTGTACCTTCAAACATTTGTTGGAAGCCTAAAATGTGTTAGGCATGGTGTTTAGAGGAACTGAGAATACAAAGATAAATCATACAGGATCCCTTGATCAGACATAATAAAGAGGGACATGACAAAAGCCATTACTGAATGGTGGTCTGTCTATTAGTGTTGTGTCCATCCATCCATCCATCCATACATTGATAACATCTACTATTCATCCATATATTACTTTCCTTCTGAAGCATGGGAGAACTAATTGCAAACAGGATGCCTTTTACCTGTAAATATTTCTGTAAGAATAAGGACATTTTCTTAGTACAATACAATGAACAAGTCCAGGTCATTGTCATACTTACAAAATCTGTGAGATAACATGAGTAGAATATTATTTAACCTATTATTCACATTAAAGTTCCACCAATTATCCAAATAATGTCCTTAATGGCAACCCCTCCAATCCAGGATCTAATTGAAGATCATGGATTGATCTTTCTTTTAATTGTATTGTTTGTTTCTTTCATGTTCTTTACACTGGGACAGTTTCTCAGCCTTTCTTTGTCTTTCGTAGCATTTATATTTTTGAAAAATAAAGGTCATTTATTTTATACACTGTTCTTTAAGTTCAGATTCATATCATGCATTTTTATCAGGAATAACATGTAAGTAATTTTTGTTATTTGCACATTTTATATCAGAAGGGATGTGGTGCCAATTTGTTCTAATATTGCTGAGATTTAATTTGATTATTTGGTTAAGGTGGGGCCCACCAAGTTCCACTGTAACTTGGTTGTTTTTTTGCTTCTGTAATTAATAAGTGATCTGTGAGGAGATATTTTGAAACTATGTAAATATCCTGTTCCTCATCCAACATTTACTCATTAGTTTTATCCATTGATGATTTTCTAACTTCTTCAGTCCTTATATTTATTACTTGGCCTTGTACTGTAAGACTTTTCTTTTATTTGTATAAGTGTGACTTCCTGGATTCTTATTTTATTGAATTGGTTATATTCTGATGCTATTATTATTTATTCTGATGCCCAAATTGTGGGCAGTGGGAACCCCATTGAGCTGGCTTCCGTCTGCCTTTGATATATTTCCATCATTCTTTGAGCAGTTCTTTACTTTTTGGGACAGCAAGGTGATCCAGGTTCACCTAGTACTTTCCTTGTCCCAGGGCCAAAATCAACCATTTGTCTAAGAAACCTTCATCCCCTTTAGTTTAGAAACCAAGATATGAACTAAGGCATATATGGTTTTTAGAGTACCCAAAGTGATTTTGTTTGTGTCCTCAACCCACTTTAGTAGAAGCTTTTTCATATAGGAGTTCTGTCTAGATATTTGCTTAATGGACAGGACTTATGGAGGAGTTGTAATAATCCAGGGAGATGAAGGAACATAAGTAGAGTCACAGTACATGGGAAAGTCCAACTCCTTCAGTGTGGCTTTGAGCGGGTAAGAAACTACAGAATGAGGCTGGGATTAGTGTACTGAGGACTTCTTTTTTTTTTTTTTTAGTTTTTAATCAATTCTGTTTTTTAAAGATTTCATTTATTTATCTTTAGAAGGGAAGGAAGGAGAGAGGGAGAGAAATATCAGTGTATGATTGCCCCTCTTGCATCCCCTGCTGGGAACTGGCCCGCAACCCAGGCATGTGCCCTGACTGGGAATCGAACCGCAATTGTGTGGTTCGCAGGCCCGCGCTCAATCCACTGAGCTACACCAGCCAGGGGCAGTTTACTGAGGACTTTTATGTGCTATCCAAAAGAACGTAACCTTATAGAAAATGGCGAGCCATCGTAGGAGGTTTAAACTGGGTAGGGAAGAGATAATTTTTGATAGATTTGGATTTTGAGATCACTCTGCTATCTCCAGTAGTAATGCACAGGGTGGATTATATAAATGTTTAAAATTGTTTTCCAGCAGCATTGGCATTTGCCTGTTTAGGGGGCTTATACTTTCCTCCTAGAAATCTGTATTGCAGCTTTCCAATACTAACACCTCAAAGGGATAATTAATTGGCAGTAGTTTTGTGAAAAAAGAGAGGAAGAATGATGAGACCACACAGTATATGAAAGCTTGTGTCATTGATTTATCTGTTTGTATACTGGCAGTAACTCTTCCTTTAGAAGTAATTTTACAACCAGGACTGGAAGCTGAATGTCAGTGTTCTCTGTTGAAAAATAACAGAAATCAAATTATACAAAACAATGTTCCCTTTTCTTAATGAGAAATGTTAATGAGTATTGCTACAGTTTAGTTTTCTTTATCTTTGGTAGTAAAATCAATAAGATTCATAGAGATATTTAATAATGTAGATGTTCGTTCTGCCTGGTTTGTGAGGTAACCAAAACATGATATGTAACAAGTATGTTTCCTGAAATAATACCAAATTTAATCTTTAGCTTGAAGTTTCATGTTATCATAACAGTTTTTATTTCTATATTATTTACAGCCTATATCCCAACCAGTTGAACAACAAGCAACTCATCTAAAACCAGATTTAGTTAGAAGGTAAGTATCTTCAAATTTAATACTATGGAAATGGTGTGTGTTGAAGTTCTTGCATTAATTAGGAGGTCATTGTATCTTGACTAGATAAGATTTTTCATTTTTATATTTATGTGTATGTTCAATAAAAACAGTAGGTATTATTTTGCTTTTTTATTTTAATAAAGATCATATAGATTGTGAAATTATTCACCATTCCTTTTTCTCATTATAACATTCTGTTTTTAAGAAAAGCTCAGAAGGATTTAAAAATGGAAATAAATAATGTAATTTAGAATAAAATTGCACCTAATCTAAAGAAATAGACTATAAGTAGATGTAAGTATAATTATTTTATTATTTGGTACTTGTAAAATAATATTTTTCTCTGTTATTCATATAGGGTAATTCCTGTTCTGTTTTGAAGTTTACTATTTCTTTTCTTTCTCCTATTTATCCTGTTATATCCATTCAATGAGTTAGTTTTTAATGGTTGTTCTTCATAGTTCTATAATTTCCTTTTTGTTCTTTTTAATATCTTCTATTTTTATCTTTATTTTTAAAAAGTTCTATTTATTTATTTTTAGAGAGGGAAGGGAGGAAGTAAGAGAGGGAGAGAAACATCGATGCGTGGTTGCCTCTCATGTGCCCCCCCACACTGGGGACCTGGCCTTGCAACCCAGGCACGTGCCCTGACCGGGAATCAAACTGGTGACCCTTTGGTTCACAGGTCGGCACCCAATCCACTGAGCCACACCAGCCAGGGCTAATATTTTCTATTTTTAACAAGTTTTTTTGTTTTGTTTCATTTGCTTCAAGAGTATTTGTAGTTGCCTATTGGGTCATTTTGATGATGGCTGCTTTAAAATCCTTTCAGCTAATTTCAATATCTGATTCATCCTGGTGTTGGCATCAATTGTCCTTCCACATTCAAATTATGATTGTCCTGGGTTTTGGTATAATAAGAAACTTTCATTTGTCTCCTGGACCTTTTGAATACTATGTTGGAGACTCTGGATCCTATTTAAATATTCTAGTTTATCTGGCAGTCACCCATTTCTAATGAGAATTTAGTTTTCAGATTACTTGTAGTATAACTGTGGTCTCTTTGGAACACCTTGCACACTTGCGCTCCACCTCTGGATGGAAGGGGTGAAGAGCACTACTCTAGGCTTGCTGCCTCAGTGTCGTTCTCTAAGTTGGTCACATGCTACTGGTGGGTTTCCCACCAGAGTTACCAGGGGGAGTAAAGGGCTTGCCTGAAACACTTCTGCAGGGTTGGGGGTCAAGAAACCACTGAGCATGGGCTTCCGAGGCCTGTGGGCCCAGAGCCTGGACTGCCTTCTGTCACTGGGTGGGTAATCAGGAGATGCCAAGCTGTTACCTTTTTCTTTAACTGCTGGGGATTCCCTAGCCAGTCCGACTTCATCTTTTCACCCTTCAGCACCCCCCTGTGATTGTCTGCTCTCATATTTTCATATTTTTTATTTGTACTTTGAGGAGAGAAACAAGGAGAGTTGAATTTCTACCATGTTGTCCTAAACCCTAAACTAGTGTTTTAAAATGAATCTGCAATGTGAATGAATGGTACAACCCCACTGACTAGTATATGTCGCTTTTAACTGTTGAAGGTGTTATTTGTTATTGCTATTTCTCTGTGTATTAAAAAACTAAGCAGTATTAATTGCATCTTCTGCCACCATTTATATTTATGCAAAATGCTTTTTCATATGGAAATAGAAAAACATTTAGTAGTTATTTTTATTTTCTCTTATATATCTTTATGTAGATAGTTCATGAGTAGTTTTAAGAGGACTTTACCTAAAAATTAATTTTAAATATGTCTATTTGGTATTTATAGATCTTATCATTTGTTTCTATTGTATTTACTATAATTTTTATATTTATTTAAGTATCTTCAAAGTTATTAAAGAAAAAAACTGAAAAGTTTTCTTGACCTGGATAAATTGAAAGTTAATTGACCCTTTCATAATCATTGATTTGAACCTGCAAAATACAACTAGTTAGAATTAATCATGTTGAAACTTTTTCACATCATTTATTCTCATTTTTAAGCAAAATTTTGGTGTATTTGATTGATTGATAAAGAGGTATAACTGTTTGAATTTTATATTTCAAGTATACCACATAATGATTCGATATTGTATATATTGTGAAGTGATTGCTACAATAAATCCATCCATCACTTCACATACCTAAAGAATTTTTTCTTTGTAATAAGAACTTTTAAAGTCCTTTCTCTTAGCAACTTTGAAATATGCAGCACAGTTTTATTGACTATACTGTCCATGCTGCACATTATATCCCCATGACTTATATATTTATTTATTTTTAAATTTATTATTTTTAAAAAATATGGGACGCTTCACGAATTTGCGTGTCATCCTTGCGCAGGGACCATGCTAATCTTCTCTGTATCGTTCCAATTTTTAGTATATGTGCTGCCAAAGCGAGCACTTATATATTTATTTTATAGCCGGAAATTTGTACCTTTTTTTACTCCCTTCACCTATTTTGCCTACCTCTGACCCTCGCCCCTCCCCCACACACTTCTGACAACCAATAATCTGTTCTCTGTATCTGAGCTTGGGGTTTGTTTTTGTTTGTAGATTCTGCATATAAGTGAGATTATATGTACTTGTCTTTCTTATTTCAGACTTACTTCCTTCTCTTAGCATACTGACTGATAAGCCTACACATGCTGTTTGAAATGCCAAGATTTCATTCTTTTTCGTGGCTAAATACTTCATTCAATAACATATACTATATTTTCTTTATACTATTTCCATTTCTTGTTCTGCCTTCCTGCACTATTATTGTGTTTCACACCTAGTCTGTCTGTCCCCTATTGAGTTCATTGCATAAAAAGGTATATTTTGAGTGAGAATTGATTCCTAGATGTTTTATTTGAGCATATTAATAAGAAAACTCAACCAGGATAAAATTAATCAAGAGGGTCCTCTGATAAAAGGTTCCATAGAGGCCTATCACTGTTACTGTTTTTCTTTCTCTTCCATTACTGTGAGGAAATACTTCTCAAACAAATACAACATGATCTCAGTTTTTTATAACTTATAAAAATAGCTTTATTGAGATCTAGCTCACATACCATGAAATTCACCCATTAAATATATATAGTTCAGTGACTTTAAGTATATTCCGAGTTATAAAATCATAACTTTCTAATTTTATATCTGTTGATTTGAGAGACAGAGAAAGAGATGAAAGATATCAATTCATTGTTCTACTTATTTATGTATTCAGTGGGTGATTCTTACACATGCCCTGACTATCAAACCCTTAACCGTGGAGTATCAGGATAATGCTCTACCCAACTAAGCTACTACTTATTTATTTTCCATAAATTCTGATTTTATACTTGATAAGTTTTCTTAGTATTTTATCATCATAATGAAATGATTCTAACCATGAAGGGATTTCAGATGTTAACTGATTTGGGTTAAAATTGGGCTTTGAGAATCACCGAATAATGTCTGCTCTGAGAAATTGAATACAAGTTGCTTTTGCATTTTTAATTACTAGTTTGCAACATGATGTGGCAGCTGTGAAGGAAAACACCAATACCCCTGACAACCCAAGTGGAAATGGCAAACAAGATCGGATCAAACAGAGAAGAGCTTCCTGTCCTAGACCAGAGAAAGGGACTAAATTTCAGCTTACTGTTCTTCAGGTCAGTGTGTAAATATGGGTTAAGAGTGTGTGCAGAGGTCCGCAGTGGGGCGAGGGGCAGGAGGGGGGCACCAGGGAGGGGTAATGTTACTGGGGAAGTAGATAGAGTATTGTGAAACTCTAAATTAACTTTTCCTTCATTAACAAATTTTTCTGATAAGAGTATGATGTATTAATTGTTAGGAAAGATAAGGAAAAAAATAAAAATCACTTGTACTTTCAGATACAGTTCTTGTTAATGTTTTAGTTTGTTTCATCTCTTATTTTGTACCTGTGCATAGTATTTTGTATAAAGATCATAAGAGTACTAATAATAGTGAAAATGTATTGAATTTTGTGCTAGATAGCCCAGATGTTATTTGTTTTTATCATTTAACCCTTTTTTAAAGATTTTATTTATTTATCTTTAGAGGGGAAGGGAAGGAGAGAAGGAGAAAAATATCAATGTATGGTTGCCTCTTGTGAGTCCCCTGCTGGGAACTGGCCTGCAACCCAGGCATGTGCCCTGACTGGGAATCGAACCGTGATCATGTGATTCCCAGTCCCCCACTCAATCCACATTTAACCTTTTTAAGTTCTTGTTTGTTAAATTACTGTCATTTAATCTTTTAATAACTTTATATGATTGGTGATGGTATACTTGTCATCACCAATTTCAATTCTTGAAAGTAAGAATTTGAGAGGTAATTTGCCTAAGGTCATTGAACTACCAATCCATAATCAGATCTGAATCAAGATCAAGTTTCAAGCCTATATCTAACTGATATAGTAGATCAAGTTTCAAATGAGTGCTAAACCTTATATATAATTTTATATCCTGCCTTTTTTCAAAAGGAAATAAATCATTCTTTCTTTTAAAAGATTTACTTATTTTTAGGGAAGCGAAGAGAGGGACACAAATATCAAAGTGTGGTTGTGTCTCCCTCACCCCCTACTGGGGACCTGGCCCACAAGCCAGTCATGTGCCCTGAATGAGAATCGAACCAGTGACCCTTTGGCATGGAGGCCAACACTCAGTCCACTGAGTCACACCAGTCAGGTCTATATACTGCCTTTTAAAAATTAATATATTATATATACTTTACTTTGTCAGTAATTTTTTAAAAATATATTTTATTCATTATGCTGTTATAGTTGTCCCATTTCCTCCCCTTTATTCCCCTCTGCCCTGCACACCCCCTCCCACCTGCATTCCCTGCACCCCCTTAGTTTATATTAATGGGTCATAGGTATAAGTTCTTTGGCTTCTCCCATTTCCTATACTATTCTTAATCTCCCCCTGTCTATTTTGTACCTACCATTTATGCTTCTTAGTCCCTGTACCTTCCCCCTTCTTTCCCCTACCTCATCCTTCCTGTTAAAGGAGTGATGTGATCTCCATTTCTGTGATTCTGTTCCTGTTCTAGTTGTTTCCTTGGCTTGTTTTTGTTTTTCTAGGTTTGGTTGTTGGTAGTCCTGAGTTTGTAGTTATTTTACTGTTCATATTTGTTATCTTCTCTTTCTTAGATAAGTCCCTTTAACATTTCATATAATAAGGGCTGGGTGATGATGAGCTCTTTTAACTTGACCTTATCTGGGAAGCACTTTATCTGCCCTTCCATTCTAAATGAAAGCTTTGCTGGATAGAGTCATCTTGGATGTAGGACCTTGCCTTTCATGACTTGGAATACTTCTTTCCAGCACCTTCTTGCCTCTCAGGTCTCTTTTGAGAAGTCAGCTGACAGTCTTATGGGAAGTCTTTTGAAGGTAACTGTCTCCTTTTCTCTTGCTGCTTCTAGGATTTTCTCCTTCATTTTAATCTTGGCTAATGTAATTACGATGTGCATTGGTGTGTTCCTCCTTGGGTCCAACTTCTTTGGGACTCTCTGAGCTTCCTGGACTTCCTGGAAGTCTATTTCCTTTGCCAGATTGGGGAAGTTTTCTTCATTATTTTTTCGAATAAGCTTTCACTTTGTTGCTCTTCCTCTTCTCCTTCTGGCATCCTTATGATTCAGATGTTGGGACATTTAAAGATGTCCTGTAGGTTACTAAGCCTCTCCTCGTTTTTTTGAATTCTTCTTTCTTCATTGTGTTCTGGTTGACTGTTTATTTCTTCCTTCTGGTCCAAACCATTGATTTGCATCCTGGTTTCCTTCCCATCACTGTTGATTCCCTGTACATTTTCCTTTACTTTACTTTGGGTAGCCTTCATTTATTCCTTCCTTTTGCAACCAAGCTCAATCAGTTCTGTGAGCATCCTGATTACCCATGGTTTGAACTGTACATCTGATAGGCTGGCTATCTCTTTGTCACTTAGTTGTAATTTTTCTGGATCTTTGATCTTTCTTTGTTCTTTCATTTAGGACATTTTTTTTTGTTGCTGTTGTTTCAGTGAGCTTGTTATGTAGTAAGAGGCAGAGCCTTAGGTGTTCACCAGGGCAGGGCAACCCGTGTCGCTGTATTGTGGAGCTATATGTAGGGGAGGGGTCCAAGAGGGAACAGTGCTGCTTGCTCCACTCTCTGCCATTTTTTAGTCACTTCCACCACTACCCACAATCAATTTGGGCCCCTCTGGTGCTGATTCACAGGTATATTTGTGAATCAGCACCAGAGGGGTGAATTCTCTATATTGCTTGGTATGTTTACTACCCAAAGTCAGATCTGCTTTCATCACAATATATTTGACTTCCATTCCTTGTACTGCCACTCCCCACCCAGTTTCCCTTTGGTAACTACCATGTTGTTGTCTATATCTATGAGTTATTATTTGTCTTGTTTGATCACTTGTTGCTTTTAGTTTTATCTCACATTTGAGTGAACAATCATGTGGTTCTTGGCTTTTTCCACGTGACTTATTTCACTTAGCATGATATCATATGTTGTCTCAAAATGCAGTATTTCATCTTTTCTTATGGCTGAGTAATATTTCATTGTGTGTATATCTTCATCCAATCATTTTTGGGTTATACATCAATTGTTTCCATTTCTTGGCCATCATGTGAATAATGCTATAATGAACATAGGGGAGCATATATCTTTGTGAATGTTTCCAAATTTTTGAGTAGATACCCAGAAGGATACCATAGCTCTGTTCTTAATTTTTTTTTAGGAATTTCCATAATGTTTTTCCATAGTTGTTATAGTAGTTTACATTCCCATCAGCATTGAATGAGGGTTGCTTTTCTTCCACAACCTCTCAAACACTTGTTATTACTTATCATGTTGATAATAGCCATTCTAACAGGTGTGAGCTGGTGTCTCATTGTAGTTTTGATTGGCATTGCTGTTATAGCTAGGGAAGTTGAATATTTTTTCACCAATTGTATGTCTTCCTAGGATAGAAGTGTGTGTTTAGGTCCTCTGCCCATTTTTTAATTTGATTGTTTCTGTTTTTGCTTGTTTAGTTGTATGGGTTTTTAACTGTTAACCCCTTATCAGAGGTATTGCTTGCAAATATATACTTTCAGTCATTCAGTTTCCTTTTTGTTTTGCTGATGGTGTCCTTTGCTATGCAGAAGCTTTTTAGTTTAAGATAGTCCCATTCATTTAATTTTGCTTTTATTTCACTGGCCTATGGAAATCAAATTCACAAAATCCCCTCTAAGACAAATGTCCCTAAGTTTAATACCTATGTTTTTCTTCCATGTAACTTATTTTTCAGGTCTTATATGTATGTCTTTGATCCATTTTGAGTTAATTTTTGTGTATGGTGACAAACCACAGTCTAGTTTAATTTTTTTTGTATGTGGCTTTCCAATTATCCCAGCACCATTTATTAAAGAAGCTTTCTTTATTCTGTTGTATGCTTTTGTCTTATTTATTGAAAATTATTTGCCCGTATACATGTGGGTTTATTTCTAGGCCCTCAATTCTATTCTATTGGTCTGTTTGTCTGTTTTTTCCCGCAATTCCGTGTTGTTTTGGTTATTGTAATTTTGTAGTATAGTTTGAATAAGGGAATGTGATAGCTCAAGCCTTGATTTTTTTTTTGGTCAAGATTGTTTTGACTATTCAAGGTCTTTGTAGTTCAATAAAAAAAATGCCATTGGGATTTTAATCAGGGTCACATTAAATCTGTGTATTACTTTGGGGAAGATGGCTCTTTTAACTATGTTTATTATTCCAACAATGACTGATTCTTAATCTGATGGTGAAATGTTTGTGCCTAGGTGTCAACCTCTGGAGACAACATGGTGGAATGTCAACTGGAGACACACAATAACAAGATGGTGACTTTCAAGTTTGATGTTGATGGTGACGCACCAGAGGATATAGCAGACTATATGGTAAGTACAATAAATCTAAATCATTTTCCTTTCAGTGTTTACTCTTTTTCCTTTCTAACTCCTCCCTCATTTTGTCAGAGCGATCTTCTTCTAGGGTATTTTTTTTAATTGGACAGACTAAATTGGTTATAATCAGGATGAAGTCAGTGTACCTTCTCTGGTTTCATTATATTTTTCTGCAAAATATGAAGGTGTTTCATTAAGAGATGTTTTAGGTCAGTGGTTCTTATCCCTGGATGCATGTTAAAATTACCTAAAATTTCTTGAAAAATAATTCCCTATGCCCTTACATAAATCAGAATCTTTAGACATGAGGCCTAAGCATCAATCATTTGTAAAGTTACCCAGGTAATTTTAGTATGTTAGCTACTGATAGAATGTCTTATATCTGGGTGTTTAAGTAATGTTCATTATTTCATTCAGTTTTCATATTTCTTTGAATTAATAGACTTAAGTTAGAATTTTCAACTTTTGAAAAATGGGGATAGGTTAGGGTGGCAGAAAGACTATATAATCTTTATTTATTTATTTAAAAGATTTTATTTATTTATCTTTAGAGGTGAAGGTAAGGAGAGAAGGAGAGAAATATCAATGTATGGTTGCCTTTCCTGTGTCCCTTGCTGGGAACTGGCCTGCAACCCAGGCATGTGCCCTGACTGGGCATCAAACCGCAGTCTTTTGGTTCGCAGGCCCGCACTCAATCCACTGAGCTACACCAGCCAGGGCCAATGTTTAATTTTTTAATTTTATTTTAGAGAAAGAGGAAGGGGGACAGAGAAATATCAGTTGTTGTTGTACTTATTTATGAATTCATTGGTTGCTTCTTGTAAGTGGCCTCACCAGGGATCAAACCCACAACCTTGGCATATTGGAACAATGCTTCAACAAACTGAGCTACCCTGCTAGAGCCATAATTATTTTGTTTCTGCCACATTTATTTGGAGATACATTTTTTTGATCAAGCAGGAGTAAATATTTTAAAAATTAAACGTACTACCCCTGGCTGGTGTGGCTCAGTGGATTGCGCATCAGCCTGTGAGCCGAAGGGTCACCGGTTAGATCTGTAGTTAGGGCTCATGCCTGGATTGTGTTCCAGGTCTCCAGTAGGGGGCATGCAAGATGCAATCACACATTGATGTTCCTCTTCCTCTCTTTTGCCCTCTTCCCCCCTCTCTAAGAATAAATAAATAAATAATCTTTTTTAAAAAAATCCAACATTTTGTCAGTTCTGCATCTTGTCTTACATAGTATTTTCTGAATGGTCTGTAGTCTATTCTTCATCATCTTTAGAGAGGCTTCATTTTGCACTTTAAGATTTAAAAGGTTTTGGGTTTAGACATCTAGTTTTACCTCAGTTACGTCCTTCAAATGACATCAATTAATAGAATGCCCAGTAATTTTTAAAATGGTGGCTTCTCTTGTAGGTAATACAAACCTGACAAATGTCAGTAGTCTGCAATTAGAAAGAACAATTTAATACATTATGTTGCTTTCTATTCCTGGTCTTTGTTAATTCTCTTGTGGTACTTGTATATAAATATTTCATTTAAATTTCTTTTTCTTAAGGGTTGTCATCACTGATACAATATTATAATTTTGAAGAAACTAAATTCACTCTCATAAATAGACTTACTTTCACTTTTGGACAGGTTGAAGATAACTTTGTGCTAGAAAGTGAGAAAGAAAAATTTGTAGAAGAATTGAAGGCTATTGTAGGCCAAGCCCAGGAGATTCTTCATGTCCACTCTGCTGCAGAAAAAGTCACTGGAGTTGACTCTGTTAATGTGGAATCCAACAGTAGCCAAGTAAGATCAATTGCTTATCAAATAGGTGTTCTTGGATATGTATCAGGAACTACTTCATTTATCTATTCATTTTTAATTCAGACAGGATCACCTGAACAAGTACAGATAAATTCTGCATCCACTCAAACCAGCAGTAAGTATATTTAATAAAATTTACCATTTGGCATTTGAATTGAGATATTTGGAATCTTGAATTTATTCATCTTCATTTACAAAGGTGTTAACCAATAAAGGGATTTGATAAATGGTAGGTTTTCCCACACTCTGAAAGGACTTTTATATCCCCAAAGAAAGTGTAAAAGAATTAAAACCATTCTCCAAATTTTCTTTAAGTGTTGGTTCTTTATTTGGTTAACTTATTTCTGAGTTGCTGCGTGGTATGTTACCCAAAAAGCAGTCACAGTACTGATATGCCTTAATGGCTTTCATGTTTGAACTTGAGTGGTAAATTTTTTCCCCCTAATATGAGATAGATAGAAACATTTTGGTTTTTCTTCTATCCTCATCCAAGGACATGCTTATTGATTTTAGAGAGAGGAAGAGGGGCAGGAGGCAGAGAGAGACAGAAATAGAGACAGACATTAATGTGAGAGAGAAACATCAGTCAGTTGCTTCTCTTGGGTGTCCCAACTGGGAACTGAACCAGCAAACCAAGCAAGTGCCCTGACCTGGGATTGAATCTGCAGTTTGTTTGTTTTTTATTTATGAGGTGATGCTCCAGCCAATTGAGTCACCCTGGCCAGGGTGGACAGAAATATTAACTAAGATCATTATGTTCTAAGTTTACCTCGTGTTCTTCCCCCCCGCCCCCCGCAGTTTACCTCATGTTCTAATAGTCATTGGTATCATGATTTTATTCTACCAGCTATATATTTCTCCTTGCTCTAATCACTAAGTTTCATAAGTCAGATACCAGATAAAAATCCAAGGACTAAAAATGGGATCCTCTGTTTCTCTCTGATGGCTTTATCTCTCCATTCTTCTCAGCTCTGGTCATAGATATATTTAGAGTATCTGGGAGGGGGAGAAGAGCCATAAACGAATGAGGACCTCTGAAGGAATTATAACAACATGAAGAAGCAACAGGTGGTGTGGGAGTCATGGAAGCAAATACCATTACCCTGAAGTTTGGTTTGTGTTAGAATGGCAGGGTCTTCTTCTATGTTCTTTTTCTCATTAGCATGATTCTGAGCAGATACCTGACTGACAAACTATGGCATCTTTTAAAAAAGAATTACTTATTTGAATAAGTTTACTAAGTAGGAGTAAAGATGTAGGGGCTTAGTTTATTTTTTAGGTTGTCATACAGTAAAGTTTGACTTTTTTCTTTTGGTGTACCGTTCTGTACCTTTTAATACTCATGTAGATTTCTGCAGGCATCACCGTGGTCAGCATACAGAACAGGAAATGTAGGTCTTAATGGTAAAAGTGCTTTTTACTTTTCCCCCTAAAAGTGTCTTGCTTCTAATTCCTATTGATATAATGTCTGTTTTAGTAGAATCTAAAACCCTTCTTTAACAATATCTTATGCTTACTTAGTTCTTTAGAGTATTTTTCAGGATTGCAGTTCTGTTCTTAAAAAATTATATCCTAGTGCTGTTAGAAATGGAGATACAGGGGGTGGGCTGGGATGGGAGTAAAAGACAGAAAACTACTTGAACAATAATTAAGTAAATAAAAAAGAAATGGAGATACAAGAGAAATTGGTGTTTTAACCTCGTTTCCTTAATCAATAAGATGAACATACTGACAGCTGCTTAGCATACTAAATTTTGCTAATACTTTCTACAGATGAATCTGTTCCTCAGTCATCCCCAGTTGGTCGGTGGCGATTCTGTATCAATCAAACAATAAGAAACCGTGAGGCTCAATCACCCCCTTCTCTTCAGCAGTCCATGTCTGCAGTTCCTGGGCTATATCCACTTTCTAGTAAGCATTTATTTTCTGCTGACTTTATCCAGACCTGGAGGGTGGGGTTACAAAATATGGACCATATCTTCAACTTGTTTACATGGGTATTTTGTACTTATGAGAATTTTCATAAGCATTTTCTGGATGTTAATACCACGGTATATCTTGAACCATTTTTGTTTAGTATTTATGAAAAAAAGAAAAGGTGGTTTGTTTGTTTTTTCCCTTGACAGGTTGAATTCTGTGTATTGTGAGACCTAGTTACAACTAGGTACTTTCACGTAATTTCTCACTTGTCCCTTGGTCTTCCTGTCCCCTTTGAGTTTGGGTAGTAGTCTATGCTTTGTACTTAATAATATATGCTCAGCCATTCTTTGTTATTGTTCCAGGTCCAAGAAAAATAAATAATAAGGAATTATCACAGGATACACTGCTCACTCTAGAAAATAATCCATCCCAGCGTGCACTTTTCACCTCCAAGTCAGAACACAAAGATGTAGTTGATGGTAAGATTTCTGAATGTGCCAGTATAGAAACTAAGCAGCCAGCTATACTTCATCAAGTGGAAGATGACAGGCATATAATGACACCTGTTGCTAGTAGTTCCACTTACACTGCTACTTCAGTTCATACTGTTCCAGTTGAATGTGAGGGACTCACCAACCAAGCAGGAATATTTCTGCCTGTGAATCCATGTCACCAAGCTGCCAGTCAGGCTAATGTACTTATGGCACCTCCTGGCGAGTCAACTCATATTGCTGGTAACTCTCTTAGAACCTCAGCATTTATGTCTGATCAGAAGCCTCAGTCCTTATCAGTGCAACAGCCAACCATAGATGCAGAGTTTATATCCCAAGAAGGAGAAACCACAGTGAACACTGAAGCAAGTTCTCCTAAGATGGTTGTTCCCACTCAGACCCCCAGCCTTGAACCGACTACCCTTCTACCCACTACTATCCTGGAATCAGATGGAGAAAGACCTCCAAAAATGGAGTTTGCAGATAACCGTATTAAAACTCTGGATGAAAAATTAAGAAATTTGTTGTATCAGGAGCATAGCATAACTAGTGTCTATCCTGAGAGCCAGAAGGATACCCAAAGCATAGACTCTCCAGTTTCTTCCTGTGCTGAAGATACACTCTCATGTCCAGTGCCAGAAGTCATAGCCATCAGTCATTGTGGAAATCAAGACAGTTCTGCACAGTCCCCCAATTTTCAGCAGACAGGCTCTAAGATTCTGTCCAATGTGGCTGCCAGTCAGCCTGCTATCATGTCAGTGTTCAAAAGGGACCTGAATGTGATAACTTCTGTACCCAGCGAATTATGTTTACATGTAAGTATACTTTCTCACCAATTCCTTATCCTTCTGCCTTTAAAGAAATGCATTCTTTTCTAAAGTTTTGGTTTTTGCAGTGAAATTTTCTGTGTCACAAGATCCTGATGTCACGGGTATTTAAGAAGGCCATGACTCAGTTGCAAGTGTCCCAAACTCCTCGGTAATGATGACTAATCTTTGATGAGAGAGCCCTCTAGTGAATTAGCTAGGAACTTTAAAACAATGTCTATTTTTGTATTAATGACAAGAACAGGACTAATTTATAGATTTACTTTCAGTGGGTAGGAAGAACTTACTTTTGTATTTTATTTATTTTTTTAAAGTTTGTTTATTTTTTAGCCCTGACTGCTGTGCCTCAGTGGATTGAGTGCAGAGTTACAAACTGAAAGATAGCTGGTTTGATTCCTGGTCAGTCAGGGCACAGGAAATTCCTGAGTTGCAGCCAGGTCACCAGTTGGGGTTGTACGAGAGGGGCAACCATGTTTCTCTCACACACTGATGTTTCTCTCCCTCTTTCTCTTTCTTCCTCTTTCTCTAAGGTAAATAAATAAATCTCTAAAAAATTTTAAAAAACTTGATTTTTGAGAGCAGGGAAGGGTGGGAGAAAGAAAGGCAGACAAGCATTGATGTAAGAGAGAAACATCAGTCCGTTGCCTCTCGAATGTGCCCCAACTGGGACCGAACCCATAATCTAGGCATGTGCCCTGACTGAAAGTCAAACTAGCAACCTTTTCATTTGCAGGATGACACCCAACCAACCAACTGAATTATACCAGTCAGGAATGGAAGAATGTAGTTTTAGATTTCCACTTAAAAATGCCTGTTATAAGTTTCCTTTTTAAGACTATTATGGTTTTAAGCCCTGGCTGGCTTAGCTCAGTGGATTGAGCGCAGGCCTGCGAACCAGAGGATCGCGGTTCGATTCCCAGTCAGGGCACATGCCTGGGTTGCAGGCCAGTTCCCAGCAGGGAACTCACGACAGGCAACCATACATTGATACTTCTCTCCTTCCCTTCCCGTCTAAAAGATAAATAAATAAAAATATTTTAAAAAAGAATATTATGGTTTTAAGAATATTGGTGTGGCTCAGTGGATTGAGTGCTGGCCTAGAGGGTTGCCAGTTCAGTTTCTAGTTGGAGCACTTGCCTGGGTTGTGGGCCAGGTCCCTGGTGGGGGGCTCGCAAAAGGCAGCCACACATTGGTGTTTCTCTCCCTCTCTTTCTCCTTCCCTTCCCCTTTCTCTAAAAAGAGATAAGTAAAATCTTTAAAAAAAAATAAAATGGAGATTGTTTTGGTAAAGCTGTTAAAAAAAGAATATTATGCTTTTAATTTAATCTTGATATTTTGTTGAGTTGTATCATTGAAACCTCTGTGTTTTGTAAAGTAATGTTACCCCAATAAATTCAATTTAAAAACCCCCACTATACTCTGTAGTTTAAATGGGCTGACTTTAGAGTATGTGAAGAATATGTCAAGGAAACTTTTTTAATGTGAAAAAATATCTTTATTTTGCTTCATACTTGATTAAGTACATATGGTAGGATCATTTTGAGTGAATTTTTTTTTATATTGAATGAGGTAAGGGTTCAGTTTCATTAGTGTGTGTGTGGCTCGCCAGGTGTTCCAGCGTCACTTGTTGATCTTTGTTGTTACAAATGAAATTCTTTCCTTCATTTTCTTTTCAGATTTCTCGTTGCTAGTATATAGAAATACAACGGATATTTTAAGTGTTAAACTGTATCCTGGAACTTTACTGGGTTTCCGTATTATCTTTAGGAGCTTTTGGTATATTATTTTGGATTTTCTATATTATTATATAAGATCATATCATCTATGAATAGTAGTAGTGTATTTCTTCATTTCCTGTTTTTCTTATCTATTAAGTTTTCATTTCATGTTTTCCATCTTTGTCCCTTTTGGTTTTTGTAAGTGGAAGAATGTCTCGTTTTTTTAAAGTTGCTTTCAATATCCTCTTCAGCAGTTTTTTTATGTCAACGATTATGTTTGTAATTTCTAGTAACTGTACTTCATTCTTTTTCTTATGGCTATTGTATACTCACACATCTCTTGAAGATATGAAAGTATTATTCTATGTTATTAATTTTATTTCCTTGGCTCTTCTGTTCTTTGATTTTAGTGGGGTTTTTTTTTGTTGAATTGATTTATCATAAGTGTTTGGTGATTCTTACTTTCATACTCTTTTTCCTCCATAAGATTTCTTGTTTGTCGCTCTGTAAATAATATATGTAATTAATGTACCCTTCCTCCAGTAGTTTCAAGAAAGGTATGTGACATTGTTCCTGGCACTGGATTGTACCTTGTCTGTAATGCTGCCTAGAGGGTGGCCCAGTAGCTAGTCTTCAAAGTTAGAAGAGCTTCCTCATCCTCCTGGATATTGTCTCCTCCCTACATTGCTGACCTTTCTCTTGGCCACAAATATTTTCCTCTTATTACTCTTATTTGGGAGAGATACCTCTGCTGTCTTTTGTTTGCTGTGGTGGTAGGGAGGGAAGGACCAGAACTTCCTGTTTGTTCCTTCTTTGGTACCCAAGCAGTTCAATCTTCCACTCAGTGAGTATCTATTCAGCTGTGAGGAAGTCAAGATCTGTTTTTGTGGAGCTTACATTCCAGGGTCGGTGGAGAGATAGAACCTAAATAAATAGAGTAATTGAAGTAAAGATCTATGATAGAATGACTAGGGGGGATGACTTTATATACAGTGGTCAAGAAAGGACTTGCATTTACTTGGTGATGACATTCACAGTTGGAGACCTATTCAAGGAACACAAATAAGGCCAGTATGTAGAAGGGTGTTAGGAGATGATGTTGCTGCAGAAGCAAATAGCAGATAGATCATTTAGAACTTTATTAGCACTCTAGCCAACCACTGATGCTTTGGGTTGGCCAGGACCCTCTCTTGCTGCCCATATCTGCCATTTGAACTATGGCATTTTGAAGTAGTTCCTGCATATGTATATCATGGGCTGTTTTTTCCTGATTTAATTATATATGAATATGTCTTCATCTTTTTTTCCTCTCATGTCTATGGGTTTGAATTGGTAAAGGATGTTATCACTTGTATTTAGTTTATTGATCCTGTTATTACTTATGAAAAATCTTTTCTATAATTTCAGTGGGACCAGTGTTACGCTTTCTAAATTGTACTATTATTGAGAATATTTCTCCTCTTTGTGAAGGTAGTTTTATTACTATTCCAAAATGGGATTTTGGAAAATAAAACTATTCAGAATTTTCTTTTCTTTTTTAAAAAATATTTTATTTATTTATTTTTAGAGAGAGGGGAAGGGGAGGAGAAAGAGTGGGAGAGAAACATCAATGTGTGGTTGCCTCTCACGTGTCCCCTACTGGGGACCTGGCCTGCAACCCAGGCATGTGCCCTGACTGGGAATGGAACCTGCCACCCTTTGCCTCACAGGCCCGTGCTCAATCCACTGAGCTACACCAGCCAGGGCTCAGGGCAAGAATTTTATTTTCAGTAACTGCTGATGTACCCTAAGTGTTACTGGTTCTTATCCAAGATTGTAGTATACTTAGTGTTGCTTAGACTGTCTTCCTTCCTTCAGAACCGCTAAATCCCATTCCTTGGTGTTTAAATCTTCTTTTTAAAAAAGATTTCATTTATTTATTTTTAGAGAGAGAAGGGCTAAAGAAAGGGAGGTAGAGAAACATCGATAAGTGAGAGAAACATTGTGTGGTTGCCTCTCGCACACCCCCAACTGGGGACCTGGCCCACAACCCAGACATGTGCCCAGACTGGGAATTGAACCAGCAACCCTTTGGTCCACAGGCCTTCACTTAATCCACTGAGCTATACCAGCTAGGACAGTAAATACGTTTTAAAGGGTCCCACATTACTGTTTATAGTTATTCAGTGCATGACTACAAACTATGAGGAAGAGCAATTTTGAAAAAGTTCAGTGAGAAACATGAAGGATGCCTAAGGATGCGTAATGGTCACTTTTCAATTTCAGTGCCCAGTGAGTGGCAGGAACACAACACCCAGGGTCTGAAGTAACGGGGGCTCTCCTAAGAAAAAAAGAAGAGGGAAGTGTGATTTTATTGCTAGCTGTGGCCTGATGTTAATATTTTTTAGAGTGTGAATTTGAAATAATTTTGAGATCCTTTGTAAATTTCTGTGTGCTTACATAAAGAAAGAAATGTGATTTGGTTGTATTTCCCTGTACATCCAAATGTCTAGTCATCTTGGTTTCCTATCTTATCATTTATGTCAAGCATCTTTAACTCTTTTCGATAAAAAGCATAAATAAAAGTTTTCAGTTTGAGTATAGGGTTTCAGTAACCTGTTTTAGAAAATTGGTGCATGTTAAGGAAATAATTTTAATTTCAATTTTTAGTTTTCAAATTTGCTATAGGAAAAATATTCTAGGGCAGCAGGTTAATATTCTGTTCTTTTATTTATCTGAAGTCTAAATAATATTTTTAAAGTAAGGGGAAGGGTTAATTCCTATAAGTTGAATACTTCAGGTTCAGTCTGAAATTGCACTATGATGGAAGTATTTATTACATGGCATTTTATTTTTAATTACTGATTAGTCCATATAAGAAATTGCAATGGTCTAAACAACTGCTACACCTTACCTAATTTATTATTATTTTGATTTTTCTCTTTTTGTCCCCATTAGGAGATGTCCTCAGATGCTTCACCTCCAGGGGACCCAGAGACCTATCCTGCTGATGTGTCAAGAGGTGGAGCCATTCGTCTGCAGACAGGAGGTGGATATTTTGGCCTAAGCTTTACTTGTCCTAGTCTCAAAAATCCTATTAGCAAGAAATCCTGGACTCGCAAATTAAAAAGCTGGGCATACAGGCTACGGCAGTCAACCAGCTTTTTCAAGAGATCAAAAGTCCGTCAAGGTAGTGTGCTTACAGTCAGGGACATAGACTAGGTAACATCACTTTTCATTTACTTTTGTTTTGTTTTTTGGGTTTTTTTGTTCATGCACCAATGTTGTCACTTTTTCCACATAGCCCATGTATGTGACACATCCCATTAATGTCATTCACCACTTTTATTTTTCCTTTTATAAATAATTTGTTTTTACAGTTACTCATTTCATATAGATGCTATGTCTTGGGATAAGTCTTGCCATGTGTGACTTAGAGTTAGGGACTTCTACAATGTTGCTTATTACATTAACAGTTTTTAATTGTCTAACTGGAATTAAGCGTTTTCTACTTTTCTTCATTTTTGGTAATGTAAACAAATTTAGTCTTAAATAATTTTCTCTTTTCTGCTTACAATTTGCAAAACTTGCAGTGGAAACAGAAGATACAAGGTCAGCAGTTGCTCCTGATCCCATTCCTCTGACAGGAGAGTCCACAGCTGATACTAGGGCTTCGAGTAGATGTAAAGCAATGAGTGGATCATTTCAGCGGGGTCGGTTCCAGGTTTGTATTTTTTGGTTTGAATCCTTATCTACAAGGGCATTATAACAAGTAACAGCATTAAATGCATTGATCTGTAGATGATACTTATTTAAATGTGGATCATTATCATATTTAATTTTCATCCTCTCACCTTTTGAAGCCGCCCAGTAAAGGTGTGTAAAGAAATGAGGATTTTAGTAGCCCGAAGAGAACAGAGAAATGCATCATTAATTTTCTGTGGGAGGTTGGGTCATCTTTTTTATAAACCCACTTTCATGTCTTTTAGAATCTTGGCATCTTTAATTATGGAATTTACTTTAAACTGTGGACTTTTATTTGAGCAGCAGGAAGCCAGCTCTCTTTACCCAAGACCAATCAAAAGACTTTGAATATGGGGAGTAAAGATAGGATTTTAAAGTTTTGTTATCATCTATATATGCATATCACAAGCAGAACATCCACTTTTCTGTGCCACATACTGACACTGAATTTCCTTGTGAGTTTACTCTTTAGTTAGGAGGAGCCAGCCACTTTTTGCCTTTTTGTATCTCAGGTGATTACAGTTCCTCAGCAGCAGCCAGTGAAAGTGCCATCTTTTGGAATAGAACACAGACCAGCCTTCACTGAAATGACAAGCCATTCTAGTGAAGAAGCTCTAGCCTCTACTGAAACAGCAAAGGTCCAGCTGGTTGAAATGGAACCTGCCACACACAATCCACAAACTTTATATTCTCCTCAGAAGTTACAAACCCTTCATGAAACGATTAAGGAAGAGAAAGGAATTCCTAAACAAGCCGACAACTTCTCATCTTTCAGCACAGCTTGTGAGACTGATATCTCTTCAATAACCCCTGAAAGGGAATTGGAAGAAAATTCAGCCACAGGAAGTAGCATGCAGTCTGGGTCTGATCATTTGCCTAAAGAGAAAGAAAGACTTACTGTTGGGAAACAACCTAGCTCTGATAGTGAATTTTCAGCCTCCCTTGCTGGCAGAGGGAGCTCAGTAGCAAAGCTTCGTCCAGAGAGTAATCAGCGCTTACTACTCCGTGAAGAAAAAGCCTGTGCTCAAAGACAGAGCTCACTTTTCTATTCGCCATCTTCCCCAATGAGCAGTGATGATGAATCAGAAATAGAGGATGAGGACTTGAAGGTGGAGCTTCAAAGATTACGAGAAAAGTAAGAACACTTTCTCTTTTGTCACCTATCTAGTTCCCTGCGTTTTATAGAACTAGGTGTTAGATTGTTTGCTAATTTAGGACTGGTGACATTTTAATGACTAAAAACTTTTCTGATTTAGAACTACCAAGATAGCATCAGATCCAATAGGTAATGAACTCAGTCCCACAGTACCGCCACCCCTTAGGTGCCAATCACAATCCCAGGTAATATTACCTATGCTTCTCACTGGCTTGTTATAAATTGGAGGTTCCCACAAATCTTTCCTCAATTTGATTAATTTGCTAGAGTGGCTTATAGGACTCAGGAAACCAGTTTACTTAGTAGACTTACAGGTTAATTATTATAAGAGGATACAGCTCAACAGCCAGATGGCAAGGTATAAGGGAGGGGCATGGAACTTCCTCGCCCTATCATGAGTGCCACTCACCCACCGCCTCTGCAGTGTTCACCAACCTGGAAGTTCTCCGAACCTCACAATTCAGGAAGTTTTATGGAGGCTTCACCTTGATAGGTATGGTTGATTAAATCATTGTCTATTGGTGATTAATTCAGTCTCCAGCCCCTTCCCTTACCAGAGGTGGAGGGGAGGGGGCTGAAAATTCCCACCCTGTAATCACTTGGATGCTTCACCTGGCAACCGGCCCGCACGCTTAGGGGCTTTTCCAAAAGTCACTCATTAACCTAGACTCCAGAGCGAGGTTGTGAATCATCTCTTGTTATAAATAACAAGATACTCCTTTCATCTCTATCACTCTGAAGCTATTTAAGCAACTGTAGTTATTTGAAGATAAAAGATCAAATAATATAACAAAAGATTCTCCTATTGCTCTTATCACTTAGGAAATTACAAGGGTTTTAAGAGCTGTGTGCCAGGAACAGGGACCATATATATATATATATATTTTTTTTTTTTAATTATAAATGTTAAAATCACAACAGTTAAAAAGCAGAAACAAAAAATGATCTCCTATTTCTCGTGTCCTAATCTAATTTCTGAGAGACAACCATGATGAACTGTTTGGTATATGTATATTGCCTGTCGTTTTTCTATGCGTTTACAAATATATATAGTTTTTGCTTTTGACAAAAGTAAGATCATAGTATACGTTATCCTACAGTTTTTTGACTTAACACTGTCATGTATATATATTCATATTTACACAAATAATCTTTATTCCATACACTGAAATTGCATGTAGTCATGCAGTTTAAAGTTTGTTTAATCTCTTCTTAATAGACATTTCCATTTTATCCCATGTTTTGCTTATGTAAACAATGTTGAAGTGAAAATCCTTATTTTTTACATATTTAAGCAAGTATTTTTACTTGCTTAAATTCTACCTACAAGTAGAATTTCTGGGTCAAAGATGTGTGCATGTTAAATTGATAAATATTACTAAAATTGTCATCAAATGCCATGATACCATATTGTACACAAAACCAAAATATGTGAAAGTGCCTGTTTTCCACTTATTTGCAGAATTTTACTGGGTATTATTAATCCTTTCAGATTTATTACAATCAGACTAATTAATTTTTTAAATTGTATTCTCCTAATTAAGGTTGTACATCAGCTCATATTTATTGACTATTGGTATTTCATTTTCTTTGGAGTCACCTTTTCATATTCTTTCATCTCTTTCTATAAGGTTGTTTTTTTCATACTGATTTTTAAGGAACTATTTATAATTCTAAATATTATCCCCTTACCATATAATGCAAATACTTCTAGTTTATACCTGCAGCATATAATAAAAAGAGGTTAGTATTATCAGCGCTATGTGACTTGAAATTTTGTTTTACTATTTTTCACTATATTGAAGTTTTAGAAATTTTCCCTTGTTAATTTGTTGACCTGTTCTCTTCACATCTGACTAACTTAACGGTATGCCTAAGAAGACATTTCCCATTTTAAAATTGTGGGGAAAAAATTCTTTATGTCCACATTCTTCACCTAAATTCCTTGTTAAATTTTCCTTGTACTGGGGTAGTATTTTTAGCTCATCTGTGTGGTACCAGTACCATTAAAAATATTTCTGCTTCATTTTTATTTAGACATATTCAGGAGGTGGTAAATCTTCAAACCCAGCAGAATAAGGAGCTGCAGGAGCTCTATGATCGCCTTCGGGCGATTAAAAATAGCAAAATCCCGTCATCAGAGGTTGCTCTTCCACCTGTGTCACCACCACGTAGACCAAGATCTTTCAAAAGCAAGCTTCGAAGTCGCCCCCAGTCGTTGACCCATGTGGACAGTGGTGTAGTTGCTACAGGTAAATCTATTTTAAAGGTGACTTTTTAAAAAAATGAAGAAAGATGATCCAATTAGAAAAATAATATATTTTATTAAGCAAAGATGATTTAAATATGTACATGTTCTGACATCCTTTTCTACCTTTTTTGGTATAGTTCTTTTATGAAATAAGGGTGAGGGTAGATGAGAGGTTTTGGAGAGCAGATAAGTATGTTTCATGTTTTTATTTGGGTAATAAACACCTGAAGGCCCAACTATCAGTGGCCGGAATAGTTTTGAAATTTTAGCAGTCAGTGGGAGCTGCTGGTCTAACACTTAGAGTTTGTTGAGGAGTTTGTTGCTAATAAAGATGATCTTAAAAATATAGTCTCTTATAAGATCTTTATTATTTATTTTATGAGAATATCAGAAAACATACTTTTTGGGTTTTGACAAGAAGATCAATCTCTACTTAACTAGTAAAGAAATGGTTAATTAAGTCAGACTTCCTTGGTTACATGTGCAAAGTCAAGGTGGGGGGTTGAAGGTTAACTGTGAAGGTATTTGTGAGATTTCAACAGAATTTGTGAGAGGCAGAATAATGGTCCCCCCCGAAGATATCTATGTGTAGACCCCTGGAACCTGTGACTGTGTTCATGTATATGGCAAAGGGGAATTGAAGTTCTAGATGGGATTCACCGTGCTAATCAGTGGAGTTTGAAATAGGGAGATTTTCGTGGCTTATCATAAGCTTCCTCCTTTAAAGTAGGTGAGGGAGACAGGAGGGAGTGTCAGAGAAAAGATTTGAGGTGGGAAGCAGTGTCAGAGAGATGGACTGCTGCTGGCTTTGAAGATGGAGGAAGAAGGTCACAAACCGAGGAATGGAGGCCGCCCCTGGAATGTGGAGAAGACCTGGAAAGAGATCTCTAAAGCTCCCAGAAGGACAGGGCAGCCCTGCCAACACCTTGATTGTACCACAGTAAGACCCATGTCAGACTTCTAACCTACAGAACTATAAAATAAAAAGTTTGAGTTGCTTTAAGCCACTAATCTGTGGTAATCAGTTACAGCAAAAGTAGAAAATGAACACAGAACTCAAAAACAGGAAGTCTGCTTTGATGATCCACAGAAAGATTGAAGTGAAAAACAGACTTACGTGGAGGGCACCTTTGGAGGTTTAATAGCAAAAGCATGTGGATGTTTAAACTAATGCTCTACAGTGCGTTGCTATACTCTATTCTGTTTTGTTCCCAAATGACTTACTCATTTTATTTTATTTTTTAATCGTGTAATTTATTTATTTATTTTTTTAAACATTTTATTTATTTATCTTTAGAGGAGAAGGGAAGGAGAGAGGGAGAGAAACATCCATGCATGGCCGCCTCTCATGAGTCCCCTGCTGGGAACTGGCCTGCAACCCAGGCATGTGCCCCGACCGGGAATCGAACCGCGATTCTGTGGTTCGCAGGCCCGCGCTCAATCCACTGAGCTACACCAGCCAGGGCTTAATCGTGTAATTTATTTTTTGAGTATATTTTATTGATGATGCTATTATACTTGTTCCGTTTTTTTTTTCTACCCTTTATTCCCCTCTGACCTGTATTCCCCCTTACCTAAGTTCACGTCCATGGGTCATACATATAAGTTCTTCAGCTTCTCCATTTCCCACACTATTCTTAACCTCCCCTATTTTATACCTACCATTTATGCTTCTTATTCCCTGTCCCTTTTTCCCCATTTCCTCCCTCCCTCTCCCCCTCCCCACTGATAACCCTCCATGTGATCTCCATTTCTGTGATTCTGTTCTTGTTCCAGTTGTTTGCTTAGTTTGTTTTTGTTTTTAGATTCAGTTGTTTTATTTTATTTTAAATTAAAATTCAATTTAGAGAGGGGGAGAAATACCTATCCATTGCCTGTAGTATGCACCCTGACCGGGAATTAAACCCACTACCCAGGCATGTGCCCTGAACAGGAATTGAACTGGTGACCTTTCGCTTTGCAGAATGGTGCCCAATCAACAGGGTCGCACCGTTCAGGGCTGGTATTCTTTATTTTAGCCAATCTACTAGGTGTGTGGTGGTATAACCTGGTGGGTTTAATTTTTATTTCCCTAGTGGTTAGTGACATCGAACATCTTTTTCTTGTGCTTATTGGCAATTCATGTATCTTTTTTGTGAAGTGCCTACACATGTCTTTTGCCTTTTTTTGTATCCTGTTGTTCAGAAGGACTTATAAAGTGCTGGTGTTAATTCTTCCTTAAATGTTTGGTAGAATTATACAGTAAAGCCATCTGGGTCTTAGTGTTGTATGTGGGAAATTTTATTTATTTATTTATTTATTTTTCATTTAATTCTTGTTCAAGTACAGTTTTCTGTCTTATATTCCCAGCCCTGCCCCAGCCAGTGCTCCCCACCTTAGTTATTGTCCATGTGTCCTTTATACTTGTTCATGTGGGTCCTTCCCCCTTTCCCCTGTGATTCTCTCCCCCTCCCCTCTGGTAATTCATTCCTTTTGCTCGTTAAAGGTCCATTAAGATTTTCTCATTTCTAGATTTCATATAGAAATCTGACTTTTTCATCTAAGTTATCTAATTCATTGGCATACAGTTGTTCATGATATTATCATCCTTTTTACTTGTGTAACATTTGTAATAGTTTCCCCAGTTCTTTTTTGATTTTAGTAATATAAGTCTTCTCTCTTCTTTCCTTGGTCAGTGTAGGTAAAGGTTTGTCAATTTTGTTGATCTTTTCAAAGAATCAACTTTCAGTTTCATTGATTCTGTATTGCTTTTCTATTCTCTATTTCATTTGTTTTCATTCCAATCTTTATTATTTACTTCCTCCTACTTGCTTTAAGTGTAGTTTACTCTATTCTAAAATTTCCATGCCTAAAAACATTGACTTTCATCAATTTAATTATGTATGTAGTATTTGATGTAAGAAATGTCCAAACACGTAACAAATTTTACTAAAAAGTTTATTTGAGCCCAAACTGATGACAGTTTCTGAGAAGCAAGATCCAAAATGATCCAGAGAACATTTCTTTAGTTCCTTTTATGCATTTGAAATTAAGGAGGGAACATAAGTAAAATTATGTGAAGGTGGGAGAAAGCAAGGCAGGGATTGGATCATAGGATAGTTAAGATTATGTGCTGTCTTTCAGGGTGGTTATGCCTTCGAGTGGTAGTATTTCTGACATTTCAGAGCTGTGTTAACCTGTATGTACAAGAACAATGGACAGGGCTTGCTTGAAAACATTTCACTAAAGAAGTTACAGGCCTGGTGTGTGACTCCCCACCAAGACCTGCCCAGAACACATGTGAAGAAGCACTGCCTTGCCCTGCAGGGTGTCTCAGTGGTGGGAATGGCTTCCCATACATCAAAACTTTATGGGCTCGATCTCCAACCAGGGTACATATCTAAGTTGCAGGTTCAATATCTCGTCAGGGAGCATACAGGAGGCAAGTGAGCAATATTTCTCTCCCACATTGATGTCTCTCTCTCCACCCCCCCTCCAATCAATAAAAATGTCTTGGAATGTCCTGGATTAAAAAATTTTTTAAGAAGTACTGTCTTAACATATATAGAGGGGTCCACACCCATCCTTCCCTGCCCACAATTAATGCCTGATCTGTGACAAACGTGAACTGATGCATGGTATTGCAATGTAATGGTATCCACAATGTAGGTGTGTAGTTACTTTAAAACATGAGCATTATGCTAAGCTGTGCAGGAAAGAAGACATAGCAGTCACAAAGACTGCTGTCTTTAGAAAGCTCTGCTTCCAACAAGTTTGCCCTTGGCTGATATGTATGAACTTGGTTTCACTCTCTTCCCTAGGTGATTAATGTAGTTCACTTTGCCTAGATTGTTGGTACAAATGATGTGATTTATGCTGAACACCTGCTTTCCTTTGTAGAGTCTGGAATTTTGGTACAGGCTAGTTGGAAAGTGACAATGACTAATTCCCAATAACTGAGTCTCTAATGGGCTTCCCTGGCCAGAAACTTGTACGTTACGTTCCTGCATTTTTTGTTGCTGTGAGAAAGGAGTGTGCTCAGGTGTGCCCATTCACAATAGAAAGAGAGCATAAGGAAATCTATGCATGAATTTCTCTATATTCCCATGTCTTTTTTTCCGTGCAAATCCTATCATGTATCCTTACTTTGTAATAAATTTAGCTGTGGATATAACTATATGCTAAGATCTGTGAGATCTTCTATTGAATTCATGAATCTGTGTCTGGTTTGGGGGATCCTGAAACATAATAACATTACATAAATTCAATTCTCTGAACAACTCTAAGGTAGGTAGAACTTAGTTCCTGTTTCTTATAACCAAGGAGACTAAAGTTAGTGAGGTTAAGCAACTTCCCTAGGAACTGGGTTCGTAAGAGAGGGAATCCATGTATGTCTGAATCCAAAACCTTAGCTTTTTACTGTTATTCTGCATTGCCTCCCAATACCACAAGTTGTGCTTGCAGTGGGTTGAGAGGAGGCAATGGAAGATCATTAAGGGTAATAGTGGTCTGAGACTGCTTCATACAAGAGGTAGATTTGATTTGGTCTTGAAGGGTAAATGGACAGGCAGCAGTAAAATTGATGGAGTGGGAAGAGTATTATTAATAGAAATGCATGATATAAAGGCATGAAATGGCAAAATGAAGAGTTATTTGGGAGAAAGGAATATATCACTTCAGTGAAATGGAGGGTTTACAGTAGGTTTTTCCCCCATACTTAAAAATAAATTTGGGGGCAGCAGGAACAGGAGGCAGCTTGCTTTCTACTATGGCATGTTTTGAAACAGGCTAAATCAGGTGAGAAAACACAACCAAAGAGGTTAAATGACAAATCCATAAAAACTGGGATATTTGAAACTTCCAGTTAAGATGGCAGCATAGGTAAACAGGGCTTGCCTCCTCACACAACCTCATCAAAGTTACAATGAATCGGTACAACAACCATCACTCAGAGCCCTCAGAAATCAAGTTGAATGGAAGTCTGACAACTATGAAATTAAAGAAACCATATCCATCCAGACTGGTAGGAGGGGCAGAGACACTGAACAGGCTGGTCCCACATCTATGTGTGGTGGATAAAAATTCAGGTGGGTCCTGGCTGGTGTGGCTCAGTGGATTGAGTGCTAGCTAGCCTGTGAACCAAAGGATCGCAGTTCGATTCCCAGTCAGGGCACATGCCTGGGTTGCAGGCCAGTTCCCGGCGGGGGACGCACGGGAGGCAGCCATACATTGATGTTTCTCTCCCTCCTTCCCTTCCCCTCTAAAAATAAATAAATAAACTATTTTTGAGTGGGAAATCTCGGGATTGAGGAGTCCCAAGATAAAACTATGCACGTTAATCCATTTAATCCTCATAACAAACCAGTAAGGGGTATTCTGTTTTTACCCACACTTTACTGATGAGCTTGGTTTGGTACCTTGTTCATGGTGCACTTAAATGAATGACATTCAAACTTAGTTCTATGCAACAAACTTTTTAGAACCCAAAGGAAAAAACCACAAAAATACTTCTTAAGAAAGCCTAGGTGGGCAAAAAATGCTGGCAGTAATATGTATATATTTTTCTGGCTGTCTTCTTCTTTTTACTCCTACCCACTGACATTTTTCCAGGGTAAGAATACAACATAAAGGCTGTAGCTCCAAAGTCTTCCCAACATTGCTGTGCCATTTGTTCCCTAACTGAAGTTGGCAGAGACTTAAATGAACGTACTGAGATATAACAGGAAAAAGTGATGTTTTTAAAATATATTGGTCTTTTTAAAAAAGATTTTATTTATTTTTAAACAGAGGGGAAGGGTGGGAGAAAGAGGGAGGAAAACATCAATGTGTGGTTGCCTCTCGCACACCCCCTTCTGGTGGCCTGCTCCACAAGCCAGACATGTGCCCTGACTGGAAATCGAACCAGTGATCCTTTGGTTTGCAGTCGGCACTCAATCCACTGAGCCACACCAGCCTTGGCAAAAAGTGATATTTTTATTATAGGCTGATTAGTGTGTCTTCGGGTTTTAAGTCTCAGAAAAGTAGGAATTCCCACAAGATTGGTATGTCAGTTTGGAATGCCATGGTTGCCCTAAATTAGTAAACATTATTTTTATAAAACTCTTTTGTATATGTGAATGTGTTCCAAGTATTTCACTAAACTCTTCTTAAGCAGATTTTATTATTACTTAAATGTAATATTTAATCTCCTAGAATCTAAGCTTTCAGTATTACAGGGTTCATAGAGAATTATAGACTATATATAGGAATTATTCAGATAATCATGTTCTTCCTTATTAAGCAATTTCCACATCCATTTCCCAGTTTATTGGATAGGTTGGCTTGGTACGATGGACAGCACCCTGTCCTAACAGTGAGAATACCTAGGTTCTAGCCCCTATGTACAACCCCAGATTTTTACCTGCTGGGTTGCTGGATCCTCATCTTCCCATCAAAACAAAAACAAAACGGCTGTGCTTGCTGAGCCTGTATCACAGAACTGTTATGAGTTTTAAATTAGATAAAGAAAGGTATTTTGAAAATGTTAACATGGGGACTTTTTACATTATCTTTGGATTTTCTGTATGTTTTCACAATTAAAAAAATGTACCATACTATACAAGGAATTTTCACATGCTTTCAAAAGTAAATCCCTGGGAATGTTATTGTGCTTAAATCTCACAACTTTACTTCCTAATATTTATTTTAGACCCACTGCGTAAGTTTTGGTTTGCAGTCAGTTAGAGGAATTGGAACTTCACAGATCTTTTCTATGTGAATGATTTAGTAAGCTTGTATAATAACACTATAGTATTTTTTCTTTTTATTGAATTTATTGGAGTGACACTGGTTAATAAGTACTAAATAATTTCAAGACTTGGTGTGATACTCAGATTTAAAACTTTTTCACTGATGGAGATACCTGTAATTGATTTCTTTCACTTTTTTGGACATCTTGTCTTCCTGACCCCATGAAGCTGGCAGACTATGTGCATCTTTGTCTCTGCTATCTAGATACACATCTTTTTATCCGTAACAAACAAATATCAGTTAAAAAATTAAATGAGATTCTAGTTTTCTGAAGGTTATTGCAAGTCAGTAAGGTATACTAAAAAGACAAAAAGTTTTTCTGGGCCTCATTTTCCTGTTACAAAACACGTGGTTTGGATTAAATTTCTAAGGTTCTTTCTACTTTTAACATGAGATTTTTTTAAAACTCTTCTAAGTATATTTTAGCAAACTGATGAAAAGAGTAGGGTTGATGCTAATTTTAAGAGATACTATTTATTGTATTTGATTTATACCTAAGGTGACCATATAACCTGCCATCCAAACAAGGGGAAACTTTTGAGAGTGGAAGAAGTACTGTTGGTGATCAACTAATCCAGGGCAACAGCCTTGAACCAGAACTTCCCCAGCTAAACTAGAATGTCTGGTTATCCTCTCTGTCGGTTGCATTGCTGTCCAAGGAAGATTATTTATTTATCAGTTTTAATTCCCTTTCATGGTTTCCCTGTTTTTTCTTATAGATCCACTATGTGTGGAGAGTAATACAACATCATGCCAGCAATCTTCAGCTAGTAAAAAAGGGATGTTCACAGATGACTTACACAAACTGGTGGATGACTGGACAAAGGAAACAGTAGGAAATTCTCTTATTAAGCCAAGTTTAAACCAACTTAAGCAGAGTCAACACAAATTAGAGACAGATAACTGGAACAGAGTACATGAAGTAAGTTGTTTATACCCGATCCTCTTTATTTATAAGAATTAAAATAATAAAAATTGATTCGCTTAAGCATAAGGTTACAGTTACCATTGATAAAGTGATGTGACTTGACAGCATATCGACTTTTATCCTTGTCTAGATTTATTATGTCTTTAAACAAATTATCTTTTAGACCAGGGGTTAGCAAACTTTTTCTGGGAAATTGTCAGTAATTATGTTCAAGCTTTGGGGTTGCAACTACTCAACTCAACATTGTAGTCCAAAAGCAGCCATAGATGATAACTAAATAATATGTGTGGCTTCATTTCATCATAATTCAATTTGCAAATACGAGGTGGCAGAACCTAGTTTGATGACCCCTGTTTTAGACTATATATCTAAAAAAAAAGTCAAATATCAAAAAAGCAAGCATCTGGAGTGAGGGTTAGTTAATTCCATCCTATGGTAAAAGAAGAATTTGGGTTTTCAGAAGAAGCTACCTTATGGTATATATACATCATCATTCTTAGAGCCAATAAGTTACCTTATTCAGTATCAAAAACAATTGTGACACTAAGCTGGAAGGTTTTAAAAGACATCTTAAGTTTATGGACACAATGCCTACTTAATTGCATATGGCCTTATCCAGGTATACATGTAATTGAAATGCAGAAAAATGTCCACAGTGAATTCTGGAGTGGAGAGAACAGTCTCACAGAATATATATTTGTGTGTATAGTATTTGTGTATAATTGCATATATTAGATATATGTATATATGCATAGGAATAAGAAAAACCATTAACAATACCATAAACAGTATGCTGGATGGTGGGATGTGAGCCTTATTTAATTTGTACTTTTCTGTGTTTGAAGTTTTAAAGTATCATTTTTTCACAATTTCTAAATCTATTAAAATGTGAATCAGGGCTTTGAATCTGTACCCTCATTATCGAAAAAGATACATGTGAGTTTGTGTGTTAGGTCTGTGCACATATATGTGTGTATATACAGTCATTACAGGTAGTTTGGTAAAGAAAGCCTGAAAATACATTTAGTGTTAACATTGAATTAAAAATTTCAAACGCCTAGATTTCTCAAACTAGTAAGCAGAGTATATGCTTTGGGGGGCTCTGTATGTTTATTTTACTCCTGGCACCTATTTATACACAGATAGTATCACCATTGTAAAAATTGGAAACCTTTAGAGGTCAATTTCAAGGCATAAATACATTTGTGCTGCCATTCAGACATCTCAGTACTCTGAATGGAGGCTTTTGTTGAGTGGTAGTGGCAGGGTGGCTAATTGCAGTGTAATGGGGAATATTTGAAGGAAGAGTCAGTAGAAATGGAAGTAAGAAGGAAGTTGGTGAAGGTCTTTAAACAGACTTAGGTTCTGGTGTCGGCTCAGTCATTTACTAGTTGTATGACTTCAGACAAATCATTTGTGCCTCAGTTTTTATGTTTTTAAAACAGGGGTAATACCTATCTGCCTTGCAGGGTTGTTGTAAGGATTGAATAATGTAACACCTATAAAGTACATAGCACATGATAGTACCCTGTATGGTAACTATTTTTAGATTCGGTTGCTTATGTCTTTGTGTGGGGAGCCCATCTCACTATCAGATGTCCTTGCATGTTACTGTTCTGTAGCCTTACTTTGAAAATGTTGTCACAATTATGTCCCAGGTCCTTTAACTATGTGTCAAGCTCTCTACTAGGCACTGAGTTACTGAGCAACAATAAGTAGGTTCCCTATTCTCATGGAACTTAGACTCTGGTGGGACAGTTAGATGTGAATAGACTTGTTGTATAAAGAAGTATAAAATTGCTGTTGTAATAAGGACTACACAGAGATACAGTAAGGGACGTTTGACCTAGTAAAGGCAAGTCAAAGAAAGCTTCCCTGAAAAAGTGATGGCTGAGCAGAGATCTTAAGGATGAGTAGGTGTTAACTGGGTGAAAGGAGGAGGGCATATGACTGCAAGCAGAAAGGACAGCATATGCAAAAGCTCTGTGTGGGGAAAGGGAGCACGAAGCGACTGAAAGTAGGCCAGTTTGGCTGAAGTGAAAGAGAGCAGAGAAGAGTTGGTGCACAGTCAATCTAAGGAGGTAGGTAGAGTCTTAAGAGTGATCATGATAAGGAACTTTGTCTTTATTTTGAAGAAGGTGGATAGACATTGAAGTCTTAGGGTCAACGTGATCAGATTTGCTTTTGGAAAAGATCACTGTGACTTAAAGCATGAAACAAGGATACTGGGGATAAGGGTAGATGTTGATAGAGCAATTAAGATTTAGTCACAGTAGTTCAGATAAAGGGAAGCTGAGATAGAAAGAAGTGAACAGATTCCAAGAAATGTTTAAGAGATAAAAATGGACCATTTTTAGTGTTGGAATGAAGGTATGGCAGAGGGGAGGGGTCTATCACTCTAGTATACCAATGACCAAGATGGAGGGCATGAGCAGGCAGTGTGTTTTGTTAGAAGAAAGATCACATGTTTAATTTGGGTCATTTGAATCTGAGATGCTTTTGAAATATCCAAGAGAAGTTAGGTATAATAGGTCATCTCCAATTAAGTCTTTTTTTCTAAAGATTTTCATTTATTTATTTATCGTTAGAGGGGAAGGGAAGGAGAGAGGGAGAGAAACATCAATGTATGGTTGCTTCTGCATCCCATGCTGGGAACTGGCCCGCAACGCAGGCATGTGCCCTGACTGGGAATCGAACCTCGATCCTTTGGTTCACAGGCCCGCGCTCAATCCATTGAGCCACGCCAGCCAGGGCTCCAATTCAGTCTTTTAAAAATAAAAGTCACATTGTTATTATTTGTAAAATAATATTTGTTATAGAGTTTAATATGTGCAGAAAAGTACAACTTTTAAAATAATGCCCTTTAAATCCCACCACCCAGAAATAATTTGTCAATGCCTTTAGATAAACATCATTTCAGGTATCTTTCTATGTCTGTTTATGGATACATGGGAATACATTTCTAAAAATGCAGTCATACTACACATGGTGTTTTGAATCAGAAGTATTAAATTTGATTTTTTAAAGATTTTATTTATTGTTTATTTTCAAAGAGGGAAAGGGAGGGAGAAAGAGAAGGAGAGAAATATCGATCAGCTGCCTCGTGCACACCCCCAACTGAGGAACCTGGCGCACACCCCAGGCATATGCCCTCTACTGGGAATCAAACCAGCAACCTTTTGGTTCGCAGGCCGGCGCTCAGTCCACACAGCCACTGCAGCCAGGGCTAAATTAAATTTTACTTGAACAGAACAAAAACAGTGATATGAAGAAGGGATTGCTGAAATGTAAATAAATGTTTTTTTTTTACCTCAAGAGATAATTGTCATTTATTCTTGAGTCAAGCTCAATTACCCTAACTTTAGTTTGAAACTTGAGTTGAATGGGTTTTAGCTTCATCATTCAATCTAGAAGAACTAAGCTTTTGGGGCTGATACCAAGCTCTCCATCAAGTGAGAATTACTTACTTCCATTAGCCTTATTATTCCCATATAAAATTTCAGTATACATATGCATAATTACAATACAATATGATAAAAAGAGGCAGTCAGGAATATATTTTCTCAATACTGCCAAAAACATACTTATCTTGAGTTTAAATTTCTAAAAATATAACAGAAATGTCAGAATTATTTGAGATAGTTTAGTAGAAAGGGTAAGGTGGTGACATTTATTAAGCACCTACTGTATGCCAGGCTCTTCCCCATGCCATATTATATCAGTCTGTCTCCCAAAAATTATGTACTGTAATAAGATGGGCTGTTGTCTGTGGTGCTGAATAAGAGGATGCAGAAAGAAATAGAAAAGTTGTTCTAGACTGAGGAAAGGAGACACTAAAATGAAGAGATTTTTTAGCAGGGGCCTTGGAGTTAGTTGAAACTGTGTTCAGATCTTCACCTATTAAGTTGCATAGTGTGTTTGTCAGGTGTTACCAAATCTCAGCTTCTGTTTCCTCATCTGAAAATGCCTACCATGCAGGGCAGTTATGAAGATGAAATGGATAAGGTATGTAACTATGCTTAGCACACAGAATGGTGCTGCAAAAATGGTAGTCACTCATAGTAATAATGGAGTAGTTAGCCAAAAAGAACGGGAAGGAATTTAGATGGAGCAAACATCTGCCAAATAAACTGATCTTTTGTTTTTATTTTTGTTTTCATTAGAATACTCCATCCACTCTGGGCTACACACCAACATGGATTTCTTCTCTGTCCCAAATCCGCGGAGCTGTCCCGACCTCTTTGCCACAAGGACTCCCACTCCCTTCGTTTCCTGGGCCATTGTCATCCTACAGAATGCCCCCTGTTTGTCAGTATAATGCTGTGGGGGGGCCAGGGTATCCAGTACAGTGGGTAGGAATTTCAGGAGCACCACAACAGCCTTTAGTGATTCCTACCCAGCCTGGGGGACCGTTCCAGCTGGGGATGAGTTTGCAGGCGTTTCCAGCTTCATCAGCGCAGAAGCCATCCGCTATCCCTCCTGGTCCCAAGTGAATCAGAGTAGATGATGAAGAACAGGGAGATTTATTTTTCAGAAATATTTCGGGACACCTAAGATATTAAACTCCTCTTCTTGGGTTCTGCCATATTTTCCATCATTTGAGTTTACTTTCCACTGCATTTTTTTTTTTTTTTGGTTCTGGTGTAGTATTTGATATAGCTCATCATTCTGTAGAACTGTGCAGTTTGTACATAGAACACTGCGCACAGAAATGTTTTTTTCACTTCAAATCCTATCCTTTTTGATACTTGATTTTTTAAAAATACTGTTGAGAATGCTTTAAATAAGCTCGGCTTGAGCATTACCATTTCCAGGACACTTTCCATGATTTGCTGAAAAGCCTCCATTTTTTTACTGCTGCTGTCTGCAGCTGGATGATACTTTTCTTTAAAATGTATAAAAAACTGTTTAAATTGATATTCCCCAAATGTGGACGAAGTGTGACCATCCAACAGCTGGAGTCTTACGGGATTCTTCACATGATTATCTTAGGTTTACCTTTCACAGAAGGCAGGGTAATGCTGCAGGAAACATTTTGGTATATAAAATTAGAATAACTTTGTCAACCAATATAGAACACAAGCCCTTTTAAATGTGATTTTCTTCCCGTCGTCACAGCTATAGGAGTGAAGCTTTGTTTTAGGTGAGGCGGAAAGAAAGGAAAAAACAGAACTGTAACAGTTCCTTGATTCTGCAAATACTGTAGCTGTTTTAGGATTTTGTTAGTAATTCAAAGCAGCTATCTCCTTGTTTATCTTGTGCACACTACGTTGTTTTTGAGCATCTGAGAGGCATTGGTTTGGCTTGCACTCTTTTGCAAGGGATATATTGCAGCTGAAAAGAATCTCATTTGTGGGGAATCTTTGTCCCCAAACTACTTGAATCCCCTAACAAAGAGGATTCAAGTTACACCTCTATTGACCCATTCTTCCGAAGTGAAATTTACTTGACACAGTAGGTTTTGTAGGTTTTACAACTTACACATGAAACACTGGCTTTACAGGGTTCTAAGAGATGTGGGGTATACACTGTCCTGCAGTGAAATAGTAGACCCTTGAAGTATACTATTTAAGTTGCCCTTACCTTTTTAGTTTTTTTAATTACCATTTTTAGTTGTTATAATTTCTAATTAGTATCTATAGCATCTTATTTTTAGATCTTAGATGATTTGGGCAGCCTCTTTAGAATCTGAGCGAGATATCACTGTCAAGTTGCACTTTACTGGGTTTTATCCAGTTTTAGGAGGGAAGGCAATGTCAAAATAAACACTTTCAGTTTTCAAGAAGGTTAACTATAATGATCTTAAAAGGCTGTTCACAGAGTCACTTAATGCTCAGTCTGTGAAATCCAAGTAGAATTCTTAAGTGATATTTATTGACCACTACATATACATATTTAAAATACTTAACTTTTCCCTCGGCTGATTTCAAGGTCATTTCTAGCACTCATTTCCCTTAATAACAAGTTCTGCCTACTGGTATACATTCTAAATTATCACCCAACATTTCTGTTAACAGATTTTCCTCCATATTCTACTAAAAGTTTTACCCCACAGTTTGTTAGGTAATGAAGAAAATTTAATAGGTGTTCTTTCTTTCTTTCTTTCTTTTTTTTTTTTTGCACAGTTTACTTTGAGATATTCAGTACCCTTTTCTTAAAAAAAATGTGTCTTATACTTACCTGAGGTTCACACTCAACATCATAAAGATTCTGTCGATTTGGGGCATATAGGGCAGCATTTTGAGAACTGCTGTTGGTAAGAGCCAAAGTTTCTTTTCCTAAAACGCTCTAGTTTGGATGAGTCTTTCTAAATCTTATGTACAGATTCTTCAAATTCCTTCTACAACACTGGTTTGCAAGTCACGAAGTGATTTTAGGACATTCGTGTAATGCAAATGCTTGCATTCCAGTGTTTATTTTACCATGTATACAAAAACAATGTGCCTAAAACCTGTTAATTCTTTAAAACTGCTCGTTTCATGATAAGAGTTGGCTTTGTGTGATTACATGGAGGCTTAATAACCTATAAAGTGAAAATGCTGCAGGTTTTGAGATCCCTTCTTCTATAGTCACAATCCTTTTAGACAGCGCACCCCCAAGATGAAAAAAGCTCCATGGATGACATGCACAGTTACATTTTTTAATGGCTGCTCCACATCACATGTCCCCACATTTACCACCACCTGTTTTATGTCTAATTCATCATTTGTTTGCCTGCAGACTTGCAGTGCCTTGTAATAATTAGAATCTTTTCAGATTTTTTGCTGGAAAGAAACGTAGTCTCAAGTTCGAAGTTGGTGAATAACGTACTGCTGTCTGACTGCAGTAGTTGGGTGAACATATATGTTATGTATACATTACGTATATGTAATGTGTATAAGTTTAAAAATACAGAAAAACTGAGTTTGTGCAGAAATGAAGAAAACAGTGTTATTCACATCACTGTGGGTTTTCATTTAGGTTAGTTTTTCCATTACTTAGATGTTTGACTCAGCATATAGTCACTTTGACTGTAAATATTGGCTAGTTTTCTATCTAGGGATTTTGCATTATTTCATAACTTTTGCTAAATCATGTAATAGTGCAGTTTGCATCCTTGCTGAGGTACTTTTGCAACCCAGAAATAATTAGTTCTCGGGGTAAAGCTCAGAAATTCCCTTCTTACTTAACAAAGAACCTACTGTATAACAAGGGCCTTCTACCCATTCCCCCCTCAAAAAGAAACCATACAAACTGTCATTTTCATTTTCCTTCTTGTAGAAGAGAAAAAGGTTGTATTAAGCCATCCTGCTTGTAAAGTTTATTTGGGGGGGGTGGTCTGTATGTCCATCCACCATGTTTACTTCTCAAAGTGCAAGTCTGATGGTTAGTACTGTATCTCCGTATGTGGTAATGTGAGCATTTCATCATGAAATACCTGCTGCTATGTTTGTGAAGTTGGGTGTAACATCATAAGAACATGAAACCAGTATTGGTGTAAATCTAATGAAAATTACACTGTGTATATTTGTAGCAGTCCTGAATCTCTATTTAAGGTAATTTGCTATAATATAAAAACTATCCATTCTGTTTTTCATCCTTTTCTTACGAATTTTATACTGAGCATGAACTCTAATGGCTTGACAGCAAAATTATCTGTGAAAGTTTAAAAGGCACTTTTCCACTGCGAATTTTAGATTGAGTGAAGAATGTATTGAGTGTACAGTATGATGGGATGTATCATTTTAGAACCCCAGAGTTAATTCCAGTCCAGTTACTTTTGTTTATCTACCTCGTTTTAAGTGCTGTTTTAGGGTGCACAAGTAAACACTGCCTGTGAAACTTGCTTTTTTTTTTTTTTTGCCTTGATTCTCAGTATTCTTACAGGCTATAAACCTGTCCTGCCTCCTTGTCCCAGTATTAACTATAACTTTGAGATGAAGGGGCCATCACTCTGCCACCAATCTGTGTTTTAGGGATGAGAGCCACGTGCCTCTGTGAAATAAGCTTTAGAAATTTGGGGGTGGAGAGCAGAGAAATAAAGCCAGCTGGGGGCAATGTAGGACTTAGTTGTAGGAACTAGTTGTAAAATAAATGTTAAGAAAATACCTAAATTAGACAGTCCAGTGCCTGTAACTTTGCATCTTTTATTAAAGATGCATTTCTTATCTGTGTGCCTAAAGGGCTATGGGTTGAAATTGTTTTAACTACCACAGTGAAATAGTTGACAAATCCTACAGCAATAGCCTGTCATTTAGCATATCAGCATACTGCTAGATATTTGCAGTGATGTTTTGTTACCTTAAAATAGCTGTACGCTTTCAGTTTATCCATTCTTTAAAGTTTATTGGAGGCATTGATCTTCTTTGCTGTCTTTTCTGAGTGATGAAAATGATACATTCCTTTCCCCCCCAAAACACTCAGCAAATGTTTGTAAACCACATATTCCTTGTTTCACATGTTTACTGTGTGTAACACTACAGCACATTTAATGGTAGTAAATACTGTATTTCAGGCTTCATGCAGAAGTACACTCTTGAGGTATATTTACCATCAGTTTGGGAGTTAGTTTTTAATCTTTTTGGATCAGAAAAACTTGAGATATTTGAAATAATATGCAGGTGATTTTCTAGAATATATTGTTCATATTTCATTCTACAGTTTACTGGGGACTTGCTTTCCCACCCCACCCCCTTGTTGTAGAAGATGAAACAGAGAAGGAGGGTGGTATAGAAAAGGCCAATGATTTGGTCAATGTAATTTCTAGGATTGAATTTTTAAAACAATATAGACTGTAAATAGTGACAGTCAAATGTGCTAAAATCCTTTGAAGTGAAATCATGAACATTTTTTTCGTCCCTGGTCTATAAGAGCATGAAAGTTTTGTGGAGCCAAATGCATTCGGATCACCCTGGAAACAGTTGTATGTGAAGGATGAACACAAACACTGGTCATGTCTTGATAGTTAACTAGGCTTCAGTGAAGTTATTTTAAACTGAGATGGCTAAAGAGGTGTATAAAACAGCAGCTCCCGTTCTGGAAGTTTTTCTTTTTCTTCTTCTTCTTCTTTTCCCCCCAAGAAACCAAGGAAGAAGAAAGGTGTTTCTTCCTCTCTCTCTCTCTCTGACTCAGATGGCATCTCTTTTATGGCTCTGTTCCAAAAAGCTTCCTCCTGTGGTCACATTATATATGACCCCAGCTTCTGGACTCCATCAATACCACCCCTTCTTTTTTTTTTAAATCCTCACCAGAGGATATGCTCATGATTTCAGAGAGTGGAAGGGGAAAAATGAGAGAGGGAGAGGGAGAGGGAGAGAGAGAGAAACACTGATTGGCTGCCTCCTGTTGTAGGTCCCCTGACCAGCAATCAAATCTGCAAAATTTTGGTGGGCAGGATGATGCTCCAACCAACCGAGCCACCTGGCCAGGGCTACAAGGTTTTCTTTTAGTCAACAATAAAAAATAAAAAGGCTGAAAGTCAAGCAAGAAGGGAAGAGGGAAACTGGGCTTTTAAGTAAAAAATGTGCCGGTGTAAAATAAACTCCTTAAATGCGTGCTTGTCATCCTTCTAGTTTTTTTATTTTCCAAGTTGCATTTGTTTTTCATATCTTAAGGTTTCCGATTGAGATTTGTGATCCAGAACATACCCTCAGCAGAAATGGTGACTGATCAGAAAGTGCAGTTGTTCAAGGTCTGCCATGCTCAATCATGTAAAGCTTTGTTTGATATGAACATTAAGCATGTAGACTTAGTACAGCATGGGAGCCACTCAGGAAGTTTATGCAATTAATAGACTTTCATGCATAGTTTACTATGAAGTATGCAGAATTTCAGTCACTTCTCTACATTTAACATTTAGTTGTATATGTGAACTCTTAATTGGGGAATGTAGCATCATATAGAATGTTGTTCATTTTAATCCTTGACGTTAACTTTTTTCTTTCTTCGGGTTTTTTTTTGGGGGGGAGGGGTGGTTAAATCAAGTGATCTGCCTTTAGGCAGTTGTCTTATTTTGGTTCTTTGAAACTGTGATTTTTATTTCATTTGTACCCAACCATTGTTAAGTATTTTGTTTTGTTTCCTGGAAATTTTGTTTTGAAGCAGAAAATAAAGGCTGTGATAAAATGAGTATGTCATCTTATTGAAATGCTGTCATAGTCAATGCACTCATTTGGCTTAAATTGATTCATTTACCAACTGTAATTTAGCAGATTTTTAAAAATATTTTATTTACTTATTTTTAGAGAGAGGAAGGGAGGGAGAAAGAGGAGAAAAACATCAATGCGTGGCTGCCTCTCATGTGGCCCCCACTGGGGGACTTGGCCTGCAACCCAGGCATGTGCCCTGACCGGGAATCAAACCGGCGACCCTTTGGTTTGCAGTCCGTGCTCAATCCACTGAGCTATATCAGCCAGGGCTAATTTAGCAGATTTTAAAAAATGTAGTCTTATAGATTATGCTGGCTGAACAAACTAGCCAAGCTGTGTGTTACTCTTGATTTGTAGCCCCAACAGATTTTGAGTTCTTTTGCACACTTGGTCAATGAGCGATAATTGTCAGCCACTCTGATTTACTGAGTGCTTAATGTGTTAGCTAGGCTTCTACCAGTGATATTTTATTTCATAAAACAATCCTATAAACTATGTCTGTTACTATCTACACTTTACAGAGAAAATTTTAGGATCAGAGAGAATAAAGAACTTACCAAGGTAACACAGCTAATAACCGGTGAAGCCTGGATCCAAATCCAGGTCTGTCTGACTCCAGAGCTCATGGAAAAACCCCTGGACCATACTCATGAAAATAATACAAATAGATGTATAATACATTTTCATGAAGTTATTGGAATTAGTATATACTCTTTATATATCTTACACGAGATGTCTAGTACTTGTTTCATAATTTCAGGAAGAGAAGTATATGTGGTACAAGAAAGGATTCAAAATGTGCCCTCTGCACACTTACTAAACAGAATTTAATTTCCTGTCATATTGACTATCATTCACCTTTATAAAAAAGTACATTTGGATATCTCCCTGCCACATCTCAACCCTGCCACACTATTGTGACTTTGGACTCTATCAAATAAGGTTGGATCACTTGTTCCTTTGATAGTTTAGGTGGAAAAATTATGCATGTATTTATGCAAAAAGCTGTGGAGGAAGAGTAAGCGGCCTACGAGAAATATTCAAGGTTACATAGGAATTCTTAATGTTTTAAAACCATTACCTTCATTTATTAGCCCAGTGTCTCAGATTTTTTAAAAATATTTTACTCATTTATCTTTAGAGGGGAAGGGAAGGAGAGAGGGAGAGAAACATCAATGTATGGTTGCCTGTCGTGTGTCCACTGAGCTACACCAGCCAGGGCTCAGATTTCTATCTTACTGAGAACACAAGGTACTTAAGTAGAACAATCATGGGCTTTTTGATTCTCAAACCTCCATTTTCCCATTGTACAATAAGATTGTATTATATGAGACCGGAAAAAGCAGCAACCCTGTCCCTAATTTGCTGAGTGTGCTCATTGATATGAATCTCCGGTGAGTTTCACACTAAACTTGTACTTGGGAAATCACACTGGTTTAGAAATGGGCCCTGATTCTCATTACAGTTAATACAGATACATTTTGGAGTCCAACAGACTGGATTTTTATTCTAGCTTTGTGAACTTCAGAAAAATTGCTTCAACTTCTCATCTTCAATTTCCTTAGCTGTAAAAAGGAGAACTGCACCAGGGGAGTGGTTGAAGACTAAATAGAAAAGCATATAAGGGGCTTAGCACTGGGCATTGTAGGCTTGGTCGAATAGTAATGACTGCTGAAGGGACCACACATACCAGTATTTTAACAGAAAATACTTATAAACGAGTTACAACTAAGCCCAACCTGTGAGTCAACATGAGGTCTGTTGGTGGAAGAGATTAGGAATTGGCCTAAGAGGTGCAAGATGATGTAATAAAGTGAGGTTCAGAGGTGGTAACAACTCATTTAAAAGGTGCCATCATTACTGAGCAACACTAAAAAGAATGAGATGACAAGTCTGACTAAGCAGTTTAGAAGTTGCTGAAGTAATAGCAGTTGGGGAAAAGAAGGTGGGTCCTACAGCAGGAATGAAGATAGAGATGAAATACAGGTTAGATGATGGTTCAAACAGGATCAGAACCTTGAGATACACAGATAGAGACTTGGAAAGGACTAGCTCACACACAAGTTCCAAATGAAGAAATAGGCTCAGGAATTTAACCAGTATTTGTAAGGTTTCCCCATCCCCCCATTCTAGCTCACAGGTTCTCAACCCTGATTGTACATTAAAATCACCTGGGAAACTATTAGTAAAAAATGGAGTTCTGATTGCACAAAAATGTGAATGCTGAACACTACTGAACTGCTTTAAAAAGTTAAAATGATAGATTTTAGGTTACCTATAGTTGATCACAATTTAAAATAAAATAAGTTAGTGTATGGGTCTCACCACTATAATCAGTATTGTTTTAAGCCGGTTCCTTGAAAGGTTAAAAAGATTGACAAACTTTTAAACAGAATCAAAAAGAGGAAAAAAATGACATAATCAAACATGAAGGAGAAGTAGCAACTGACATCACAGAAATATAAAGGATTAAGAAAATATTACAAACAATTATATGCCAACAAGTTGGACCATCTAGAAGAAATGGATAAATTCCTAGAAATATATACAATCTTCCAAAAATGAATCAAGAATGATCAGAAAACAGCCCTAGTTGGTGTGGCTCTGGATTAGATATGGGTCTGCAAATCAGAGGGTTGCTGGTTCAATTCCCAGTCAGAGCATGTGCCTGGGTTGTGGGCCAGGTCCCCAGTTGGGGACACATGAGAGGCAACCACACATTGTTTCTCTCCCTCTCTTTCTACCTCCCTTTCCCTCTGTCTAAAAATAAATAAATAAGCCCTGGCTGGTGTAGCTCAGTGGATTGAGCGCGGGCCTGCGAACCAGAGGATCATGGTTCTATTGGCAGGCAGGGCACGTGCCTGGGTTGCAGGTGGGTTCGCTGCAGGCCAACTCCCAGCAGGGGACGCACGAAAGGCAACCATACATTGATGTTTCTCTCCCTCTCCTTCCCCTCTAAAGGTAAATAAATAAAATCTTTAGAAAAATTTAAAAAAATAAATAAAAATCTTTAAAAATAGAGAAAAGAAAAATCAGAAAATCTGAACAGACCAATTACAATTAATGAAGTTAAAGAAGTAATCAAAGGACCCCCAACAAGTAAAACCCCAGCATGGCTTCACAGGTGAATTTTACCAAATATTAAAAGGAAAACACCTATCCTCCTCAAACTATTCAAAAAATTCAAGAGAAGGGAAGACTCCCAAACTTATTTTATGAGGCCAGCATTATCCTAATTCCAAAACCAGATACACACTACAAAAAAGGAAAACTATAGGCCAGTATCCTTAATGAACACAGAAGCTAAAATCCTCAACAAAATATTAGCAACCTAGATCTAGCAATACATAAGAAAGATCATACACCATGATCAAGTGGGATTCTGGAGATGCAAGGTTGGTATAATATCCACAAACCAGTAAGTGATCACCACATTTTTTAATGATATACCACATTAAAAAAATGAAGGATTGCTTTGACTGCTGTGGCTCAGTGGGATGGGTGTTGTCTAGCAAACCAAAAGGTCACTGGTTCAATTCCTGGTCAGGTCCAGGCACATGCCTAGGTTTCAGGCCAGGTACTTGAATGGGTGTGTAAGAGGCAACAGATCAATGTGTCTCTCACATTGATGTTTCTCTCCTCCTTTCTCTAAAAAAAAATCATTCAAAATTTTAAAATGAAGGATAAAAATCACATGATCATATCAAAGATGCAGAAAAAGCATTTGATAAAGTCTAGTACCCATTTATGACAAAAAACTCAGCAAAGTGGGAATAGAGGGAACATATATGACAACCCCCCAAGCAACATCATACCCAATGGACAAGAACTAAAACCATTTTCTCTTAAGATTGGAAACAAGACAAGGAAGCCTGATTTCATCACTCTTACTCAACATAGTACTGGAAGCCCTAGCCACAACAAAAGGCATCCAATTTGGAAAGAAGAAAACTGTCAATATTTGCAGATAACATGATACCATATATAAAGAACCCTAATGATTCCACCAAAAAACTGTAAGAACTGATAAATGAATTCAGGAAAGTATCAGGATGCAAAATAAATACCCAGTAATTAATTCCATTTTTCTACACCAATAATGAACTATGAGAAAGGGAAACTAAGAAAACAATCCCACTTACAGTTGCATCAAAAATAACCCTGGCTCGTGTGGCTCAGTGGATTCAGTAGCAGCATGCAAACCAAAGGATGGCCAGTTTGATTCCCAGTCAGGGCATGTGCCTGGGTTGCAGGGCCAGGTCCCCAGTAGGGGCATGCATGAGAGGCAACCATGCCTTGATGTTTCTCTCCCTCTCTTTCTCCCTCCCTTCCCCTCTCTCTAAAAATAAATAAAAATTTAAAAATAAATAAGTAAAATACCTAGGAATATTCATATCTCTAAATGTGAAAGCACTTTGTGGTATAATCCATTAAAAAGCTATTAGCAATGACACTGGAGGAAGAAGAAACAGAGTGACATGGTAGAAGACATCAGTTAGTATAAAAGGCCATATATTTCATTAAAGAAAAGTAATTTTTCTTGTTAAAGTGTTTAATACATATAGAATATGTCAGATACAAAAATACGTCTGTGGAGAGGATATCATGATCTATAAAAAGCCACATAGTGCATCAGTTGATTCACTTTACTCTGATCATATACTCACATGTATTGGTAACAGAATAAAAAATATTTATTTCCACATGAAAAAATAAAATACCTAGAAATAAATTGAACCAAGGATATAAAACTAAGGATATAAAAGCATATAAAATTTTTCCTCTACTTGGAAAATTATGACACTGAAGAAAAAAATGGAGGAAGATACTAATAAGTGGAAGCATATCTTGTGTTCACATATAGAAAGAATTAACATTAAAATGTCCACACTACCCAAAGCAATCTGTATTCAATACAATTCCTTTCAATACACCAACAGCATATTTCACAGAACTAAAATATTCCAAAAATTTATATGTATCCACAAAAGACTCTGAATAGTCACACCAATGTTGGGAAAGAACAAACTTGGAGAAATTCACTACCTGATATCAAACTATACTACAAGGCCATAGTAATCAAAACAGCATGGTACTGGCATGAAAACTGACACATAGACCAATGAACAGAATAGAGAGCCCAGAAATAAACCCACACCTTTATGGTCAATATTTGACAAAGGAGACAAGAACATACAACGGGGTAAAGAAGGTTTATTCAATGAATGGTGTTTGGAAAATTGGACAGATACATGTAAAAACTGAAACTAGAACACCTTCTTATACCATACACAAGAATGAACTCAAATGGATTAAATACTTAAATGTTAGACTTGAAACCATAAAAATCCTAGAAGAAAACACTAGCAGTAACATCTTGGACATTTTTCATAGCAGTATGTTTTCTGATACATCACTTCAGGCAATGGAAAGAAAAGAAAAAATAAAGATGTGACTATATAAAACTAAAAGTTTTGCACAGCAAAGGAAACCATTAACAAAATGAAAAGAAAATCCATTGAATGGGAGAACATTTATGCTAACAATGATATATCGGATAAGGGGTTAATATCCAAAATTTATAAAGAACTTATAAAACTCAACATCAAGAAAACCCCAAAAATATTCCAATTAAAAAATGGGTAAATGACCCGAATAGACACTTCTCCAAAGAGGACATACAGATGACCAATACACATATGAAAAGATGGTCAATCACTAATAATCAGTGAAATGCAAATAAAAACCACAATGAGATATAATTTCACTACTGTCAAAATGGCTATCATCAATACATAAGCAAATAACAAGTGCTGGCAAGGATGTGGAGAAAAGGGAACCCCATGTGCACTGTCGGTGGGAATGCAGACTGGTGCAGCCACTGTGTAAAGCAATATGGAGATAACTCAAATATTTAAAAATGGAACTACTAGGCCCTGGCTGGCGTAGCTCAGTGGATTGAGCGCGGGCCTGCGAACCAGAGGATCGCGGTTCGATTCCCAGTCAGGGCACATGCCTGGGTTGCAGGCCGGTTCCCTGCAGGCCAACTCCCAGCAGGGGATGCACGAAAGGCAACCATACATTCATGTTTCTCTCCCTCTCTCCTTCCCCTCTAAAGATAAATAAACAAATAAAATCTTTAAAAAAAAATAAAATAAAAATGGAACTACTTTATTACCCAGTGACTCCACTTCTGGGAGTATATCTGAAGGAACCCACAACAGTAAAGAACATATGCACCCCTATGTTCAATGCAGCATTATTTACAATAGCCAAGATATGGAAGCAGTTCAAGTGCCCATGAGTAGATGAATGGATAAAAAAAGAAAGGGTGGTACATTTACACAATGGAATACTACTCAGCTGTAAAAGAGAAGAAAATCTACCCTTTTGTGACAGCATGGGTGGACCTAGAGAGTATACTAAGTGAAATAAGCCAGTCAGTGAAAGATAAATATTAAATGATTTTACTTAGATGTAGAATCTAATGAACAAAAATAAACTAACAAAAATATAGAAGCAGAGTCATAGATACAGGGAACAGACTGATAGCTGTCAGAGGGGAGGGTATAGAGGAGCTGGGTGAAAAAGACCAAAGTATTAAGCAAAACAAAACAAACAAAAAAACAAAAGTTCATAGAACAACAGTATGGTGATTAGTAGAGGGAAAAGGGGCGGAGAAAGTAGAAGAGAGTAAAGCGGGGATAAATGGTGACAAAAGGAGACTTGACTTGGGGTAGTGAACAAACAATACTATATAGAGAATTTACCCCTAAAACCTATAATTTTAATAACCAATGTCACCCCCAATAAATTCAAAAAATGTAAAAGAAACCCCAACATAGCCACACTACTATTATCACATTAATAAATAATTCCTTACTGCCCTGGCTGGCATAGCTCAGTGGATTGAGTGCGGGCCTGCGAACCACACGATCACGGTTGGATTCCCAGTCAGGGCACATGCCTGGGTTGCAGGCCAGTTCCCAGCAGGGGACTCACGAGAGGCAACCATACACTGATATTTCTCTCCTTCTCTCCTTCCCTTCCCCTCTAAAGATAAAAAAATAAAATCTAAAAAAAAAAGAAAGAAATAATTCCTTACCATAATCAAATATCCAGTGAGTACTCACAATTTTGTCTCATAAATTCTTCTATATAGTTTTTGTTCAAATTAGAATCTAAATAAGTTCCATTCTTTGCAACTGATTGATGTGTCTCTTCAATTCTTGTAATTTATAGGTACCTCCTCAATCCTTATTTTTTTCCTGGCAATTTATTTGTTAAAGAAGCTAGATTGTTTGTCCTATAGATTATGGTTATATTTCACATGTTTTTATTGCCCCTGTATTTTCTGTTACATTGGTAATTAAAGCCAGAGGCCAGAAAAAAATTTAAAATAAAAATGCACCTGGCTGGTGTAGCTCAGTGGATTGAGCGCGGGCCTGCGAAGCAGACGATCGCGGTTCAATTCCCAGTCAGGGCACATGCTTAGGTTGCAGGCCAGTTTCCGGCAGGGGCCAGTTCCCTGCAGGGGCCAGTTCCCTGCAGGGGATGCACGAGAAGCAACCATACATTGATGTTTCTTTCCTCTCTCCTTCCCTTCCCCTCTAAAAAGATAAATAAATAAAATATATAAAAAAATAAAATAAAATAAAAATGCAGAATCTCAGGCCCTACCCAGGCCAGAGGAATCAATCTTGTGTTTTAATAAGATCTTCTGGTGATTCACGTATCAAAGTTTGAGAAGCACCAGGTCAAAATACAGGCTCAGAATCAGAAAACCTAGGTTAGAATCACTGCCGTATCACATACTCTATGACCACAGACAAATCAGCCTCTGTATATTTGTTTCCTCAACTGTGAAACAGGAATAACTGATTTCTCCACTTCCATCCAACACATTCTCCAGAGAACACCACAAGTAATCTTTTTAAAACATAAATCAGCTCATATTACTTCCTTGCTTAAAACCTTTCAGCAGTTTCCCTAGAACAATATCCAAGCTCTAACCGCGACCCACAGGGCCCAGGCATGATTTGGCTCCTGAAACCCTCTGCACTCTCCTCTCTTCACAACCACATTCATCTTTCTGTTTAGTTTCTGGAACACTCCACGTTCTTTCTGGCCTCCAGCCCTCTGCAAGTGCTAGTCCACTGGAATGCTCCTGCCTCACGCCCCCCATTCTTCCCAAGCCAGTTCTTGAGGAGCTGACTTTAAAGTAAGACCCCAAAAGGCTTCCCATGGCCACCTACCTAAAGCTGGTCTAACTGTTATTTTTCTATGACAGTACTCTGCTTTTTTCTCTCATAGAGAGTATCAATTAATATAACTGGATTTGATTTTCTACAGTGTTAAGCTCTTTTTTTAATTTTTAAATTTATTTATTTATCTTTAGGGGGGAAGGAGAGAGGGAGAGAAACATCAATGTATGGTTGCCTTTCGTGCATCCCCTGCTGGGAGTTGGCCTGCAGGGAACCGGCCTGCAACCCAGGCATGTGCCCTGACTGGGAATCGAACCGCGATCCTCTGGTTCGCAGGCCTGTGCTCAATCCACTGAGCTACACCAGCCAGGGCTGATTTTCTACAGTGTTAAGCTCTTATTATATTTGATAGGTTCACATATATTTGAGGAATGGAGTTCTGAAAAGAAGTCCTGAGGGAAAAAATCTGTGATTGTCAGCAAATAGAAGCATATATGATGCTCATGGATAGGAAGAATTAACATCATTAAAATGTCCATTACTACCCAGAGCAAACTACAGATTCAATGCAATTCCTATCAAGCAAGCTGACAGCTATAGGGAGTTGGGTCAGGCAGAGCACTGGGAGATGGGTGGAGGGATTGAGAAAAAAAAAACTCAGAAAGAGAAAGAGCCCTGGTGGAGTAGTCAGGGCACATACAAAGAGCAACCTATGAATGCATAAATGGGTGGAAGAGCAGATCACTATTTCTTTTTCTTTCTCTTTCTCTCTCTCTCCTTCCTTCCTTCCTTCCCTTCCTTCCTTCCTTCCTTCCTTCCTTCCTTCCTCTCTCCCCCTTCTCTCTTTCTAAAAGCACTAAATTAAAAAAATTCCCTTTCTTTGAAAAAAAAAAGAGAAAGAAGTGATTGATATGGATAACACTATGGTGATTGCTGGGGTGTGGGGGAGATGAGCAGGGTGAATAAATGGTGATGGACAGAGAATTGACTTGGACTGGTGAACACACAATACAGATGATGTGTTGTAGAATTGTATACCTGCAATCTATATAATGTTGTTAACCAATATCACCCCAATAAATTCAATTTTTTAAAAAAGATACTAGTAGTATATTTCACAGAGCTAAAACAAAGATTCCAAAAATTTATATGGAACCACAAAAGACTTGACTTGGGGTGGTGAACACATAATACAATATATAGATGAAGTATTATAGAATTGTACACCTGAAACCTATATAATGTTATTAACCAGCGTCATCCCAATAAATTCAATTTAAAAAAAAAGAAAAAGTAAATAAAAGCTCCCCAGGTATAACTGTGGTTAAGAGCTACTGTCTTTCTTTCCTTTACTAATCAAATGCCCTCCCTCTTTTTTTGTGGACAAATGTTTATTTTTCTAGTGAAAAAAAGTAATAGGAAAGAGCAGATAGAGACAGACTATATTTCCTTCTCAGACCAGTAAAGTGTTGGAATCTTAATAACACTGAATTTACATAATACTTTACAAAAGTATTACAAATAACAAGTAGGTTTCCATCATTGTTTTATTATTTAGAAGAATATTAATATGGCGATTTTTAGTCAATGTTAAACCTAGAACATTGCTCAAGCAATCACAGAAACTTTTAAAAGTTGGAGTACATAAGTGACTAGCTCATCTCTCTCTGCTACTCATCCCCTGCGCACTCACCCAAAACATCTGGATTGTGCTTGGACTAAAAATGACAACTTAGGCCCTGGCTGGTATAGCTCAGTGGATTGAGCACGGGCCTGTGAAGCAAAGGGCTGCCGGTTCGATTCCCAGTCAGGGCACATGCCTGGGTTGCAGGCCACTTCCCAGCAGGGGACACGAGTGGCAACCACACATTGATGTTTCTCTCCCACTCTTTCTCCTTCCCATCTCCTTTCTCTAAAATAATAAATAAATAAAAATAAAATATTTTTTAAAAAATGACAACTTAGTTCTAAAACAGTGTTTTTCTTTTCAAAAAAATTAACTAATGAAATATTTTTAAACTGCTTCATTTTAATCATTTGATACTTGTATAATTGTACTTACCAGGTCTGACTTTGACAAAAGGTGCACTTTGAGGTGATATACTCAATTAGCCAGTTGCAGGTTCAAGAATCTGAAGCACTTGAATACACAGCCCAATATACAGATGATATATTATAGAATTGTACACATGAAACCTATAGAGTTTTATTAACCAATGTCATACAATCAAGTAAGTGAAAAAAAAGAAACTCAAGCAATACGGCAGTCTCATTAGACCTTCTAATGAATTATTTTCTATAACCATATGAGCTTATAGCCTCTCAAACATGCCCCAAGGATTTGAGGAATAAAGAAAGCTAAGTGGGCCTCTTAAAGAAACTGAACAGCCAGTTACCACTTAGGTAGAAGATTTCAGAAGATCATTCAGCCCTGGCTGGTATGGCTCAGTGGATTGAGTATTGGCCTGCAAACCAGGAGGTCAGCAATTGGATTCCCAGTCAGGGCACATGCCTGGGTTGCAGGCCAGGTCCCCAGTTGGTGGGGCGGGGCGGGGGTGGGGGGGAGGGTGTGGGAGGCAACCCAGCCAGAGATGAATCTCTAAGACATCAATGTTTCTCTCCCTCTCTTTCTCCCTACTTTCCTTTTTCTATAAAAAGTAAATAAATAAAATTCTTAAAAAAAGAAGACAGTGAAAAATGAACGCTCCACGAAACCTCTTTATGCTTCTCTGTATCCATCATAACAAGTAACATTTATTAGTTGCTTACTGTGCCAGTTCTGCCAAGCACTTTACTATGTCATTTAATCTTCACAAGCTTCTGCAGTATCATTACCATCTCCCTTCTAAGCTCCCTGTCTTATTAACCAATGCCACCCCAACACATTTAACTTAAGAAGAAAACTCCTCTCTCCCAGTACCTATCTTTATTCCTTGCATGTAGTAGGGACCAAATAAATCTGTTAAATAAATTAATGAGTCCCTATTTCACAGATACAGTAAGGGATCAACAGGTTAAGTAACTTGTTAAAGTTATATAGCTAATAAAAAGTTAAACTGCTATTGGAACACAGATCTTGGTTCCAAAGCACCCACTTAACCACTGTTCTGTGACACCTACCATACACTTCCACTTTCAAGGCTTTGGCCTGTTTTCTCTATCCTCTCTAGGACGTATGTCAAGCATGAAGTTTCTCCTGTAGCATATATGTTAAGATTCTTGTTCGTAAGTAATAGGAACCCAATGTTAACACGCTTAAGCAAAAAGACGAATTTATTATAAAAATGGTGATGTCTCACAAAAATCAGGAATAATGCAGATGGACTTTAGGAATAAGTAAATCAGGTACTTGAATGCAGCCGAAATTTTTCATCTCGCCTCCAGCTCAATCCAAGATTCTCTGGAAAGGATGGTTTCTGCTACAACCATGAAGGAGAAAGTAGAGAAGGCTGTAGAAAGGAGGTTCTGGGGAAGACAAACAATACATGTTTATCTATAGTCCTCCTCTTCACAGCCCATTTCCTCCTTATCTACAATTCCAAAAATGCCCATACCTAATATAGCCCATGGGCAACTGCCTAACACATGCAACTACTGAATCCAGAAGCAAAGGCATGGCACAGACATGCCCCTTCCTCATCTAATTTGGTAACAATCTAAATGTGGCTCCTTTTGACCCTAAACCTTTAATAAACTTAACTGCCACCAATAGATCTAATATTAAAGAGAAATAATGAGATTAATCATGATAAAAATTTCCTTTTAGGAAAGGAGAGGGGCACACCATTATCAGCCACCAGGTCTGAGTATGCATCATTTCCACTGGGTAGGAATAAAAGAACTAAATCACAGGTATAGAAAAATGACTGAAATAGAGAACAGGCTGACAATGACCAGAGGGGAGAGGAGAGTGAATTTCAGGGGAAGGGGGGAAGGGTTTACAGGAACAAGTATAAAGGGCACATGGACAAAAATAAGGGGGGGGTGGAAACAGGAGGGAGGTTGGGAGGGCTCTGGGGGGTGGGCTGGGATGGGTATAAGAGGCAGAAAACTGTACTTGAACAACAATTAAAATAAAATTTAGAAAAAAAAAGAAAAATGTATGGGAGTCAACTTCTTGATGCACCTTCTTGCTTGACTAGTCTGTATTTGGGCCAGGGTACGCTCTAGAAAAGCAGTGATTCTCCAACTTAAGAGTGCTTTAGAATCACCAGGAGGGCTAGTGAGACCTGCAGAAACTCAACACAAACACTCAGTTCAAACACCTGCACTAAGAGACTTGACTAAATTGTCCTGTGGCATTTAGCAGCCTAAGGCAGAGTTCCCATCAGGAAAATCTCAAGGCTGTCAAAAGAATGTAGGTTTCTTTTGTTCTAGCAGACACTTGACATACATCCTGACCTCCCTTGCCTGGAGCATTTACTAAAAGAGGATTACAACTGTGATTTCTTCCCCCGTCCCTTTAAGATGTAGATGTGTTCCTCTCAAGGACCATCCCCTTGAAATACAATCATCAAGATGCCTGCCCCTGGGTCTCTATCTCCCAGACTCTTTGGGAGGATAGACTCCTAACTTCAGTAACTGACAGCTAGCAGGCACAGCTGGCCTAACTGCACTTACACTGGGCGACCCTTTGTAATTTTTCACTTCCTCAACTCTACTGAAACCCTGCTTGCTCCTCTCCCTCCTTTAAAATGCCCAGTCACACCCTGGCCAGATGGTTCAGTTGGTTAGAGCATCACCCATATACCAAAAGGTTATGGGTTTGATTCCCGGTCAGGGCACATACCTAGGTTATGGGTTTGATCTCCCATCAGGGAACATATAGGAGGCAACTGATCTATGTTTCTCTCTCACTTTGGTATTTCTCCCCCGGTTCCTCTCTCTCCAAAATCAATCAGCATATCCTCAGGTGAGTATTTTAAAAATAACAATAAAATAAAAGGCCCAGTCACCCCTGCACAAATGGGAATGGGGCTCAGCTCTTTCCCTTAATGTCGGTAGTGACTGGATAAAATCTGTCTTCATTGCTTCCCAGCTTTGTTTATCTTTGACACTAAACCACAGATTGCTGGCCCGCATCCTCAGTTTCCAATTCTGGAGGTCTGGGGAGAGGCCTGAGAATTTACATCTCCAGTAGTTTGTAGGTGATCCTGGTATACTGGTTGAGAGAGAATCACTGCTCTAGCTCCTGATCCCTATTTACCAGATACAATTTTCTAGTGCTACAACTTCCTCAAAACATTTGACTGCTTAGATATTTCATTTGAGGGGATTCAGAATGCTAATTACAAGTGCCAAGAATCTTGTCAAGTTACGCTTTTTGAGTCTTTAGATCTTAACCTGGCTGATGCTGTTCCAGCTTATATTTCTTAGCATTCTACCTAAAGGCTTGGCTCATTTTCTCCGCCATTCTGCTCCACACCTGCAGTTCAGAGCTTGGGCAGCAAACAGCAGGCTGAGTTCAAGGCTGTGAAGCCTGTCTTCTCTGATCTCCCTGAGCATTGTTACACTTACTCTCACCTCCTTGCACTCCAGCTGACTGCACTTACAGAGTGTCACATCATCACATTTGGGGGGGGGGCGGTGAAGAACAAGGACAGCTTATACACATAACATCATTCCCATTGCCTGTGCCATTTTTAATCAGTGAAACATTTTATGTAACAGTTCTACTGTAAGTCAGCAAAGTCCATGACTATCTGATCCTCAGCACCAGGATATCTCTTAATACAGGCAGAAGGGTTGCTGTGTTTTGAGTCCCAAGAACAATAAGGAACTGCTTTACTGCCGGATAACAAAATGCCAACTTCTTATGAACTGATCTGGAAGACCTCCAGTCTCTGCCAGTTCCATATTTGAGGGTCTTAAGCTTGCCATACACTGTATTTCTGGGTACCAGTTTATGAATGAACATTTTTTTGTTATAAGTACTAATTGAGCTTTCTTAAAGAAAACTAGTAATAGTAAGGATGTGGGGCTGCCTCAGGGAAATCAAGGACAAGAAAGCTTCAGGAATGATCTAGAACCTGGACTTAAACACAGGGAAGACCCCCTACCTCTAGTGTCTGCTTTGGAGTCTACATTTTTTTTTCTTTTTCTGCAGACCAGCATCTGTTATTTCTGTCTCTCTGGTGGGAAAATTGATTGGTGACAGCTTCCAAGTTTTACACTCAGAGGAACAGATCTCTCTGGTCCAATTCCAAATTTCTAGGGAATGAGATTCTAACCAAGCCAGTTTAGCTTATTTGCCTACCTTTGACCCAACCAGCCATGGTTATAGGAACGTTTCAGGTTTTACTGTAGCTCTGTAAATCGGAGGAGGGTCAACTCCCAGAAAGGAAGGGCTGTAAGTGTCCATTATAGTAGAAGACTTTCATTCCTTCCCTTCTCCATCCCTTCCAGCCACTGCTCTCTCCTTCCACTGCTGGTTTTCAAAAGAGTTACTTAAGTGCACTGCTTCACCATATACTTATTGTCGGTCAATCTAATTTGTTTTATCTCCACTATTCCTTTATGATAAACTCCTTTATGGAGTTGGAAGCTTTTCGAGCTTTTGCATCCTATTAAACTATTCTCAGACTTCATCCTTCTTGACTACTCTTGGGTTCTGCACTTTTGGGTTCTAACTCTGCCTGCCATTATCTGCCACCTTCCATTAAGCTCCACGCTGCTTCGGCTACTACTCACTGTTACAGAAAATATTTTTTCTACCCTTCTTCTGATGAAAGAGTAAGCCCTAAAAGTCAGTCACAAGACTTGTGCTAAATTGGAATCAACTGAGGAACATGCTGAAAATATATTTTTCAAAATATGGATTCTGCACGCCTGTAATTGGAGTTCTTGTGGTTATTTTGCTAGATTGCCCTGACAGATTGATTCACAATGAGTTGTAAAAACAGAGGTCTTAACTACAGGACACTATAACTCAGTGGACACCAGAAAGGTACAACTTGCAGTTTAAGTTGTGTTGGTGCTTATCTCCCTGACCAAAAAGATCCTCAGGACAAGTGATATTAAATTTCACTTTTTCTCTGCATTGCCCTGGGCAAATAAATAATGTAAGTTTCACCATTCATTCATTGGAGCCAATAACCCTTCTTTAGAGAATTGCAGTAGCTAAAAGTTAAGTGGATCGCTACAGAAATGGCGGTTATTATTTTTATGTTGAACAACTGTCCTTAATTCTCATTTACTAAAAGCTACAAATATTATTTTCCCCTTGAAATGAAAATTCCACCTCCTAAAAATTTTTGTATACTTTATAGCAGAATTGACTTAATCCACTCCACTTCCTTTCCCATGATGCATCACTCCTTTTCCCTTAGACCCCTTTACTTGTTAAAGGCAGTAAATGGCCTGAAGCAATTCGGTGGATGCCAGGAGTTGGAGTGCAAATCCTGAGCCCCACCACTTGTGACCCTGTGAGCTCAAGGGCTGACGGGGGTGGTAATCTTGTTACTCGACAATATCCTGGGGCTGGACAGAATACTACAACTCCCAGGATGCCTTTCTGCCCCGCCTGGCCCCATCCCCCCTTCTTCACCTAGAAAGTGTGTACCACCAAGACTAGGCAACATGGCTTCCGGAGGTGGAAGGAAGAGGCTTCACCATTTATGAAACAGTGAAGAGAAGCTGGAGAGGGAAAAAAAAGAATCTAAAGCCCCTTAACGCTTTTTTCCTCCCAGTCTCTCCTAAATCCGGTTCGGCTCATCCCTCCTCTCGACACAAATCCTATCTGTGGTCTTTTTCCCACCCCGCCCTCACTCCCTAATTCGCTTACCCCTCCTCTCCAGAATCCTTTTCCCGCCCCTTCGCCCCCCGCGGAGTGCGCACGCGCCCGCCCCCAGCTTCGCGCCCAGATTACCGCCTAGCCAGCTCGCGCAGCCGCTGTCTCGTCTCCCTGCCGAAGAAGCATGGGCGTCCAGGGCTTCCAAGAGTTCCTGGAGAAGCGCTGTCCCGGGGCCGTGGTGCCCGTGGACCTTCTCAAACTCGCGCGCACGGTGTCGCGCCAGCAGCAGCAGTTCCAGCATCGCCAGCTGCCACCTACAGCAGCCCTCGCGCCCGGGGCTCCACGCGTCGCCAGGGGCTCCGCTCCCCTGCAACCGCCGCTCCCACCCGCTGCTTTGGGTGCCTACTCCGGGGGTGCAGGGCCGACTCGGCACCATCACCCCGCTCACCACTTCCACCACCTCGGCCAGGGGCATTCCGGCCTGCACCCGCCGCCGCCGCCACCCCCGCCACCCCCCCAGATTCCCGGGGCCCGGGTGTTGATAGATGCGGGCTCGGCGCTGCCGCGGCTTTATGGCGGCTACCAGACTGATTGGGTGTGTGGCGGCCAGTGGAACGCCATGCTGGGCTATTTGTCAGCGCTATGCCAGGCTTGTGCCTGTTCCGGCGGCGACGGCCTGGAGCTGGTGGTCATGTTCCCCGGGGGCCTGGGCAAGGACCGGCTGGCTGAGTGGGGCCGTCGGTGCCAGACTGAGCGGCAGACGGCGCAGCTGATCGTGGGACACGTGGGCAACAAGGGCACCCCTCCTCCACGGGCCTGGTTCCTGCCACCGGCCTGCCTGAGCCACTGCGTGAGGCTAGCACTCATCCGCTTCCGGGTCAAGGTGAGGGAGGGGCCGGATCTTAAATAATGTGCCTCATACCTTTACCCTCCCAACTAAACACCTAACTACCCACCTTCGTACCTGCCTCCCATCTACCCACTTACTGTCTAGTCAGCTAACCCATTTGCTAACTACCCTCGATCATTTTATCCATCCACTCACCCCATACCTATTCCCTCATCTGTTTAACCACATCTCTACCCCTGCCATCCCAATAACTCCTTTTACCTTCCACTTACCCAGTTGCCCTATCCCTGTGTCTTATAAGAATTTCTTTTGTAGCCCCATCTTTCTTTTGCTGCCTTCTGCCTAAAGCTGAAATGCCTTTTTCCAAGTTTTTCCAGTTGGCATCTCTTCTGTATATCTTTGTTTAACCTTGCAGCAAATCCGTTAAACAGATGTTAATTGAACAGCTTCTACAATATTTTTACCATTTTGACCTAGTGCTTTTTTTTACCCATATGTCCATTCAACCTTTTTTAAAATGTCAATATGCTTCTATCTCCTCCTTCCTTAGCCTAAACACAAAAAAATGCCACTGATTCAGTCACTGTGCAACAAGTATTAGCCTCTCGAGAGTAAGAGTTTTAAAAAACATGTGAGACATGCATGGTCTTGCCCTTGGGAAATCAAATATATGTATGTGAGACATTTACTTAATGGTATAAGTGTGTATGCGATTATGCTTTATGGTACCATATGGTAAGCATAGCACCTGTTTGGGGGTGGTGTTGGAGGGAGATATCTGTGGGCTAAAATGGTCACCAGAGGTTTTCTTGAAGAACTTGGACCTCACCTGGGTCTTCAAGGATAGGTTGAATTTGAATTGGTTACTGGTTTGGGAGGAGGCTGCTTTAAGTGGGGGGAAAAGAAAATGAGCCCAAGCAAAAGGGACTATCAAGAATGTGAGGCCCCGTGGACAATTTAGTCCAATCTCCACATGTAGTTGGTCAGTGCATGTGGAACTTGGGAAGAGCTTGGCAGCATCCCCAGTTCTTGGCACTACTGCTATTTCTCTATTGCTTTCCCATGCTCTTAGGTTTCAAGTACCTACGTGTGGGGAATAGCAAGGCTTGAGAAGTAAATGAGGTGGGCAGGAAGAAGAAAAAGAAAAGTAGTGCCGGGTTGGGTAGGACAAAACCTCAAACCCATTCACAACCCAAGGCTCTTGGGGATGTGCTCACAGGCAGAAGATGGACAGGGATTGTGGGGACCACGAACCAAGGAAATGGTGCTGCAGGGAGTGATGAAAAACCTTGCAGCTGAGAGACTGAAAGACCTGCCTAGAGAAGTGTGCAGTGGTCGTAGTTTGTAGCTAGAGTTAAGTCATACCAGACTCCTTTGTGCCCAGCATCAAATCTGTGCCTAGGCTTGATAAATTACAGGTATTTTTAATAATGAAAAATTGATCATTCGTGACCATTCTTTTTTTAAAAAATATTTATTTATTTTTAGAGAGGGGGAAGGGAGGTAGAAAGAGGTGGAGATAAACCAATGTGTGGTTGCCTCTCGTCGACCCCCCCCACTGGGGACCTGGCCTGCAACCTAGTCTTGGGCCCTGACTGGGAATCAAACTGGTGACCCTCTGGTTTGCAGGCAGGTGCTCAATCCACTGAGCCACAGGAGTTGGGGCTTGTGGCCATTCTTCCCACTTTGTTGTCACCCCTACCATCCAAGGCAGGGGTGTCCAACCTGAGGCCTGTGGGCTGCATGCGGCTCAGGATGGCTATGAATGCAGCCCAACACAAAATTGTAAATTTACCTAAAAGATGATGAGATTTTTTTTGTGATTATATGTTGCAATGTACTTAATATATTTAATGTATTTAATGCCCAAGACAACTCTTCTTTTTTTAGTGTGGCCCAGAGACACCAAAAGGCTGGACACCCCTGTTAGGACTTTATCCCTCATTGTCATTGTTAACTGGGTTGCTGGCAACACTGGCTAACATTGATGGAACACTTCTATGCCAGGTGCTAATTTATGTGCTTTGACAAGAAAAATCTCATTTGATCCTCATAATAACCTGTGAAGCAGTAGTACTCATTTTTCCAAATGAATGAAAAAGAAACCGAGGCACAGAAAGTTTAGAAACGTACCTGGAGTCACCCAGCAATAAATGACAGAGCTGGGATTTATGCCCAGGCATTCTGGCTCCAAAACTCCTGCTCTTAACCACCGCGCTCTCTAGAAGGAATCTTTGTAAAGTGCCGATTTGATTAGGTCATTCCCACACTCCACTAAAATCTTCCCTGGCTCCTGGGTAAACACAGGTCTGGATCATTAATTTATATTATATTTTTTATTCAGTGTTTGCTGTATAGGCTGGGTACTATGCTGGTAGCTGAGGATTCCGAGGTAAATAGGAGGACCCCTGCCCTCAAGGAGGTCAGTTTAGTAAAAGAGTCTGTTGGAAAACAAAGCTGCAGACACTAAGGGCTAATTGTAAATTATGGGCCTTTATGTGGGGCATGGTTAATTCTGGGTGAGGTTGTGAAAGTGGGGGGTGGCTTCGCAGGTTGATGCTGGGCCTTGAAGGGTGAAACACTGAACATGGGTTTGTGGTTTTGAAAATTTGGGGTTGACATACCCCATCAATCAAGATTTTTGAGAAACAACCCTAAGATGGCCTACTAAAATTTATCACATAGTCTCATTTTCTTTTTGCCTTTTTAAAAATTTTATTGATTATGCTATTACAGTTTCCCCAATTTTCTCGCCTTTGTCCCCATTTATTTATAAATTGTATTCCTCAGATAGTGTACACGGAAGAATAAGAAGTCCAGATAGTACACAAGGGTGTGGAGATCTAAAATGGCTGATTGTGAGCCCTGAATAGGTTTTGATTAGAGGTTGGCGATACAGTTGAACACTGAACATCGGTTTGTGGTTTCCAAAATTTGGTGTTGATGTACCCATCAATCAAGATTTTTGAGAAACAACCCTAAGATGGCCTCCTAAAATTCATCACATATAGTCTCATTTTCTTTTTTTTTTTAAAAATTTTATTGATTATGCTATTACAGTTTCTCCAATTTTCTCACCTTTGTCCCCCTCTACCCAGCACCCCTTATGCCCTCAGACAATCCCCACACCATGTTCATGTCCATGGATCAACATATAGTCTCATTTTCTAAATCTCAATAATTCATCAAAAAATGAGATGGATGGCCCTGGCTGGTGTAGCTCAGTGGATTGAGCACGGGCCTGTGAAGCAGAGGGTTGCCTGTTCCATTCCCAGTCGGGGCACATGCCTGGGTTGCAGGCCTGGTCCCCAGTAGGGGGCGCACGAGAGGCACCCACACATTGATATTTCTCTCCCACTCTTTCTCCTTCCCTTCTCTCTAAAAATAAATAAATACTAAAAAAAATAAGATGGATGAATGAATGGATGTGCAAGAAAGAAAATATAGTAAAAATAATAGAATTTATTTGGTTGAGTAGTTGCATGTTCAGTGTAAAATTTTAACTATGCCATATATTTGAAATTTTTCATAATAAAATATTTTGTAAAGTATAATTCCAGCAGCCCTCTTCAGTCCCAAGAACCACCATTTGGGGAATAAATAAATCTTATTCCTCATGCTAGATTATAAACAAACTCTTTCATCTTTCATATTCTTTATAGTGTCTTGTATATTTTAGGTGCAGGATACATTTTGTTCCCTGAATGAATAGATCTGTGATCCTGAGGTGGAATGTAAGAGTAACTTAAAAGTGTGTGATGTGGCTCTTAAAGTAGTGGATTTAAGAGTGGCTCCAAAATTGCAAATGTAAAATATCTGTAGATATTACCAGTGAGTAAAGTTCCCTCTCCTGGTTCTGGTCAATGATTTCGTTGTTTTACAGAACTTTCTGGTTTATAGCACAGATTTGGAAGATATTGGTTAATAACTTATTGTGGCTTGCTTATTTGGAGGACTGTTCCAGTATCTGGAAGATAACAGTTTTTCACTTGGATGATCTGCATGTCTACTATTTCTTTCTTCTTTTTTTCCTCCCTCCCTCCCTCCCTCCCTCCCTTCCTTCCTTTCTTCCTTCCTTCCTTCCTTCCTTTTTTTTTAATGTATTCTAGGTCAGCCCTGGCTGGTGTGGCTCAGTGGATTGAGTGCTGACCTGTGAACCAGGGAGTCACCACTTTGATTCCCAGTCAGGGCACATGCCTGGGTTGCAGGCCAGGTCCCCAGTAGGGGGCACTCGAGAGGCAAGCACACATTGAGGTTTCTCTCCCTCTCCTTCTCCTTCCCTTCCTCTCTCTAAAAATAAAATAAATAACATCTTTTTAAAAATTAAAAAGAGAATGTAATTTGGGAGGTGACATGGCATGATTAACGGAATGAATGCTTTGTTTTAATGGTTAATATATGAGGTCTGTCCAAAGAAAGTCCAGCCATTGTTTTTTTAAAAATATATTTTATTGATTATACCATTACACTTCTTGTTCTATTCCCCCTCTTCGTTCTCCTCCACCCTACACACCCCCTCCCCCACCATTCCCCCCTTTAGTTTATGACCCTGTGTCTCAAGTTCATTAGATTCTATATTTCCCCTACTATTCTTGCCCCCCCATCTATTTTCTACCTACTGTCTATGCTATTCTCTGTACCTTCTCCCCCCCCTTCTCCTCCTCCCACTCCCCTGTTGCTAACCCTCCATGTGATCTCCATTTCTGTGGTTCTGTTCCTGTTCTAGTTGTTTGCTTGGTTTGCTTTTGTTTTAGGTGTGGTTGTTGATAACTGTGAGTTTCCTGTCCTTTCACTGTTCATATTTTTCATCTTCTTTTTCTTAGATAAATCCCTTTAACATTTCACATAATAAGGGCTTGGTGATGATGAACTCCTTGAATTTGATCTTCTCTGAGAAGCACTTTATCTGTCCTTCCATTCTAAATGAAAGCTTTGCTGGATAGAGCAATCTGGGATGTAGGTCTTTGGATTTCATGACTTGGAATACTTCTCTCCAGCCCCTTCTTGCCTGTAAGATCTCTTTTGAGAAATCAGCTGAGAGTCTGATGGGAACTCCTTTGTAGGTGACTGTCCCCTTATCTCTTGCTGCTTCTAGGATTCTCTCCTTCATTTTAATCTTGGCTAATGTAATTATGATGTGCCTTAGTGTGTTCCTTCTGGGGTCCAACTTCTTTGGGACTCTGAGCTTCCTGGATTTCCTGGAAGTCTATTTCTTTTGCCAGACTGGGGAAGTTCTCCTTTGTTATTTGTTCAAATAAGTTTTCCACTCGTGGCTGTTTCTTTTCCTCTTCTGGTACCCCTATAATTTGGATGTTGGAACGTTTAAAGATGTCCTGGAGGTTCCTAAGCCTCTCCTCATTTTTGTGAATTTTTGTTTCTTTATTCTTTTCTGGTTGGATGTTTTGTTCTTCCTTCTGGTCCACTCAGTTGATTTGAGTCCCAGTTTCGTTTCCATCACTATTGGTTTCCTGTGCATTTCCCTTCATTTCAATTAGTTTAGCCTTCATATGTTCCTCTAATTTGTGACTATAATCAACCAGTTCTGTGAGCATCCTGATCACCAGTGTTTTGAACTGTGCATCTGAGAGGTTTGCTATTTCTTTTTTGCTTAGAGTTACTGGCTCTGGGGCTTTGAGTTCTTGAGCCACAATGTTTTGGTCTGTATGCGCCTGTTACATATGAGGAGCAGAGCCCTAGGTGTTCACCAGGGCGGGGCAACTCAGTTGCTGGGTTGTGACACTGTATGTGGGGGTGGGGGCAAAGGAAATCAATGGCGGTTCCGTCTGCCTCCTCCCCCCGCTGGGGCCGCGCGGTCCATCTCACTGCTCACTCCTTTGCCGGCTTATATGCTCGAGAGAATGTGCAGCCATGGTCAGCCTGCCCCACACCCTTACTGGGTTCGCCTCTGGGGCCAGCGGGGGTCCGTCTTACTGCTCACACCTCTGCTGGTTTATCTGCGCACGAAAGTGTGACTACGCACGAAAGTGTGACTGCGCTCAGCCTGCCCGCCCGCACCTGGGTCACCTGGGTCTGGGGATCCTTCCTGCCCGACCCTGTTCCGCTGCTGGCTCCGCCCCTCTTACCAGTCCCGGTTGAACGGTTCGTTGTTGTGGGACTTCTGTGTAGTTCAGTTTTCTGTTCTGTGGCTGCGTCTTTGTTCACTAAACCTTTGTTGTCTTCAAACTTGGTTGTGGGAGAAGGCACAGTGTTTCCACCTACGCCTCCATCTTGGTGGAAGTCCCAGGCATTGTTAATATAATGAAAATGGTTTGTGCGACATTGATATAACCTGGCAGCCGAGGAGAGTGGACTGGAATGGGCATGTGTGAACAGTGACTTCACTGTGCTAGTCAATAGGGGTGGTAGATGCCATTGAGTGAGCTTGTGTGCTGTGTGGCTGTCACATTCAAAATGACTTCAGCAAGCAGAGTGACAAATCTGCCTCAAATTTTGCATTAAGCTTGGACATTCCCCTGCAGAGACTATTCAGATGATTCAGAAGGCTGCAGCCATGGGCAGCTGGTGATTGGCAGCTTTATCATGATAACGTGCCTGTTCATGCATCATGTCTTGTGCAGTTTTTTGGTGAAAAATCAAATCACCCAGGTGATTCAGTCCCCTTACAGCCCAGATTTGGTGCCCTGCAACTTTGGCTTTTCCCAAAACTAAAATCACCTTTGAAAGGGAAGGGATTTCAGACCTTAAATGAGAATCAGGAAAATACAATGGGGCAGTTGATAGCAATTGGAAGAACTGTGAGGTCCCAAGGTGCCTACTTTGAAGGAGACTGAAGCATCATTGCCCTATGTCCAGTGTTTCTTGTATCTTATATCTTCTTCAATAAATGTCTCTACTTTTCATATTACATGGCTGGATACCTGCTGGACAGACCTTGTATATTAGAATAAAGGGTAATCACATCAAACCCACCATTTCACAGGTATCATTCTTGAGAATGGAGCCAATTAAAGAAAAGTGAGTTGATTTAAATAAATGTATTAAGATGCCATACTTAGATGTGGCAGAAATCATGGTGGTATGTAAATGACCAAAGTTTGAGAAGTCTCACCAAGAACAGGTTTCATTTTGTGTTTTCATTCTCTAGAATACAGTGTAGCAATGGCAGCTATTCCTTCTGATTATTTACTTATCCTCAGTCATAGACACATCCTAAAAGGTCAGTGACTCTTCTAGGTGCTCTAGCGGGAGGAAAAATAATTGTAACGGTAATTATTACTACTTGAGCACCAAATTGTATATAAAGTGCTTTTAAAATGTCTTGTTTAATCCTCAAAAACTTGCAAGAATTGCATAGTATTCTTCCCCATTTAACAGTTTAATAACTGTGGTGCAAAGAGATGAGATTATTTTTCATTGGCATGGATACTGATCAGTGGTGGATAAAATCCTTGTTCTGGATCAGTGTGACTCAGAGTCTCTTTCCACAGTCCAACCACACTGTCCTCATTTTGTTTTATTAACCAGATGATATGCATAGAAATACAAAGAAAAACAGTAATTAGATTTTTTGAGCATTTAGTTTGTGCCAGGATTGCTGCACGTATGATACTGCCTCTGCAAGGCGAATGTGTAAGTTAAGTGCCAAGTGAATGAGTCATGTAGTCATGGTACAGGAATTCAAAAGTAATAACCTCTTTTCTGCATTTTCAGCCTCTCCATCTCTGGGTTCTTTCATTGACAGCATACACAGATAAGCTTTTGTTGTTGTTGTTTTGTTTTGTTTTGTTTACAAATAAGCGTTATAAAACAAAAAAACTCCCCCTTTACTTTGTAATTTCTTTAAGCCATTATCCTTATCCCTGTACTTCCATTTAACCATTATTCTTGGAAAAAGGAGACTGTATTAATTTCCATTCCCTAGGCTGTTGCCACTTGGTATCTAATGACACCATTTTGAAGTTGCCAGATCCATTTCCTTCCTTACCCTCTCGGTGAAATAATTGACACTTTTGAACCATCCTTTCCTTAAATTTTCTTCCCCGGATTTCATAGTGCTGCTCACTAGTTCTTTCTTCTTTTCCTAATTTATTGCTCCTCTTCCTGCTTCCTTAAGTATTGGTACTCTCAAGGCTTTTGTCCTAGTCATAGTCTTCTATTTATTTCTTGAGCAATCATATCATTATTATGACTTTAATTATTAACTATATTCTCATGATTCCTAGAGCCCTTTCTCTACTTCCAGCCTCTCTCATGAGCTTTTTGCACATCTTTTCAACTACTCGCGTTGTCTTACAGGTCACTTAAACTAAAGAATATCCAAGTTGGAACTCAGTATCTCCCCCCACAAACTGATTCTGCTTTCTGTATTCTCTTTTTCTATGAGTTGTCTCTCATCCATTTCAAGCCAGAAATGTATGAAGCCATGGAGTTCTTTTCAATTCTTCATTCTCCTGTTCCTCCCCATATCTACTTGATTGTCAAATCCTGTCACTTTTACCTGAAAAAATGTCTTCTGAGTGCAGCCACTTCTGCCTCTGTTGGCTTAGTTCAGGCTGATATCAGTTAAAAAAAAAGAGAGCCAACCAAGTGGAAGAAGATATTTGAAAATGATAACTTCTGATGAGGTTAATATCCAGAATATAAAAAGAACTTAGCTAACTCAACAACAACAAAACCAAACAATCTGAATTAGAAAAATGGTCAGAGGCCCTAAATAGTTTGCAAGGAACACATACAGAGGGCGAACCGACACGTGAAAAGATGTTCAATATCGTTAGTTAATAGGGAAATGCAAATCCATACCAGAATGAGATACCACCTCACAAAGTTTAGAATCGCTAGTACCAACAAATAAGTGGAGGATTTGGAAAAAGCAAACCCTTGCACACCTGCTGATGTGAATGTAAATTGGTGTAGCCACTATGTAGAGCATTATAGAGGTTTCTCAGAGAATTAAAACTGGAACTAGCATATATGATGCAGCAATCTCACTTCTGAGTATTTATCTGCCATCGTTTTTTAAGTATATTTCATTGGTTATGCTATTACAGTTTTCCTACTTTTTTCCCTTTATGCCCTCTCCATCCTGCACCCCCCAATCCTCCAGCATTCCTCCGCCTTAGTTCATGTCCATGGGTTGTACATATACCTATACCATTCTTAACCTCTCCCCATCGATTTTATGCCTACCAATTATGCTTCTTATCCTTGTACCTTTCTCCCCATTCTTTCCTTCCCCCTTCCCACTGAAAACCCTCCATGTGATGTCCATTTCTCTGATTCTGTCCCTGTTCTAGTTGTTTGCTTAGTTTTTGTTTTTTTAGGTTTGGTTGTTGTTAGTTGTGAGTTTGCTGTCCTTTCACTGTTCATACTTTTTATCTTCTTTTTCTTAGATAAGTCCCTTTAGCATTTCATATAATAAGGGCTTGGTGATGATGAACTCCTTGAACTTGACCTTATCTGAGAAGCACTTTACCTGTCCTTCCATTCTAAATGAAAGCTTTGCTGGATAGAGCAATCTTGCACGTAGGTCTTTGCCTTTCATGACTTCAAATACTTCTTTCCAGCCCCTTCTTGCCTGCAAGGTTTCCCCACCATCATTTCTTACCTTAACCATGAAAGTAGGCTCAGCTTATTCCTTTATCACTCTGTCTTCCACATTACTGTCAGAGGTGCCATCCTGAAAACCAAAGCTGACTTTACTGGGTGCCCAAAGATACCCACTGGCTACTTTTTGTCTAGCCTACCAAGTTTGGACTTCTCAGTGTGGCAGATAATTCCTTTCACAGTCTGATTCCAGACTCTTCTCAGGCTTACTTCATGCTTACCTTTACTCATACCTGTTCCAAGTATTGAAATGACCCAAACATTTTTACCCTTTTTTGGTTTCTGAGACACACCATGTCTTCTCACATACTGCTTATCATGTGTTACTCTCATCTTTGCATAGCAAGTTCCTACTTACTCTTGCTCAAATGTTATCACTGTGAGCCCTGACTGGGTGGCGTAGTTGGTTGGAGTGTTGTCCTGTACAGCAAAAGGTTGCGGGTTCAATTCCCAGTCAATGCACATACCTCGGTTATGGGTTTGATTCTCAGTCAAGGTGCATACAGGAGGCAAGTGATTGATATTTCTCTCATATCGATGTCTCTCTGATTCTCATTCTCTCCATTCCTCTCTAAAATCAATAAACATGTCCTCAGGTGAGGATTTTAAAAATATATTATTACTATGAAATCTTTCCCAGCCAAGGTGATTGTCACCTTCCCTTGTGCTACCAAAATGCTCTTGCACCTCTTTTATATTTTTCTCTCTCGTACTATTATCATATTTCATTATAATTCTCTTACCCTTCCTTCAATTCTGTATAACTATTGAACTTATTTATCATATAACTGAAGTTGTATATATTCCCTTTTTTCTAAAAATTTTATTTATTGATTTTGGAGAAAGAGAAGAATCAATTTGTTGTTCCACTTATTTATGCACTATTTGGTTAATTTTTTATGTGCCTTGACTGGGAATTGGATCCACAACTTTGAATTATCAGGCCTATTCTCTAACCAACTGTGCTACATGGCCAGAGATGTAATTTTATTTTAATTGAGTTCCAAAAGGGCAGGTATTTAACACAATATGTACAATAATGGTTGCAGAGAAAGAAAGAGAGAGACTGACTGTAGAAGGCTTTAAAGGTCAGGTAAGGAAGAACTTAGAACCAGTATTTTATAATGTTATATGTTAACTCCATGTAAATCAAGTCAGAATCCAAACAGAATTGCCAGACTCTGTTAAGTAAAAATAAGTTTTATAGCTGCTCTGCAATGCATTCATAGAATAACTTTCCCTGTGGTGATAGTAATAATAGCTACCACATGGGATTGGGCACGTTACATAGACTCATATTATTAAATCCTCGCAACCACTCCTCATGATGTGTATTAATCTCCATTTTTTAAAATTATTTTTAATATCTTTTATTGGTTATGCCATTACAGTTGTCCCATTTCCCCCTTCATTCCCCTCCACCCTGCACACCCCTCCCCCACCATTCCCCCCTCTTTTTATGTCCATATGTCACAAGTTCTTTAGATTCTATATTTCCCATACTATTCTTGCCCTCCCCCTATCTTTTTTCTACCTACCATCTATACTACTTGTTCTCTGTACCTTCTCTCCCCTTCTCCTCCTCCCACTCCCCTGTTGCTAACCCTCCATGTGATCTCCATTTCTGTCGTTCTGCTCCTGATCTAGCTGTCCGCCTAGTTTGCTTTTGTTTTAGGTGTGGTTGTTAATAACTGAGTTTGCTGTCTTTTTACTGTTCATATTGTTCATATTTTTTATCTTATTTTTCTCAGGTAAGTCCCTTTAACATTTCATATAATAAGGGCTTGGTGATGATGAACTCCTTGAACTTGACCTTATCTGAGAAGCTCTTTATCTGCCCTTCCATTCTAAATGAAAGCTTTGCTGGATGGAGCAATCTTGGATATAGGTCCTTGCCTTTCATGACTTGGAATACTTCTTTCCAGCCCCTTCTTGCCTATAAATTCTCTTTTGAGAAATCAGCTGACAGTCTGATGGGAAGTCCTTTGTAGGTGACTATCTCCTTATCTCTTGCTGCTTCTAGGATTCTCTCCTTCATTTTAATCTCGGCTAATGTAATTATGATGTGCCTTGGTGTGTTCCTTCTTGAGCCCAACTTCTTTTTTTAAAATGTATTTTATTGATTATACCATTACAGTTGTTCTACTCCCCCCTTCATTCCCCTCCACCCTGCACACCCCTCCCCCACCATTCCCCCCCTTTAGTTTATGACCACGTGTCTCAAGTTCTTTAGATTCTATATTTCCCATACTATTGTTGCCCTCCCTCCTATTTTTTACCTAATGTCAATGCTACTTATTTTCTGTATCTTCTCCCCCCTTCTCCTTCCCCCGCTCCCCTGTTGCTAACCCTCCAATTGTTCTTCATTTCTGTGGTTCCGTTCCTGATCTAGCTGTCCTCTTAGTTTGCTTTTGTTTTAGGTGTGATTGTTAATAACTGTGAGTTTGCTATCCTCTCACTGTTCATGGTTTTTATCTTATTTTTCTTAGATAATTCCCTTTAACATTTCATATAATAAGGGCTTGGTGATGATGAACTCCTTGAACTTGACCTTATCTGAGAAGCTCTTTATCTGTCCTTCCATTCTAAATGAAAGCTTTGCTGGATAGAGCAATCTTGCCTGTAGGTCTTTGGATTTCAGGACTTGGAATACTTCTTTCCAACCCTTTCTTGCCTGTAAGGTCTCTTTTGAGAAATCTGTTGACAGTCTGATAGGAACTTCTTTGTAAGTGACTGTCCCCTTATCTCTTGCTGCTTCTAGGATTCTCTCCTTCATTTTAATCTTGGCTAATGTAATGATGATGTGCCTTGGTGTGTTCCTTCTTGGGTCCAACTTCTTTGGGACTCTCTGAGCTTCCTGGATTTCCTGGAAGTCTATTTCCTTTGCCAGACTGGGGAAGTTCTCCTTTGTTATTTGTTCAAATAAGTTTTCCACTCGTGGTTGTTTCTTTTCCTCTTCTGGTACCCCTATAATTTGGATGTTGGAACATTTAAAGATGTCCTGGAGGTTCCTAAGCCTCTCCTCATTTTTCTGAATTCTTGATTCTTCCTTCTTTTCTGTTTGGTTATTTCTTCCTTTCTTCTGGTCCACCCCCTTGATTTGAGTCCCAGTTTCCTTTCCATCACTGTTGGTTTCCTGTGCATCTCCCTTCATTTCAAGTAGTTTAGCCTTCATATGTTCCTCTAATTTGCGACTAAAATCAACCAGTTTTGTGAGCATCCTGATCACCAGTGTTTTGAACTGTGCATCTGAGAGGTTCGCTGTTTCTTTTTCGCTTAGATTTATTGGCTCTGGGGCTTTGAGTTCTTCTTGAGCCGTATTTTGAACTGTTCGTGCCTGTTATGTATGAGGAGCGGAGCCCTAGGTGTTCACCAGGGCAGGGCAACTCAGTTGCTGGGTTGTGACGCTGTATGTGGGGGCGGGGTCAAAGGGGAGCAATGGTGGTCCTCTCTGCTGCCTCCCGCAACTGGGGCCTGTGCGGTCTGTCCCATTGCGCGTGAATGTGTGACAGCGGTCAGCCTGCCATCCCGCACCCTCACTGGGTCTGCCCATTGCTACCCCGGCTGCCTGGGGACCTGGGGTCAGGGGATCTTTCCTGCCCGTTCCTGCTCTGCTGCTGGCTCTGCCCCTCTTACTCATCCTGTTGATCGGTTTGTTGTCATCAGACTTCCATATAGTTCAATTTTCTGTTCTTTGGCTGTGTCTTTGTCTACTAAACCTTTGTTGTATTCAAACTTGGCTGTGGAAGAAGGCACAGTGTTTCCACCTATGCCTCCATCTTGGCGAAAGTCCTGGGGCCCAAGTTCTTTGGGACTCTCCGAGCTTCCTGGATTTCCTGGAAGTCTATTTGCTTTGCCAGATTGGGAAAGTTCTCCTTTATTATTTGTTCAAATAAGTTTTCAATGTGTTACTCTTTCTCTTCCCCTTCTGGTACCCCTATAATTCGGATGTTGGTACGTTTAAAGATGTCCTGGGGGTTCCTAAGCCTCTCCTCATTTCTTTGAATTTTTGTTCCTTCATGCTTTTCTGTTTGGTTGTTTTTTTCTTCCTTCTGGTCCACTCGATTGATTTTAGTCCCAGTTTACTTCTCATCACTATTGGTTCCCTGTGCATTTTGCTTCATTTCACTTAGTGTAGCCTTCATTTTTGCATCTAATTTGTGGCTAAAATCAACCACTTCTGTGAGCATCCTGATCACCAGTGTTTTGAACTGTGTATCTGATAGGTTGGTTATGTCTTTGTTCCTTAGAAGTATTGGCTCTTCGGCTTTGAGCTGTTCTTCTGCTTAAGCCATAATGTTTTGGTCTGTTCACACCTGTTACATATGAAGGGCGGGGCCTTAGGTGTTCACCAGGGCGGAGCAACCCAGGTCGCTGGGTTGTGATGCTGTGTGGGGGGTCAGGGTCAGAGAGGGGCAATGGTGTTTGTTCTGCTCTCTTTCAGATTTGGGTCCCCTCTGTCGCTTCCCTCAAGCAAATTGGGCCCTTCTGGTGCTGGTTCCTAGTTGTGTGGGCTTGTGCACCTTCTAGGACCCTGTGGGTCTCTCCAACGAACTCTCTTTGAGCCTAGGAGCCTCTCCCAGCCCCTTGACCCCCAGAAGCTTTTCCAATTGGTGCTTTTAGGCTTTAATTCCCATCATTGGGGCCCTGGTTTGCGCGGTCTGTCTCACTGCTCGCTCTTTTGCCTGGTTTATCTGCGTGTGAATGTGTGACTGTGGTCAGCCAGAGCCCTTGCACCCTCAGTGGGTGTGCCTGTTGCCATCCCACGCCTGGGATCTGCTAACTGCTACCTGCGCACCTGAGTCCATCCAGCTGCTTTTTCCTGCTGTGACCCCCCTCCACCAGCTGCTGACTCTGTCCCTCTTTACCAGTCTGGATGAATGGTTCTTTGTTGTCGGACTTCGGCAGACTTCAATTTCCTGTCTGTTTTGGTTGCGTTCTGGTTTCTAAATCTTTGTTGTTCATAAATTTGATTGTGTGAAGAGGTAAAGTGTTTCCACCTATGCCTCCGTCTTTGCTGGAAGTGTCTTGATCTCCATTTTTATAGCTAAAATAAAAACAGGCTCACCGTAGTCAGTAGCCCAAGAGTGCAGTGATACAACGTGGCTGAGCTGCAATATGAACCTAAATGTATTTGACACCAAAATTCTTTATTTTTAAAATATCTCACAACAGTACAGTTGCATTTTAATAAGTTTTTTCCAGACAATTTTTCTTTTTTTAATATATTTTATTGATTATGCTATTATAGTTGTCCCATTTCTCCCCTTCATTTCCCTCTACTCTGCACACTCCCTCCCACCCACATTCCCCCCATTTAGTTCATGTCCATGTGTCATAAGTTCTTTAGCTTCTCCATTAACCACACTACTCTTGCCCTCCCCCTATTTTCTACCGACCATCTATGCTACTTATTCTCTGTACCTTTTCTCCCCTCTCCTCCTCCCACTCTCCTGTTGCTAACCCTCCATGTGATCTCCATTTCTGTCGTTCTGCTCCTGTTCTAGTTGTTTGCTTGGTTTGCTTTTGTTTTAGGTGTGGTTGTTAATAACTGAGTTTGCTGTCTTTTTACTGTTCATATTGTTCATATTTTTTATCTTCTTTTTCTCAGGTAAGTCCCTTTAACATTTCATATAATAAGGGCTTGGTGATGATGAACTCGTTGAATTTGACCTTATCTGAGAAGCTCTTTATCTGTCCTTCCATTCTAAATGAAAGCTTTGCTGGATAGAGCAATCTTGCCTGTAGGTCTTTGGATTTCATGACTTGGAATACTTCTTTCCAGCCCCTGCTTGTCTGTAAGGTTTCTTTTGAGAAATCAGCTGAGAGTCTGATGGGAACTCCTTTGTAGGTGACTGTCCCCTTATCTCTTGCTGCTTCTAGGATTCTCTCCTTCATTTTAATCTTGGCTAATGCAATTATGATGTGCCTTGGTGTGTTCCTTCTTGGGTCCAACTTCTTTGGGACTCTCTGAGCTTCCTGGACTTCCTGGAAGTCTATTTCCTTTGCCAGACTGGGGAAATTCTTTATTATTTGTTCAAATAAGTTGTCCACTCATGACTGTTTCTCTCCCCCTCCTGGTACCCCTATAATTCGGATGTTGGAACGTTTAAAGATGTCCTGGAGGTTCCTAAGTCTCTCCTCATTGGTTTTGAATTTTTGTTTTTTTATTCTTTTCATTTTGGTCATTTCTTTCTTCCTTCTGGTTCACTCCACTGATTTGAGTCTCAGTTTTCTTTCCATTACTATTGGTTCCCTCTGCATTTTCCTTCATTTCACTCAGTTTAGCCTTCATCTTTTCATCTAGTTTGCGACTAAAATCAACCAGTTCTGTGAGCATCCTGATCACCAGTATTTTGAACTGTGCATCTGATAGGTTGGCTATCTCTTTGTCTCTTAAAAGTATTGGCTCTGAGGGTTTGATTTGTTCTCCCGTTTGAGCCTTTTTTTTTTTTTGGTCTGGTCATTCATGTTACCTAGTAAGGAGTAGAGACTTAATGTTTTCACCAGAGTGAGGCAATGCATGTAGCTGGGTTGTGATGCTGTATGTGGGGGCTGGTTCAGAGAGGGAGCAATGGCATTTGTTCTGCTCTTTTTTGGATTTCAGTCCCCTCTGCCCCTTCCCACAAGCAAACTGGGCCCTTCTGGTGCTAATTCCTGGGTGGATGGGCCTGTGAGCAGTCTCCCACCCTGTGGGTCTCTCCAATGAACTTTCCTGTGAGGCTGGGAGTCTCTCCCTGTGCCTCAACCCCCACAAGTCTTTTCAATTGGTGCTTTTTGGCTTTATTTCCCAGCGCTGGGGCCCTGGGTTGTGTGGTCTGTCTCACTGCCCATCTTCACCTGGTTCATCAGCACATGAATGTGTGGTGACCCCAGTCTGCTGGCCGCCCTGCACACCTCACTGGGTCTTCTCATTGCCTCCTCACATCAGGGGTCTATTAGCTGCTGCTTGTGTGCCCTGATGCACCAACCACTGCTGTTTCGTGTCGCAACCCCTCTCTGTTGGCTGCAGACTGCACTGCTCATACTGGTCTGGGTGAATGGTTGTCAGACTTCCATACAGTTTAATTTTCTCTCTGTTGGGTGTTTTTGTTTCTAAATTTTTGTGTTTCTTAATTTGGGTTGTGCCAGGAGGCACAGTGTGTTCACCTACACCTCTACCTTGGCCAGAAGTCCCAGAATATTATTCTTATGTTTAGTTTGTGTAGCATAATGACTAGGAGCCCAGACCTTGGAGCCAGACTGCCTGGGTGTAAATTATTGTTCTTCTACGTATTAATTATATGAACTTGGGCAAGTTAACCTCTCTCTGCTTGTTTCCTCACCTGGAAGAGGAGGATAGTAATAATGCCTACACTACAAACTTTGTTATGAGTGTTAAGTGTTTTCATATAAATACAGTGCTTAGAGCATTATATGTCATGTAGTAAATGCCAGCTACCATGACTTTGACAAAAATGTCTTGTGTTTCAGGTAGGTTGGACATTGATCATCTCACTCATTTTTTAAGGGTAGCATAGCATGGCATGCAGGGTCCTTCATGATCCGCCTACCATTCTCTGGCCTCATTCAGCCCATTATTCTTACCAGGATAATGAATACTTTTCAGTTCAATTAACATTGTTTTGGCACCTACTCCATGTCATACCCTGGGCTAAGTACTAAGAATGATGGGATTCATTCATTAAACATCGATAGGTTACCTCTCACACACACCAAACCAGGGACCTGGCTCTCAACCCAGGCATGTGCCCTGGCTGGGGATCGAACCAGCAACTTCTATAGTTTGGTGGTTTGGAGGGCAAAGCTCAGCCCACTAACCCACACGAGCCAGGGCTATTAATCTGTTTTTTAACAAGCCCTTCAGCTGATTCTGTTACATGCTAAAGTTCGAAAACCACTGCTCCTTGGTATAATTCATATGCTAAGAATTTTGATGTAATCTCTTTGCATTTGTAGCCATGACAGGTACTTGCAAAAATACTTGGATTTGTGTGTTGAGAAAAGTCTTGAAACTTTTAGTATAAATTGGTCAAAATTAGTAAATATGACTACATGTGTGCTTGTGAAAGCATTACTGTTGGACTTAAGCTTCAGTTTGAAGCAGAAGCTTTGTACAAGGATTTAAACTTAAAGGTATTTGTTATATCACTCCTTAGAATTCACTGTTTTGCACAAAAATATTCAAAATGAAACATGTCAGGAACTAGTATTTAACATCGTGGTTTGCACCAAGTATTTGAATACTTTGTGAATTACTAGGTTCATGTTATGGAAATAGGCCCTATTATGCCCTATTATATAGAGATTGATTGGCTTAGTTGAGTCATGGTACTGAAGATACTGCAAATAATTATATGTCTGGCATCCAAAGAGAATTCAGCACACCATCAGTGATGGAAATAAAATATTTGACCTGTTCAGTTGACATTTCAACTCATCTACCCTCTTTGAATTAAAGCAGGATTGTCCAGAAATACCTTCACAAATAAATGCATGGTTGTATTTGCTCATTCCTAGCAAAATTATGCCTTTGGAAAATTCATTTGCCTAGAGCTAAACTGGATCACTTTCCTTTGCTGATACCAGTTTCCAAGAAATAAAGTGAAGCCAGAGTTACATTCCCAAAATTATGGAGCTGTTCATCAAATTCCAGAAAGGGCTCTCTGACATGCTATTTTATGAAGGTGAACCAATATTGTTCAGTTAGCCTTTCTCAGTGTTCATGGTGTCAGAGGAGCTATGATGGAGATACTGAACTACTGTCATATGGTACTGAAAATGAAGCATGATGTCACTGAAATGCCAGAATTCTACAGATATCTTCGGAGTAGTTATCCTAAATATAAAAAAGGGCTACAAAGTGTCTGTCTGTTTGGAAATGCCTACATTAATAAGCAGCTGCTGTCCTTTATGAAATAGGATAAAATTAATCATTCCCAGTAAAAAAAAAAAAGATTCAAGACTAAATTCTTTACTGCACATTGTAACACAAAAATATAAGACCTAACATTGATCTCTTGGACCTCTTGATACATAGGAAAGGCATCAAACCGCCCTGGCTGGTATAGCTCAGTGGATTAATCACGGGTCTGCAAACCAAAGTCTTGCCAGTTCGATTCCCAGTGAGGGCACATGCATGGGTTGCAGGCCAGGTCCCCAGTAGGTAACATAGGAGAGGCGACCACACATTGATGTTTCACTTCCCCTCTTTCTCCCTCCCTTCCCCTCTCTAAAAATAAGGTGTTTTTTTTTTAAAAAAAGAAAGGCATCAAACCTCCTGTTCCAAGTCAAAAGATAATAAATCACATACAAGTGTAATGATAACATTTTTCTGTAGTTTCAATTGTGAACTTAAAATGTAATTGCCAAGATTGTGCATACAGTGATCCCTCACCTATTGCAGGAGGTACATTCCAGAGACCCCTGCTATAGGTGAAATCTGCGAAGTAGCGGCGTTATATTTATTTTATTATTGATATATATTTTAAGGCTTTATAAACCCTTCCCACACTCCTATCAACCTTTCACACTCTCTTATTAACCTTTCATAAACACTTATAAATGGAAGTAGACAAGGAGAGATGCTGAATGTATGGGCGCAATGTAGGAGAGCAAACAGACCGATGCTACAGTCACTGAGCCAATCAGCACCCAGGATACAGAACATGTGCTGTGATTGGTTGCCTTCCTTACCATCAGCCAATATTGTGCCATGTACAATCTCATGTTGGCAAACTTGCACTTGCTGTAGTGGCATACTGCATATCCATTGTGTACAGTACCGTATTCATTTGCTGATGAAATACATACTGTATTTTATTTTGATTTAATATGATTTTAATATATTTGAATTAACATTTTTTATATTTTTGTGTTTTATGATTTTTAGGCAAAAATAATTAAAATCATAAATATTATATAAATGCCTATATACTGCAAAATCCCATGATAGAGTGAAAGCCCCACAATACAGAATTAGATACATTAAAAAAACGTGATACAGTGAAGTCGCAATAAGTGAATTCCAATATAGTGACGGACAACTGTATGTATATTGTTCACACCCACAGTGTAGCTTAGTAAAAAACAAAGGTTACATGACTGCAGTTGATTTTTTAAACCCTCTTCACTTATGTTAGCTCCCCATCTCCCAGCAGCATTTGCAGCCCCTGGTTCAAGGATTCATAGAAACTTCTTGCTGTCATTTTCCTTTCTGTAGTTGCTGTCTGTCTTTCCGATACAACCCCAAAGCTCCCTTGGATCACTGTATGCCTTTTATTCCAAGGGATACCTTTCATCAGGCCTTCTGAGTTTTCTGTCCTAAAGATTTGCTTTGGGCAGAAACGTGCCTATTCTGGTATCTAGTTATCTCGAATGACTTCTGAAGACCTGCAGACAGTATTATGTACCACAGTGTTCATCTCTGCAAAACATACAGGCAATGGCTTACTTTGTAACCAGTTTCTCAGAGCCTGTGTGCCAAGTATTTTCTAAGTCTTATCATCAGGTAGGAATTAGCAAAACCTCCATTTTATAGATGAAGAAGCTAAGTAACTTGCCTAACCGCTTGAATTTGAGCATAGGTGTACTGGCAGTCAAAGTTTCAGCTATAATTGCTGATTATAAAAGTTATTCTCTGAAGAGTCTCTAGCCCATGGATGAGCCACAACAGATTAAAAGATATGTTCTTTCCTTTTGTTCTCACGTGTGACGGGCAGTTTCACCTACAGAAATAGGCTGGCATCTGGCATCCTAAGAGTAATTACAGGTATGAAAATTGGGTATTCACAAATTAAAAGTAGCACCTTAATGTCCTTTACTGAACATTGGATCCAGCTTGACTGGTATTTAATGGCAAAGATACTACCATGCATATATAATGTAGATAACTGAAATTCCTACAGGAAGGAAACTTTGTTAGTATTGCCTTGACTTGGCTATGGTTTTCAATTTCTGCTATTCTTTTTAATTCTACATTATTCCCTAGATTTGTCATTGTTATTTAGTCTCTGAACGGTTCTTGAACTCCACAGAATGTAATAATATAATACAAGTTTTCATCAACCAGTGGTCTTGGTCTGATTTTTCAGTCTAAACCTGTCATATAGGCCTTGCAGTTGAAATTTAAACCATCCATATTTCTATGGTTAAAGCAGAGTTATACATAATCTACCCCTTCCCTTTTCTTAAAAGGTAATGCTTCTTTGTCATCTCTGATTTCTTTTTGTTTTGGAACTGAGAACAGGTAGAGAAGGTGAGCCACAGGCCCTGCATGAATCAGACACCAGTTGGATGTATTTAACACAGTAGACAGGAGTGAGACTAGTATCCAAACAATTTGAAACAAGATGTAGGAAGTCAAGTATTGCAGAGGTCAGAAAGCAGTAGTTCCTCTGAATAAAGCCCTTTCTATGGTCCAGGCTGGGTTCTAGAGGTTGGTATGTAACTGAACCTAACATGCTTACAACATAGTTATTCTTTATGGCCGTTTGCTTATTGTATTAATTTGTGAATTGGTCTGAAGTTAGTGTATGCTGGGTTTTCTAGTTGCTTTTATTTGAAAAAACAGATATTTGATTGATAGATTGCTATTTTTTAAAAGATTTTGTTTACTTACTTTTAGAGAGGGGGGAAGGTAGGGAGAAAGAGAGGGAGAGAAACATAAGTGTGTGGTTGCCTCTCACGCACCCCTACTGGGGACCTGGCCTGCAATATAGGCGTGTACCCTGACTAGGAATTGAATCAGTGCCCTTTTGGTTGACAGGCCAGTGCTCAATTCTCTGAGCTACACCAGCCAGGACTGTTTTGTTACTTGTTTTTTAAATAAGTGTGTAAGCCCTGGCTGGTGTGTGAGAAACCACCACATATAGATGTTTCTCTCATTCTCTTCCTCCCTCCCTTCCTTTCTCTTGAAAAGTAAATACAATCTCTTAAAAATAAGTAAATAAATGTGTGTGGTTTTTAGGCAAGCAATTTTTTTAACTTACAATAGGCAGTTTTCAAAGCATTACTTCGTTAAAATGAGCTTAGTGAATGATAATTTGCACTATGTTTAATCTAAAATCCTGCCAAAACCAACTTAGTACTTTCCTGCAAGCATTGTGCTATCCTACTGCTCTTTAAAGATAATTAATTTTTTTTGTTTCCACCCATCCCTCCTCCCCTTTGGCAATCATCAGCTTGTTCTCTGTATCTGTGGGTTTGCTTCTGTTTTGTTTTGTTTTTAGATTTCACATACAAGTGAAATCATATGGTATTTGTCTTTCTCTGTCTCACTTGTTTCACTTAGCATAATAACCTCCAGGTCTGTTCATGTTGTTTCATATGGCCCGATTACATTTTTGTTGCTTAGTAATATTCCATTGTATGTATTTGTGTGTATGTGTATGTATGTATCACATTTTCTTTATCCATTCATTTATCAGTAGACACCTACAGTGCTTCCATGCCTTCGTTATTGTAAGTAATACTGCAGTATACACGGGTTTCATATGTCTTTTTAAATTAGTGTTTCTCTTTGCTTTGGATAAATGCTCAGAAGTGGAATTGCTGGACCATGTGGCAGCTCTATTTTTAATTCTTTGAGGAATGTCCATACTGTTTACATAGTGGCTAGAACAATTTACAATTCCACAAACTGTGTATAGAGGTTCCCTTTTCTCCACATCTTTGCCAGTTTTCATTTGTTGGTTATTTTATTTTCAGTTACAGTTGATATACAATATTATATTAGTTTCAGGTATACGACATAGTGATTACACATTTATATAAATGTCTATATAAACTTATGCAGTCATATCCACGATAAATCTTGTACCCATTGCCTTTTTAATAGTTTTTTAACTTTCAATTATAGTTGACGTACAGTATTATATTAGTTTCAAGTAGAGAACCTAGTCATTAGATGTTTATAGAACTTACAAAATGATCACCCCAATAAATCTAGTACCCATCTGACACCATACACAGTTATTACAATATTATTAACTATATTCCTTATGCTGTATCCCATGACTATTCTGTAACAACCAATTTGTACTTCTTAATCCCTTCACCTTTTCCCCCATCCTGTTAACCCGCCTCCCATCTGCCAGATGTCAAAATCGTCTCTGTATGAATCTTTTCTTGTCTGCTTGTTTATTTATTTTGTATTTAGATTCATATTTTCAGTGAAATCATAAGGCACTTGTCTTTGTTTTATTTCATTCAGCACAGTATCCTCTAGGTCCATCCATGTTGTTGCAGATGTCCAGATTTCATTTGTTTTTTTTATGGCTGAGTCATATTTCATGCTGTACATGCACCACCTCTTTATTATATTATCCATTGATGGACACTTAGTTGCTTCCATATCTTGCCTATTGTAAAGAATTTAGTGAATATAGGGTTGTCGTTGTTTTTTTATAAATAGCCAAAAATACAAATGCCAGGTCCTTTGTTTTCTCTTGATATAGCCTTTCTAGAGACGGTTTTGGACTTCTGGTAAAGATGGAGGCATAGATAAACATGATGTGCCTCCTTACAAAACCACAGCACAATTTACAACTTGACTACAAAACAGTTATCACCCAGAATCATGAGAAAATTGAGCAGTATGTAAGGCTGATAACAGAGGAATTAAAGAAGTCACATTCAGATTGGTAGGAGGGTCAGAGAGGCATGGAGAGGTGCAGAGATATGTAATGGGCTGTCTCATATCTGCATATGGTGGATGAAAATTGGGAGGAATACCTTGGGAGTGAGGGATTCCAGCCCACAGTTATGATGCTAGGAACATAAGTTCCCATTACTTCTGACTATAAAAACCAGTCGAGGTTAGGGTATTGGAAGAAACTATGGAATTCTTAGGACTCGCCTCTTTATTTTATTTTTATTTTTTAATTTTAAATATATTTTATTGATTATGCTATTATACTTGTCCCATTTTCCCACACTTCACTCCCCTCGAACCTGCACACGCCCTCCCACCGACATTCCCCCCCTTTAGTTCAGATCCATGTGACATAAATTCTTTAGCTTCTCCATTTCCCATACTATTCTTAACCTCCCCCTGTCTATTTTCTACCTACTAATTATGCTTCTTATTCCCTGTACCTTTTCCACAATCCTCCTCCTATCCCCTCCCCACTGATAACCCTCCATGTGATCTCTACTTCCATGAATCTGTTACAGTTATGGACTTTGTTTGTTTTTGTTTTTCTTTTCTTTTAGGTTCAGGATTTTTTATTAGGATTATTGATAATTGTGAGTTTGTTGTCATTTTACTGATCATGTTTTTGACCATCTTTGACTTTTTTAAATTTAATTCTTGTTCAAGTACAGTTTTCTGCCTTATACTCCCAACCCTGCCCGCTCCCTGCACACTGGTCCCCACCTCCCTCCCATTTCCACCCCCTACCCGTAGTTATTGTCCATGTGTCCTTTATACTTGTTCATGTGAGTCCATCCCCTTTTCCCCTATGATTCTCTACCCTCTCCCGTCTGGACCCTGTCAGCCTGTTCCATATTTGAGTGTCATTGGTCATATATTGCTTGCTTGTTTGTTTTGTTGTTTAGATTCCTGATAACGGTGATATCATATGGTATTTGTCTTTCACCGCCTGGCTTATTTCGCTCAGCATAATGCTTTCCAGTTCCATCCCTGATGTTGCAAAGGGTGGGAGCTCCTTCTTCCTTTCTGCAGCATAGAATTCCATTGTGTAAATGTACCATAGCTTTTTGATCCAGTCATTTACTGACGGGCACCTAGGTTGCTTCCAACTCTTGGCTATTGTAAATTGTGCTGCTATGAACATCGGGGTGCATAGGTTCTTTGGGATTGGTGTTTCAGGGGTCTTAGGATATACTCCCAAGAGTGGAATTGCTGGGTCAAAAGGCACGTTCATTTTTAGTTTTCTTAGAAAATTCCATACTGTTTTCCATAATGGTTGTACCAGTCTGCAATCCCACCAACAGTGAACTAGGATCTCCTTTTCCCCACAACCTCTCCAGCACTTGTTGTTTGTTTCTTTGTTTATGATAGCCATTCTGACTGGTGTAAAGTGGTATCTCATTGTGGTTTTAATTTGCATCTCTCTGATAGCTAGCGATGTCGAGCATCTTTTCATGTGTCTCTGGATCCTCTGTATGTCCTCCTTGGAGAAATGTCTGTTCAAGTCCTTTGCCCATTTTTTAATTGGGTTGCTCGTCTTCTTTGAGTGGAGTCAAGTGAGTTCTTTGTATATTTTGGAGATTAAACCTTTGTCTGAGGTTTCATTGGCAAATATGTTTTCCAAAGCTGTTGCTTCTCTTTATCTTGATACTGTTTTCCTTAGCCATGCAGAAGCTTTTAATTTTGATGAGATCCCATTTGTTTATTCTTTCCTTTATGTCCCTTGCTCTAGGGGACGTATCAGTAAAAATATTGCTGCATGGAATATCTGAGATTTTCCTGCTAATGTTCTCCTCTAGGGCTTTAATGGTTTCCCACCTTATATTTAAGTCTTTTATCCACCTTGAATTTATTTTGGTGTATGGTGTAAGTTGGTGCTCAAGTTTGATTTTTTTGCATGTAGCTGTCCAGTTCTCCCAACACCATTTGTTGAAAAGGCTGTCTTTACTCCATTTTATGTTATTGCCCCCTTTGTC